>NC_056741.1:1703299346-1703494346 GCF_019279795.1 Protopterus annectens | reverse complement strand
TATATATATATATATATATATATATATATATATATAATGTGTGTGTGTGTGTACATATATATATATATATCTATATATATATATATTATATATATGTGTGTGTGTGTGTTTTTGGCTCATTTAACACCTAATATTTGGAGAAAAGACTTGACTTTTATTACAATAGATGTCATTGACTTATTTTCATGTATCCCACAAGACCTAGGATTACAAGACTTCAGTAATAGTTTGAAAAAGTTTTCGGACATGAATTGGGACCAAATAAGTTTGATTACAGACATGATGAGTATGGTGTTGGACCATAACTACATTTATTTTGAAGGAGAATATTTCAGACAAACCAGGGGGGTGGCAATGGGAGCATCCTGTACTCCCATTTTCGCAAACCTGTTTATGCTGCAATGGGAGACAAACCACCTATTTGGTAGTGAATATTACACATACATGTCATATGATTTTAGGTTCTTGGACAATATGTTTTTGTTGTGGAATGGGCCAATGGAGATGATTAACTTGTTCATCGAATACATTAATAACACAAGTGAATTTTTAAAATTCACTCATTAAGTAAATAGGGATGGTATAGCATATTTGGATACCTTCATTAGTCATACCAAAGATTGTTTTCAATCAGAAATTTATAGGAAGGATACTTTTTCCAATGACTATTTGGAATTTACCAGCGACCACCCCAGACGTGTTAAAATGTATTCAAGGGACAATGTATAAGAGCAGCGTATATGTCATCCAATTTAGCTGTAATGGAAAAAGAAATAGGTTATGTTAGGTCAATGTTCGCAAAGAGGGGATATCCATCTTATATATTGAATGACGTTGTAGCTTATGTAAGTAGAGAATGGGGTAAAATATACCCTCCCCTATTGGGGAAATAAATGACAAACATTAAAACTAACTTGAATGTGTTGGAGGACACGATGAATAACAGGGTATGTGTTTTAATGTTTTTACTCTATGTCAAATATATTAAAAACATTATTAGAAGCCACTGGAATATATTAGTAGTGGATGAAGGAATGGAAAAAATATAGGAAAAAATCCCCGTTTTGTTAATAAAACAGGTATGAACATAAAGAGATAGTTGGAACAAATGACTATGGCCACAGAGGTTATTAAGACACGTAAAACAACAAAGAAGTATTGGTCTTGTAAACAATGCCATGTGAGTTTAGAAAAAGAAGGATGTAGTTTGAAAGATGTGAACAGGACATATGTCAAATTCAGAGCTTGAAATTGCAGTAGTAAAAATGTTATTTACATGGCTAAGTGCATGTCATGCTCCGTATTTCATATAAGAAAAACCTAAAGGCATTTTAGAAAATGAATTTATGACCATATATATAGAATTAGGGTTAAAGACATGAATAGTGCCCTATATCATCATATCCGTAAATGCGGAGATACACATGCATTTGTTTGCCATTACTGACCGAGTAAATAATTCACCTCGTGGGGGCAACTACAAAGCATTATTACGGAAAAGGTAGAGTATATGGCAGATTTTGACAGATGCCTCTAGGGAGCCAGGGATTAATGATTGTCACTGTAAAGCCCTTTTTGCAATTGCAACACCTGGTGTCAAAGTCACGGCCTCAAGCTGAATGCCAAAAAATGCATAGTAATCCCATTTGGGAAAAACAAAGTACCTATAAACTACCACATAGATGGGAATCCACTAAGTACAGAAGAAGTAATTAGGGACCTGGGTTCCCAAGTAGATAGCATGCTCTCCTTTGATAACCACATAGCCAAAATGGTCAGGAAATCCTTCTATGTGGCACACCTGATCACAAAGGGTTTCTCATCCTGATCCAAGGAGGTGATTTTGCCCCTTTACTCCTCACTCATTAGGCCCATAATAGAGTACAATGCCCCATTTGGGATGTACCTCACTAGACATCTGCAACAACTAGAAAAACCACAGAAGTACCTCACTAAGAGGATTAAGGGCCTTAAACAATTATCCTATGAAGCAAGACTAAAAAAGCTCCAGCTCTTCTCAGTCACTTAGTCTCCTCAGAGGTGACCTATGCCTGACCTATAGGGCCATGTCAAACCCTGAACTAATCGCCGTTCCTGAAAAAAATCTACTGTCAATCATTATTAGACCGGAGTTCCGCTGTGGCGACCCCTAACCGGGAAAGGCTGAAAGGCAAACAAATATGGATTGATTATAAAAAAGCATTTGTATATAATCATGTTTAGATATGTTACCAATCCATGTAACTCCGTATGATTTGCAGAAAAGAGTCCTTATTGGGCACATTGCGAGCGCTGCAAAGAGCACTTTTGGCTGACTCAGAGATTGAAACAATACTAATTTCATTAACTTTAATCGTACTTTGACTTAGGAATGGGGTCCATTCCTGTCATGGTATTAGAAATCCAAAATATTTGGAGAAATTAAAAAAAAGATTATATAGGAATGAAAAGTGTACTAATTGGTTCTTTGGCAGAGTAGCTGATGCATGGAACAGACTGGACACTTTTTATGGAAGCAAGTGTTTTGGTATATTGACAGACTAGAAGGGCATTATTGTCTGTGCTTGAAATATTTGTATGCAAGTAACATCTACTTCAAATATCCTTACTAGGCCTATCTCAGCCCACCCTTCTGGTGTTCAAAAGCTACTTGTCCAATAGGTATCTCAGTAAAATGGCATTCCACTCTCTTCTCTCTCGCTCTCTCCATACCTGCCAGTTACTACCGGTTTACCACAAGGTTCAGTCCTTGGTCTCCTCTCCTCTTTAACATTTTACCAACATCCTTCACACATCCATACAACAGGCGTCCCTAATACAATACACAGATGACATGGCACATCTCCAAAAAATTACTCGGGAAGATTTAACAGCCTCTGAAATGTGGCTTTGTAATTCTTATGCTCACCCCCCCCCCCCAAGAAAAAAAAAAGAATACTTTTTTTTTTTTGCCAAATGCCTCTCTTATGAAAAAATAAAAATTTTTAATTTCCTCTGTTAATAATACAACCATTGAAGTCACTTTTCGCTATCATATAAGGGATGATAGTGGACGATTTAAATTCGACCTATATGTACAAAATTGCATTAAAGAAGAACTTATCAAAAATACTGACCATATCAGTGGTGCAACAAGTGTCACACACCTTTGTTGCAGAAGACTATGGATTCTGTTCTCACACCAGGTAAATCACTTGCAGACGTTGCAGTGCAGCAGCGTGGGATTGTTGGACTCCTGAATGTGTCAACCTTCAAATGAGACACTCAACCAAAGACCCCTTTGCTTGAGTTGATGGTAGCTCTGGTGGTTGTCAAAGATTCCATTGCCCCTATTGAAAAGAATAGGAAAGTTCCTAATTTCCTAGCCAAATATCCCCTATCAGTTTAGTAACACCTTGGGTCTTTATGAAAAAGAGACTACTAGTCTAGTGGGTCTAATCTGGTCAACAAATAATAAAAAATAAACTAGGGATGTTTTATACAGCTAAAACATTGTCAACATTGAAACTTAAACTGCATTTGCCACTACTTACTTCCTTTCTTCACTATTTTATGATGCCCCATCCTTAGTAGCCGCCAAGTATCACAAAAAGCAAAACTTGAACAATGCTATTATAAAGTGACTAAAATCTGCTGCAAATGCCCCTTTTAGAACCAACAACTTCTATATGATGGGGCAGTTCTAGACAATTATAACAAGTACAGCTTCTTACCACCTATAAACCTATCAGGCATCCATCTGCTTGTCCAGCACTAAATACCATTCTATATAACTATATTCCCACTCAGCCATGATTCAAAGACCATAAACTCCTCTCTGTCCACAAACCTGTCAAATCTGCTGGGCATAGTCTGTACTTGTACCATGTTGCTGAGGGCTAGAACTATTTATCTGTATCCATCAGTCAATACCATCCCTCCAATCCTTAAAACTATTTTGAGATTTTCTAGCCAAAATCTGCCTCTGTTCTTGTTCAACCCCAGGATAAACTATACCCTTAAGTATGAATAAGTACCTATTCATACCTTACACCTCCTTACTCACCCTTCTTCACCCACTCCCTTACATCAGTCAGTTTATCTTTCCTGACTCTCCATCTAAATTTATTTATTTATTTATTTATCTGCAGTTGGTTTACCAGGATAGTCCATTGGGCCTAGAAGAACTGTTTTCAATGGAGTCCTGGGGAGAAAAGCTCCAAAAACAAAACAATGATTGCAAACAAAGCTTTTGTTATAGTAAGTACAAAAGTACTAGTAAAGAAATTGCATTTAAACATTCAATCTCTAAAGGAAAAATGACAATCAAAGTTTAGGTTATACTAATTACAGGTAAAATATTTCATTTAACAGAGACAATTTATGAGATAAAAAATATCAGCATTGTAAATCAAGAGTAGTTGTTTACACATGGATCGGTTCCTGCTAAAAACCTTGTATGGATTCTGAGAACTGAGATGAAGGAGAAGAGATTAAGAGGGGTGGAAGTAGGAACATTCCCACTGAGAAATTAGGTGTGAGTGGAGTGAGTTTTTAAAGGAAGAGAGGTTTGTGGTGGTACGGATGGATGGAGGTAGGGAGTTCCATTGACGTGCGAGGGTAAAGGATAGATTTTTGCCTGAGGGACGGGTAAGTTTATGCAGTTCTGTTAGGTTTTGATTGGTAGATCTTAATCTTTCAGGGAGGTGCATTTTGAAGGTTGAGGATAGGGAGGAACAGAGGGAAGGGGTGAAAATGAGTTTGTGGGCATGAGTGAGTTGAATAAAAGTGAGATAATTGAGCAGCTCTAACCAATTTAATTGATGAAGGGCTAGACAGTGATGGGTAGAAGATTTTTGGCTTGTGGCAAACTTCACAATTTTGTAATAGCAAGAGGAGAGTTTTGTCTTAAGAGATGATTGTAGGTTTGTTAGAAGTGCAGCACCATAAAGAATAGAAGGGATGCAATATGTGGTAGAGAGAATAAACTTAGTGGAAGGAGTAAGGTAGTGATTGTGGCAGTAAAGCATGCCAAGTTTTTTTTTTTTTTTTTTTTTTGATATTTATTTGTAGGTGAGTGGTGAATTTGAGCTAGTCATCAATGAGGACACCTAGTAATTTAGCCTCAGATACTAATTCTAGAGATGTATTGTTATGGCTTTTGATGTAAAATGAATTCTTGTCAATAAGTTCATAGGTTCATACTAGGCTATCTGCCCTAGGGCATTTAAACCCTAGCCAGAGTGTGTTTGGCTTTCTCTACCCATTTTAAATTAATTTTGCTATGCCCTTTTTCGAGGTTAGTATACTGTGCCTCTATCTAACAGTGACACAGAAGTGATACCCGGGGTAAACCTATGATCCCCCACCCACTCATCAGGATTCCTCTTGAAGAGAGTCCATGAGGGACTCTGGAATAAAATCCCAGTCCAGGTTAGGCAAAGTGAAGGGAGCCACTGGGTTATAAATCTGTCCCTCCAGCATGTCCCATTTATTTCAGTGCTGAGGTTCAAGTCTCTCGAGCGCGTAGCTCGATGGGATTTGGATTTTCTGAGGTGCAGCATGTCATAGGTTCATACTAGGCTATCTGCCCTAGGGCATTTAAAAGCCTATCCAGAGTGTGTTTGGCTTTCGCCACCCATTTTAAATTAATTTTGCTATGCCCTTTTTCGAGGTTAGTATACTGTGCCTCTGTCTAACAGTGACACAGAAGTGATACCCGGGATAAACCTACGATCCCCCATCCACTCATCAAGATTCCTCTTGAAGAGAGTCAATGAGGGACTCTGCCTAACCTGGACTGGGATTTTATTCCAGAGTGAAGGGAGCCTCTGGGTTATAAATCTGTCCCTCCAGCATGTCCTATTTATTTCAGTGCTGAGGTTCAAGTCTCTCGAGCACATAGCTCGATGGGATTTGGATTTTCTGAGGTGCAGCATGTCCATTAATTTCGGGTTGGACATGGCTTTATATGTCAGGCACAGATCGCCTCTGAGCAGGTGGTATGCCACTGAGTAGAGCTGGAGTTACTTTAACCGGGCAGCATATGGCATCTGTTTGAGCCCTTTGATCCTCTTGATGAGGTACTTCTGGGGTCTTTCCAGTTGCTGCAGGTGTCTGGTAAGGTACATCCCAAAAGGGGCATTGTACTCAATTATGGGCCTGATGAGGGATGAGTAAAGAGGCACGATGCCCTCCCCTGATCTAGATGTGAATCCCTTCATGATTAGGTGGGCTGTATAAAATGTTTTTCTAACCACTTTGGCCACATGGTTGTCAAATGAGAGATTGCTATCAACTTGGGTCCCCAGGTCCCTAATTACTTCTTCCGTACTTAATGGATTACCACCTATGTGGTAATTTGTGGGCACTTTGTTTTTGCCAAAAGGGATGACTATACACTTTTTGGCATTTAGCTTGAGGCCATGGCTCTGGCACCAGTTGTCTGTTTCTATGAGGTCCTTTTGGAGGATGCTTGTGTCAGCTGGAAAGTTGATTATGGTGCCCAGTTTGCAATCATCTGTGAACTTGGTCAGCCACAGTCCTTCCGTGATGGCTTGTACCTCCGAGAAATATATACCGAACAAGAGAGGTCCCAGGACTGAGCCTTGTGGGACGCCACTTGTAACTGGTTTGGAGTCTGACATGGCTCTAGCAATTCTAACCATGTGGGTTCTGTCCTTGAGCCAGTTTGCAACCCATCTAGTGACATAGGGGTTTATATTTAAGCTGGTGAGCTTATCTATAACGCTCAAGTGGAGTATTGTATCGAAGGCTTTTGCGAGGTCCAGTAGGCTGTGTGGACCACCTTCCCCTCGTCAATGGCCTTGGTGACTGTTTCAAAGAAATCGGCCAGGTTTAAGAGGCAGGATCTGCCCTTAAAGCTGAACTGGGTAGGATCCAGTGTCTGTACATCCCCGATATCTTTATTTATGAGGTCCATGATGATCCTTTCCATAGCTTTGCAGACCAAGCTAGTCAGGCTTATGGGGCGATAGTTTCCAGGATCCGTTGAGGCACCACCTTTATGGAGAGGGACCACTGTTGCTGTACGCCACTCTTTGGGTACATATCCTGTAGTAAGGCTGAGAATGAACAGTAGTTTTATGTTTGGGTTTAGCTCTTCTTGGAGTTCATGTAGGATGCAACCCGGGACACTGTCTGGTCCCATTGATGCTGTGCTTTTTGCTTTGGAGAGAGCGGCTCTTACCTGAGTATCTGAGATGTCAGGGGGACAGCACTCAGCTGGGATAGATATTTGCCCTTTTGGTGGGGAGGGGGGGGGAGAAGTTTGCGCTGAAGCTGTCAGCTAGGATGTTGGCAATGTCTGTGGGTTCGGTGTATTTTTTGTCATTTGTGATGAATTCTGAGCATATCTGGGAATTCCCACCCAGGTTCCTAACATAACTAAAGAAAGCCTTGTGATTATCCTTAGTGTCCCGTGTAGTTTTTCTCTCGAAGTTGGCCTTAGACGATTTTATGAGTGCCCGTAGTTTTTTGCTAATACTGATCAGAGATGCCTTCCCTTTTTGGGATTTTGCTCTATCATGTAGCAGCTTCCTCCTTCTATTGTATAGTTTGTTTATGGCTAGGATCCACCAGACAGGACGTCTGCCTTTGGAGGATTGGGTCTTGGTTTTATTTGGGATTGCATGATCCATGCATTCCTGAAGGTGTTCATAGAATGCATTTATAAAGGATTCTGCGGTCTGGGCCGTATTTTCCACAGGTCCGGGGGCTTTGAAGGATTCCACCTCGGTTATGAGGAGTGTGAAATTTGCTTTAGAGAAGTTTTTCACTGTGGTTTTCTGGGCAGTGGGTGGGGTCGGGATGTGAATATCCAGTGAGATTAGTTTATGGTCTGATCTTACCAGTGAGGGATACACTTCTGGTCTGGAGCATAGTGTCCCCATGTTGGTGATGATCAAGTCCAGTATATTTTCCCCACTTGTGGGAGTGGTAACAAGTTGTTCCATAGCATTTGAGTTTATAAATTCTAGGAACGTTTGGGCTACGGTGTTGGAGCTAGAGTAATGCTCCCAGTCTATGTTTGGGTAGTTGAAGTCGCCCAATATAATGGTGTTTGGAGAGACCTTCATATTTTCCAGTATTCTCAGGAAGGCCGAGTGGGGTTCCTGGGTTTGGGAGGGTGGTCTGTAGTAAGCTATAAACTGGAAGGCAGTGTTACCCACTGTTAGTTGCACATGGATAGTCTCTGATGCTTCGTGCTGTGCCACCAACCTGGAGGTGTGGGTATCTTTGACGAATATTGATACTCCCCCTCCTTTTGTGGTTCGGTCCAAGTTTTGGGGCCGAAAAGCATGGTATGAGGTATAACCTGGTAGTGCTGGGGTGCTCTCGGGAGCCTTGAACCAGGTTTCTGTTACTGCACAGATATCTATGTTCTCCATGCTAAGGAGAGTTTCGAGTGCGTGCATCTTGAGGTTTAGATTTCTGGCGTTGAGTAGCATTACTCTTAGTTTCTTATCCCTTGTGATACCTATGGAGGTGGGTTTGTCTTCTGAGCCTTGCCTAAAAAAGGCACTATGGGGGTAGCAAGAGCCTTTGCCAATATCCGAAAGCCCAGGGGTGATAGGTGCAAGCCGTCCCTAGAGAAGGATCGTGGCTTGTCGAGCATGTCATCCTAGGCTGACAGGCATTGGATCCCCTTTGAATGACACCAATACTTAAGCCAATTGTTGAAATTGATCATCTTGTCTTCATATTGTGGCATCATTCTTGGTGAGGGTAAGATGCTACTCAAGGTCAGGGCCATACCGGCCTGGGCTACATGCTCAGAGAGCTCCTGTATGTCTCTTTTCATGTAGTCCAGGGAGGTACATCTCAGGTCATTCACACCAGCATGGACAATGACTGAGTCATATTTGTACTTGCCTTGGAGTGACCTGAGTGCTTGTGTTATGTGGCGGATCCTAGCGCCCGACAGGCAGCTCACCATGACCTTCTCCTTGTTCAGCCTGGTGAGCGGGACGTCAATGTGCTTTATGATAGAGTCACCTATTACAAGTGTTTCAGGTGTGTTGTTTAGCCTTAAGGGTTGTGACTGTTCGGCACACTGGCTTTGTGAGCTATGTGTTGCACGTGTTTTGTTTTGGGGTAGCGGTTGCTTGGATGTCTGCTTTGGAGGTCTCTGCTGCTTAGGCAGATTTTTATTTAGAGCCTCTGAGTATGTTTTTGTGTGTTTGTGTTTGGTTTGCTGTCTTGGTAGGTCTATGTGAGACTGGAATTGTAGTGAGTGTGGTTTCCTTCTCCTCCTGACTGGTTACGCCAGTACTGCATTGAGAGAGCTTAGCCTCCAGTTTGGCTATATGGTTGCATCTCTCACATGTGTTGGAAATTGTTGAGAGGAGGAGAGGGTTGTCTGTGTACATGAGGCAGTTGGAACATTGCCTCAAGATTCCCAAATTCACCAGCTGGACCAGAGAGGAGATTGACAACTGACCTTTGGACATGCTAGAATAGTATTGGGAATTCCTTTATAATTGAAAAAAGGGCCAATGGGGAACAAGATACTCAAGGGGAGTTTGTGAGAGTGTAGTGCTTTTAGTTTTTTAGTGCTGACTTATATAATTGCTTTAGTGAGCAAGTGCCAGGTAACTTAAATGCAATGTGTTACAGGTAACTTAAATGCAAAAATGACAAACAGTAACTTTCTTTCAAGTGAAACAAGGAAATAAGTACAGTAAGCAATGCAGATATCACTAGGGATCCACAGAAGCACTGAAAAGCCGCATTTTAGGTGGAATTAGCATTTCAGGGAAATAACAAGCAAATGATGGTTGTTTTTGTAGGGGTAAATAACATTAGTTTCATGACCCTTTTTTTCTCTTAATTATTGCAATTCATGTTTGTATTATACTGACTTTTCCAAATATTAATTCATCATTATAGAAGTTGTATCTATGCTTAACTAATCTATTCACATTCTTTCTAATTTTGTATAATTACTTAAACTGCTGATATTTTGTATTATTTTAGAAGATTGAAGAAATACTGTTCTTAAAATGTTTTTGTAATCCTGTGGAACTTTTCTCCCTGGTCCTCCTTGATAATCAGATGTCAATAATAAATAAATAAATTCATTAAATATAATAATACACTACCTGTGACTCACATATGGTGCTTTATTTCAGCATATGTAGAGTTTGTACCCTTGTTAGACTACTACTTGATTTTAGGTCAACCCTGTGTACTAGAAATTAAAAAGAGAGCTCAGGTCTTGTAGAATATGAAGCAGTAATGCTATAAATAACTGGGAGCCTTCCCTGAGACAGAGATAAGAACTAATACAGTGATTGTTGTGTATTTTAACACATAAAATAGTGAAAGCTGATGGAATATGGAATGGAGAACCTAATAGCTCAAGAGGAAGATTTTGGTCTGCAGGGAAAAGGATGGTGCGGAGACCCATTTAAAATAATGGAGGAGTCAATACAGAATAGCAGAGGTCCAGTGGTAGAGCTACCCATACTTAGAAACCCTATGTGAAGAATACAGATAGAGGAACAGGCAACAAATGGTGGCAAAAGGAGAGAGGATGGCACGTTAGAGAAAATTAGAGAGGTTAGGGAAGCAAACAATCAAACCGTTTTATGAAGTGGCACGGGAAAGAAGGAACAAGGTCGAATAAGACAGAATAAGGAAAGAATTGGGAAATGGAGGAAAGATGAAAGGAACTGCAGCATTGCAGCATAATAACAGAAGACAATTCAGATAGTGAGATATGTGCAGAAAGTACATGGACCGTGAGGTCAAAACCTGTGATTATTGTGTAGATGGTATCTGACCCCCATAAGATTGGTAAAGGAAGGCAGAAAGGAGGATAGTAGATGCTGTAGGTATCGGGCGAAAGAGGCAGGAATAATGCAGATACTCCGGGGTTGGCATAATCACAAGCTAATATCGTAATTCAAATTTTCTTGTAGTTTTATGTTGGGATGTTTGTCATAATGCTGAGGTTTCTGGGGTTTGATGTTCTTTACAGAAGTCTCCTTCAAGGTACTAAAACCATCCTGTGTTTATGTAAGTCTTCCAGCTTGTTTTATTTATGGAAGATTTTATTTATCAGCCCCCAGCCAACATGGGCCCCCTAGGCAGCTGCCTCTCTTACTACTTGATTCAGCTCTGAATGTGTGAAGTTGTTTATTAAATATTTGTTTGGTTTAATTCCAATGACTTACTGTTGTGGAAATGCAGTCTTGAGACCTAGGTATAAAATAATAGAAGGAAACAATGTGAATACAGAAATATACACTGATGTAGTGGAAACATGGCGAATCACTGGATGATATTTCTGGATATGCTAAGGTGGTACTTGCTTTTACTTATTCCAGTACATCTTTTGGAATCTGGAAAGGAAATGGAGAATGTTACCAGTGCCGACTGATCTAAGGATCCCTTGACCCAAAGTAGTAATGACTGCTGAGATGGTGTATATTGGTTACAGCCGGCTTAACTGCTGTCCTGCAAAAAAGAAGTTCCTTAAATCTGAGAAGTTGACCAAGTCTCCTTCAGACTTCATAAAGAGGAACTTTGTTTCATGTGCCTTGTTAAATTACCTGCACAGACATTATGCAGTTCTGAAGTGGGTTAACAGTTTTCATGTAAATGATGTTCTGCTGACCTCTCAACTTAATACACTAAGTCTCAGCTTTGCTGATTTTCCTTGTCACTTTCTGACTCTAATTGTCAAGTAGGACTCAACGAACTGGAATGTTTGTCTCTAATACTGATGCCATCTTCTTTGAAAGCGATATTTTTATATTAATGGTTCAGATTCAGACCCGGATTAGAACTTTTTGGGTGATTTTGCCATTAGGTGGGCTTATCATGGACAATTCACCTTGAAATTAATTGCGGAGTACAGACAGGCATGCTTTTGATTGTATCTGCCTTGGTTCCGATGGAAATGATGGGCAGAAAGCTTTACTGCTGTCTACATGTCAGTCTTGGTTTCAGGGGCATGTATGCTTTGAGTGTAAGTAAAGTAATTGTTACCAAATCTCATATGTTTGTTTGCCAGCCTGGAGCAGATACCCTCTCCTTGTTTTGATTATACAGTGCTGCTAACTCCTTGCCTGAGGAGACTCCTTGTAATCTTATCAATATCCTCTCCTAACTCTATCGCCAAGCCCAAAAGAACTCCATTATCATTTGGCCCAAGTGATGATCCATGTATCCATTTTTCAAAAGATTATTAGTGTAAAGATGATTTGTCTAGTCCTTGACATTTGCCTCGCTTGTACAGATAACTAATGAGTAGGTTGTTGGGATAGTAACCTATTCAAAGGGTCCCTTCCTATCCCTCATTGATCCCAAGTGCCTGTTCTTTAGACAAAATGTTACATTTTCTACATCTCTTAATAGTGAAAGAATGTATATGTAGATTTCTAAAATCACTTCCTTTACTGCAGTTACCATTTTTTGTAGTCACAAGGTGTTGATTCTGCAAGCAGTCTGTGTTGAAGCTTGTTTTAGGCTTGTGCACTTGGGTTTTTGCTCTTTTGTTGCAGCAGGACAGCTAAGAGGTGGTCATACATCTCAATCTGCAGATGTTGAAATTGAGAAAAAAATGCCCTTGAAAAGTTAGAACATGCAGCTAAAAATCTGGGCATGTGAGTAACACAAAATTTAAATACCAAATAGCACATAACTCTTTCTGTCTCAAGTGGAAATGTTGGCTACTACTCAGAAACACCTCTAAAAATACAGTGAAAATTATGCAAAAATATAAATACATTATCAGAGACATTGTAAAATTCATATACTTTAATTGTATTGCATTTAAAATGAAGCTGTAAGATATGTCTGTCCTCTTTCTTTAACTTATTGTTGCCACTAGTATGTTGGTCATGTAGTGTGGCTTTCTGTGTATTAGACCACTTCAAAAATCATATGTGATGACAGGAATTCAGAAAATTTTGTAAAGGGGGAAATCAAGCTTGAAAGTACAGACATAGTTCCAAAAATAGGGACATCCTAAATCAGGCCTAAAAATAGCAGCATTTTAGCAAGACGGGGATAGTTGAGTGGTCTGATGATATTGACTTAGACTGCAAATCCAGTGCTACACTTTACATTGGTGTTTGTATATAGTGAGCTCTTTCAATTACTGTTTCTGTAGCTTCTGATGAACTTTAATGATCCACTTTCACTGTCCTACTCTAAACTGCCTCAGTAGTGTGCCCTTACATATCAGTTTGTTGATCTGCACATATTGTTCTACACGTGATACTACCATCTGTTTATACAGAGACATTGTAACTTAGCAAGATACTGTAGTGCAGACACACTAGAAAATTCTAACATTCCTTGCTAATTGCACTTATTACTTGGCTACTTATACTCATTATAGCTGTGTGTGCCTCCAGACATTTCTGCAGTTACCACCTACTGCTCCTATAGATGTCAAATATTGGTTGTTCATATTTGCATTAATAATTCCAAAACCATGCTACATACAAGGTATCAATGTTTTATCTTGAGGCATACATGATGGCAAACATATTAATAATTGACCTCTGTCAATAAATATTTGTTAGAATTGTAAGGTGATAACTTCATTTTGTAAAGGTTCAAGCCACACCTACTGGGAGTTAAAGTTGCAAACTCAAGAAAGCTGTACTGGAGGGATATTAGTTGTGATTACTTCTGGGTCCCTTTCCTCAACTGCTATGTTTCTGCTGTAGCCCTGTACACACTATTCCTGGAGTGTTGCAGCATTGTCACTTATTAAAAAGTATACTCCTATCCCTGATCCCTAGTGCTTCCCTTTCCACAGCTTCCTGTTAAGTCGGTGATTTACCCAAGCTACTTATTTAAGTCCCACTCCAAGTTAGATTTGTGTATTAATCTTTTATGTGGTTCTCTGTCAGATGTTCTGCTTACTCCTAACCAAGTCACAAAAAGTAGTTCCTACAACTTGAAATGCCTGGGCATTTGCTTACTTTTTTTGGCTAAGTTAGTTCGCCTAAACCTTTGTCCTATTTTTAGGGGGAGGCCCATGATGGGGCTTATACACTGTTTTAGTTCCCACGGACAAAACTGATAGTTTAGAATTCTTATCTTGAACAGCAGACATATATGTTTCTCTTTGGCAAATGTTGAACTGACAAGTCCTTTATTTCCAGCATTTCGTTTGTTCTCATTTCTGTAATAACAAAAAAAAAAGCCATCTGCTTCTAGTGAGCAGAAACGTTGTCATGGCTCCTGTTATTTGTAATATGTTTAGGTAGCTGTATTGCTCTTTCTTTTCAGTTTTATAAGATGTTCAGGGCGATTACGGTATGGCCCCCTTTGTGTTGTGAACTTAATTTCTTGAGTTCATAATGGACACTTTCTTATATGATGCAACTATCAGAAACTAGATAGTTCACCTGCCTGCTTTTGGTAACTTTTCCTATACTTTCATGAAAAAAAATTAAAATTAAAGTCTAGCAAGGCTAGACTTTCCACTGTTTGTGTCTTTCGGCTTTTCCCAGTTAGGGGTCACTAAAGCAGAACTCCGGTCCGCTAATGATTGGTAGTTGATTTTTACATGCCGAGTTACCAGCCCTGACACACAACCTTCAACGAAGGAACACCCATTCGCGCATGAATCCACGCAGAAGACGCTCTAGCTGAGAATCGAACCGGACAGCGTCTTACTGTGAGGCGACAATGCTACCGCAGCACCACCACCGCGGGTCTAGACTTTCCACTGTGTGATTCCTTAAACCTCAAGTATTAGAGGCAACACTGGATATATGCAAATGATCCTTTAAAGACATCAGGTGTTTCAGCTATATAGCAATTCTGAATGTCCATGACTTTTTTTTTAAGTCTATTTATGGACGATCAGCTGGGTATGGCAACCCTGTGTTTCTAAAGATTAGTCAAACATTCCACTTATGCTGTGCTGATGATGCCATAAGAAGGCTGAAACATGCATGTCCACTGCTATTGGGGTTTGACTTTATTGACTTGACTTTGTCCAGAAATAGACTTAAAAAGAAAAATTGTTATGGACATTCAGAATGTTAATATAGCTGAAACACCTGATGTCCTTAAAGGGTCATATGTATGCATCCCATGTTACCTCTAATACAAGACGTTTAAGGAATCACACAGTGGAAATAGGGTTACCACCTGTCCCACTTTGTGAGGGACAGTCCCTCTTTTGGCAGTTGTGTCCTGCAAAAAAATTGAAAAAATGGCAAATGTCCTGAGATTTTAGGACAAAAATATTTCCAATATTTTCTTTAATAGTTGCATAAAACAGTTATTTTGTATACAAAACACCTAAATGTTATATGAAACAGAATAATCAACTCAAATGCTACAATAATAAGCTTTTATTTTGGCAAAAAAGTTAAGTTCTGTCCTTTGTACTGGCCATGGATATGTTTTGCCTTGTAAAATCTGACGTTTCTACAAAAAATGTCCCATTTTGGGCATTTGAAAAGGTGACAACCCTAATTGGAAAGTCTAGCCTTGCTAGATTTTTTCTTTTGGTTTTTACTGATTATTTTTTCTGTGTGACCTTTTTACTCATTGTTATACTTTCATGAAAGGTAATCTGCAGTAATTATTTGGCATACCAGACTTCTGTTTTTTGCTTGGTCTTTTAATTATTTATGTTTTTTTCTGTCCATTTTCATTGGAATTGCATATTTTTGCTCAGATTGGTATTTAGTTTTCTAATTTGCTCCGTTTCCTTCAGTTTTATAAGTTACATTTTTCTTTTTCATATTTTGTCTGCTTAACCATGAATTCACCATCCCTTTTACTAAAATTTGCAGGAGTTTTTTTATTATTCATAGATGTTCATAATACTTATTCTCACTACAGGCTAAAAGAAACAAAATTTTATCAGTGCAGAGCAGTTTGTGAAGGAATGCAGTGCTCTTTTTAATCTTGTGACTAGTTTTGGCCCTTAAAGGAAAAAAAGTGACATATTACTATGAGCAGTAGTTAGTTAAAAAGTTTCAGCACTGGGCAAATAGTTACCCTTCAGTTGGTGAGACACAAGTAATTTACAGGTAACAGTGACATAAGCGAGGATTGCTCATGTTTACTCCAGAGTTGGGTTCTTTACCGTTTTAATGCATTCAGGCTGAATAGTCTAATAAGCTTTGAACCTACTGAAAGGAAGGTTGTAATTTTGCAGAAGATTTAGAACACAGCCATATACCCATTTCTTCCGAAGGCTTTTATTATTCTAGGAACTGAGCTAAACAGACAGCAGTGGATGGAATTAGAAGTCTTTAAATGGAAACAAAAGAAAGCAGTGAAAATGAATGATGGTGCCAAAGGTTTTAGACTTTGCATGCAGCTTGAACTTACTTGAATTCCTGTTGCTGGTGATTTTAAACAGGCTCAAGTCCTCATGTGGGAAGGTTCCAATAGTGCTTCCCATGGAAACCAGAAATTGCCAAATATATCCTACTTGTCAGGTGTTTTACTGCACAGACAGGATCCAGCTTTCAATCTGTATTACATAAATGCTATTTAAATATGTACACTTAGTATATTAAGGTGGAGTTTCTGGTGAAACATGAGTGTCCGGTTCCAAGGAAAGACAGGAAATACTAAAACTGTTGTTTATTAGTACATCAGGTTAAGTACTTTCATCTATCCTCCGTAGACTTCTTCATTTCTCAAACTCACAGCCTTTAAATAGTACTAATTAATTCAAATTATCCAATCCTGTGATGCACCAATTTGATCTCATGAATTTTAATTTCATGGATACTGAGAAACTCATAATGATGATGATAATGATTGTATTCCCACCAAGCCCCTGTTAAGGGCCTAGAATGGGTAAGAAAAAAGCAATATTAATAGTAGGGTAGGTGTTGTTCCAAGTCTTTTATACTCATCGAGCTACAAGTTTCCCACAGTTCAGTGTGTTTATTGTGAGGTACAACTAAAAGTTGTATTTTTAACATATTTAAGTTTTTATTTATTTTTTTTTTATTTTATAATGTAATTTTATCATTAAATCTATTATGAATTTTACATTTTGCGTAAACATTAATATAACTGTTTAGTTATTTTATTATGTATTTTCATGATTTTATATGGTTGTTGTGTTATGAGAATCCATGTCAGGATGAGTTACTCAGTATCCATGAAATTTAAATTCATGAGATCAAATTGGTGTATCAAAGGATTGGATAATTTGAATTAATTAGTACTATTTAAAGGCTGTGAGTTTGAGAAATGGTGTTCTGAAGAAGTCTATGGAGGATAGATGAAAGCACTTAACCTGATGTACTAATAAACAACAGTTTTAGTATTTCCTGTCTCTTTCCTTGGAACCGGACACTCATTTTTCACCAGTTATATCGCATTTATTGACTGGCAATTGTTGGGTTTGACTGGTGTAGTACTTTTTTGAAGGTGGAGTTTCTGTTTGACACAGATTGTTGATGTCCTTTAATGCCATTAGCTTAATAAAGTATATAGAACTCTGAAAAATTATGTTTCTAATTATACACTTTTCAGAGTAATCTGCTTTTATTTATTTATGTATGTATTTGTAATAAATCATATCTAAATGAAAACTCCAGCCAAGTTGGAACTTCCAGTGAGAGACCTCCCAAACCTCCTGTAACAGAGCCACATGGGATATATGCAAATGACCCTTATGAACATCAGGTGTTTCAGCTATATGGCGATTCTGATTGCCCATGACTTTTACATTTGAAGTCGTTTTAATGGACAATATCAGGCCAATAAAGCCAAACCCCACTAGCTATGGATATGCATATTTCGGCCTTGTTATGACCTCGTCAGTATAGCATAAGCAGAGTGTTTGACTAAGCATAAGAAACACAGGGTTGTTATACCCAGCTGAAGTCCATTATCACTAGGGTGACTGCAAAATATCCCAAATAACAAATTAAAACAAAGAGTTAGAGGGTCACACTGAAAAAATAATCAGAAAAAACAAATGAACACTCCAGCCAAGCTAGAACTTCCAATGAGTGACCTCCCAATATAGGTATGACAACCCTATATATACATATATAGAAGTTCTAGGTTGGCTGGAGTTTTCATTTAGTTTTTTCTGATTGTTTTTTCAGTGTGACATTCTAACTCTGTTTTAATAAAGCATATCTGCAAACTTTCTTTATTCATTTTCTGAGTCAAAGGTCAACATTGCCTGTGTTGTTTTGAAAGACTCCCTCTCCCATGGCATATTTTTTTACTCATTCTTAGCATGTGAAACCCCGTGTACCCCATGTCTGACCATCTAAACCATATGAGCTCTGTCAGTTTAGAATCTAGGTTGTCAAGAGAGCTACCATGGCTGAATAATGGTCAAAAATCTAGCAACAATCCCCCCCACCAAAATATTATCCCCAGCCGTTACACATACAGACATTCAATTGAGCAAAGGTGAAAGGATGTTGTCATGTGACCTTACCTTCTCATTCAGTCTTCAGGTAAGCAAAGCTTCATGGTATTTACACTGTCTCGGCCTACCCCGGCGATCTTGGTAATATGTATTGTGTTCTGTGTACATACTTCATAATATCAAAGTGAAGTACGTTTTCTGACATGCTATTAGAGAAACTTATTTGACACTGGAATTTGAATTTTTTTTATTCTACTCTGAAATTTGGCTGCCCAAATGATTCTGCCTTTTCAGGGACTGAGCAGAGAATTTTCTATTACATCACATCTATGGTAATAGAAAAACAAAAATATTCCAGGAAAAAACAGTTCAAATCCACCATTTGATAAATAGTTTAATAGTTCAAGACATAAACAGCAGAAATAGCAGAACAAAGATTTCGAGTAAAAGACTCTTCTTCACTGTTTAATAAAATTGTCCTACCATAGCACAAGCATGTATACAACCACACAGCCAATCAAAGTACAAATGTAATAATAGCAGCATTTACATCCTATAAAAGTTCCATTTGTTTTTAAAAGAGAAAAGAATTTAAAGCAATATTTATGCTGTAAGGATATAAGGAGGACAAAAAAAATAAATAAATTCGGCACTAAATCATGTTACAACTGCACACATTCTGTAGATATTAATATGGATTTAAGTTTTATGTACCCAATTAGTCTAAAGCTATTTGAATTTAGAGCTGCTGGAACATGTAACACAGGAAAATGTGATTTATTTTGCTAACTGTGTATGCTGCCAATGTTTCTATATTGTTAAAACAAATAAAAAACTAAAAGAAAGAATAAGTGCACATTGTTCTGACATTCGTAGAAATGTCCTTACAAATGCTTTGGCTAAGCATATAGCAACTGCAGGTGCTGAGCATAAATTTCAGTTTAGAAGCTTGCAAGTTGTGTTTAAAAATAAAAATGGGGGTGATTTAATAAATAAAACTGAGTTGGCCGAATATAAATGGATTAATTTTTTTAGCGCTGACCATATGCCAGGTTTGAATGTGAATAATAGTATAAAACCTATTTTAAAAGATAGATATGACAGAATATAAGCCTCAGTGATGCTCAGTTTTTAAGGGAACTTTTATAAGATGTGGGGTACTTTAAGGATGTAAATGCTGCTATTACGTTTGTACGTTGATTAGCTGTGTTGTATACATGCTTGTGTGATGGTAGGACAATTTTATTAAACACCGAAGAAGAGTCTTTTACACGAAATCTTTGTTCTGCCATTTATGCTGTTTATGTC
Organism: Protopterus annectens; assembly: GCF_019279795.1. NCBI lineage: Eukaryota > Metazoa > Chordata > Ceratodontiformes > Protopteridae > Protopterus > Protopterus annectens. The sequence continues at coordinate 1,703,474,695 of NC_056741.1, read as the reverse complement.
CTGAGATGTTAAACTATTTATTTGGACTGTTTTGTCCTGGAATTCTGATTGCTTTTCAAACAAGTCCTTTGATTTGCTGAAGACCTGTTCCTTTGTATAAAAACAAAAATATTGCAATTTTGCTTTGTCCTTTTGCCTGCTTGAGTGATTCAGCTTTTTCATGGGCTTGAGCAGTGGTTTATATTGCATTCATGGGCAGTAGAAGGAAGGTCAACAGCATACCTCACATTTATTTAAGTTATTTTGGATTGTTAGATTTTTCTTTACATTAACTATTTTATACGGTATAAGTCTTGAGTTTGTTTCATTAGTTTAGTAATGCTGTACTAATCACCCCCATTTTTTTCTTAATTTTTGAGAGCTGGCTGTCCTCGGGCCACCAACAATTTTGTAGCTTTGCGTTAATCTGTTAGAAAACTGCAAGTTGTGAATATTTTTTTATTTATTTAACATTTGTTAACTGGGGAAGTCCGACATAGAACGATGCCAATTTTCAGCGGAGGCCCAGGGAGAAATGCTCCAGATATGATGTTTTGCTTCACATCTATGAGTGGATGTATCACAAAAACAGGAGAGACATAGAATGTAGAGACTTTTTTCTTATTGAAGGAAAGAATTAAGGTATGCAGCCATCTTAACCTTAAGAGGGAAGATGAGCGATATTTCTTTCCATATAAATTTTTTGTGTGCTGTGAACCAAAGAAGAACCTGTCATACATAAGGCAGTTATTGACTTATTTTCTTAATAGAAATGAAGGTGTTCCAGAGCCAGCTGATGCTTATGTAACTGATCTAAAGCACAGAGCTCAATATTTTGAGTTTGGCAGCCTTGAATTTTAATAAGAGAAGTGTATGTGCAATAGAAAATAATCAGGCCATTGACAGACTGTTAGCGAAGTTGTTTGACAACTGAAGAATCACTTCCTGTGTCAAGAGTAAGATTACTTTAAAATATCCAGTGTGGAAGTATGACTAAAAAGTTGGATGTATATCCACAAAGGATGTGAGTCAGGAAGAGAGGAAAAAAAAAAAAAAAAAGCTAAAGGAACTTAAAATATGTAAAATGAAAATGTTGGCAACCATGTGGCATCCAAGATGATGGCTGCAAATTATTAGCAACTATAGCCTCAAAGAAAGCAATGTAGCTTCATGCATGAGAAGGCTACATCCAGTAGAAATGTTCAGTTTCCTTGCAGGTGAAGCCTCCCCAACTTTAGCCTTAGGTCTACATGACGTCAATGCATTTCTCAGACCACTGATACGATTTCACAATGGGAACTACATTTTTTGCTGGAAAAAATACTTGGGCTTCCATCAGTCAAGCCATTAGAATTGTCAGAGTTAAAATTCCTTTTATGACTGACACTATTCTTACTGGCAACCACATCTCTGTGGTGCAGCACATGCCAGCATATCTAACCCCCTCTGGGTGACCTTTCTCTAAGGAAATGTTTTTTATTCATAACAAAGATAGCAACAGACACCATCTTTGATCAGGTTATCCACCATCCCAATTTTTTATGTACAACACTAGAAAAAAACATAAATGCTTGCTTTTGAGTATGGACATTCATAAGCATCTCATATTGATTTTACATGGATGTTACATTGTTACATGTACCATCCAAAAATGTAACCCTCTCCCCATGTCTCACCATGGTTGATAGGGAATGGTTACAAAACAGCACTTTACATGCATGTGAGCTCGTTAGGTGTTCCGTCTTCAGAAGAATTTCAGAGTGAGTTATGCCCTCCTCAAAAGCTTATTCATCTTGGATAATGTCTAATTCTGTCTTATGTTCTTGAATGACATTGTCTTGCAACAACTTGGATGTCCTGGCTCACATTCAAGAAACATTACAAGTTGGATATGGCTTGCAGATCCAGGTCTTCCTTCAACGTTACCGTAATTAGGGGAATGTTTATATAAGTTTATCCAAGAGGAGTATATGGTGACCTTGTGACCTGTGACAGGCCTCTATGACTTCACGTGGTACCAGTCTTGGTTCTGACCATAAGACTACATAACTGAGTTAAGCCATGACTTCATTCATTTTCCCTTCCTCCATCCCCTGTTTGCATTTGTCTCTCTGGTGCAAGAATTGGGACATGTGGAAAACAGACTTCATTTATAGCTATTGAGAGGATTCAGGAGACCCCCAACACCGAGCAAGTTCAGCATTGAGCTACTGTTGTCTCCAAATTTGGATCTGGTTCTCCTACTGCTTCTGTACCTTTTGTGTTTGGACACTGGTACTGTTTCTTAACTATAGTCAGACTGCAGTTGAAGATTTCTAATTGATTCTTGTGAGCTTGCTGGATTTCTGGAAGATGTCTTGGTTCTTGACATATTTTATGTACATTGAGTCTGTTTGTACTCACTGTACTGCACCTTAACTGTTTTTCTGGCTACATCTGTTGCAGAAAAGACAAAACCAGCAAGAAGTCTGGTTGAGTGATGCTTCCGGAAGATATGAGTATGTTTACAACCTCAACTTCATCCTTAGCAATCACCCTCCGTTACTGTAAGAGAATCTTTTCTGATCACATTTACCTTGGGAAACAAAACGGTTGCATATTTTTTGTTTGTATTTGAAGTGAAATAAATCGGTAATACATGAACACTAACATACCTCCATGATAATGATGCTAGAGAGCAACTACTACCTGGGGACCTAAGCAGTCATGGTAATGCTCCTTTTCAGATTGGACAATATCCAGTCATTTGATTTAATTTAGCATCATTCCCAATGTGTACTGACCCAAAAACTGGTACCAAAAATGAAAAATGATCACTGAATCCAACCAATGTATCCCACAGCAAACTTTATTAACAAATAACTTTAACAAATGTAAAACGGAAGTGACTTGGTACTTTCATCCTGATATTCACAAGATTTCTTCAGAGTAAAAGCTCACATTGCAACACTGTTAAATACTCCAGAATAACCAATTGAAGTTGCACATACCAGCATATCATAAATATTCATAAATAAATCACATGATTAAACAGCAATAAATATATTTTAAAACAATCCATTCACTGTGGTGCTCACTGATTAATAAATAAATAAGTCAATACTTTGGTCAAGATTCCATATTCATTTTTTATTTTATTTTTAACTTATCTAGCCTACATTTCTGAATGATGTTGGGCCGATCCTCGGCTCCGACTCGGCAACTGCTGCCAAATGCCAAAGCTGAAGTCTCTTGATGCACCACCAACAGTCCCAGATCTCTTTTTGCTGCTTAACTGCAGGCGGTCGTGGCTGGCTGGCTGCTGCTGAGTAGCTTTTTTACTACTTTTTTTGTCTTGATTTTTGTGCTATATCACAAAAAAACTTTAACTAATTATATATTGCTTGCTATTAGCTGTGCTGTGTTTGAGCTGGAGACTTTGTGTGTGATTGGGTCAGTCCCCAGTCTTCAAAAATGTTTCGCCCCGGCAGTTGGCTTTGGAGCCATGAACCCATCCCCCATCCATCTGCTATCCTCCCTCCGACTGCTTCGGCGCCAGGTGCTCTTGGTGCGGTGGGAGGGAGATCTCAGCTCAGACCGGCCCCTCCTTACTCCAACCCCCTCGGGTCCGGTGGCGGCGGATTGACTCTTTTGCTGGGATGACCCGAGGTGATGTTTGGGTTTGGATGGCTTTCGGGTCCCGTCCTCTCTCTCCGGGCTTCGCTTCCTGGGACTCCGCCTACTATCATGGCCCCGAGGACTGGGCGCTCCCAGGGAGAGGGCCGTCCAGCGCCGAGAGGCCCTTCCCTGGAAGCCATCTCCGGGGCGATACCTCCTCCCTTTCCCCAGCACCTTGGGGCTTGGCCTGGGTTCCCTGTCTTTACCCCTGGCCCCCGAGGCTGGAGTTCAGTCTCCGAGGCCTCCCTTTTCCTGGGTTCCCCCCTCTCGGAAGGGGAGGAAAGAGTCATCTCCAGAGAAACCCCCAAGGAAGAGAGGTACAGAAGGAAGCACGACGATATGGCTCAAACAACGAGGCTGGATGTCAAACCCCCCCCTCGGCGACCAGATCAGTGCTCTCGCAAGGCCTTTCAGCCCCCTCCCTCCTCTGTTCCCTCTCAGCCCGACCTTCTGGATTAGTTGGATTTTGGCGGGCGAGGAGAATTCCGGATACTGTGGGTGGAAGTCTCCCGTCCGAACAAATTCTTATCTGCTCCCCGAAGGAGTTCCTTACTAAAGTTTCACTTGGCCCCATGGGTGTGGCATCTGCCATGGCAGCAGGACGTGGCAGAGGCTTTCGTCCCCATCCATCATCCCCATAAGGAGTGGAGGAGTATGGATGGAGGAGGGAAAGCCCTGACGACAGCGCTGGCTACTTACCTTTCTCTGGGTATGGCTTGGCATTTACTGACTTCAGGAGGGATCTGGTCAGGTTGTCAGACTCACTCCTCTCGGTAACTACCTGAGCTCGGCTAGCCTTCCGTCTCTAGCTGGCTGGCTCCGTGGCTATCAAGTCCTAACTTCCTCCACCTCGCATCCTGTCACATACGGCCCGATCGCGGTAAACACAGGAAGGCAGGGTCGTGCTCACGCCGGCTGCAGGCACAAGCGCGGCTGTCAGGTGGCCTGGCCTTCTTCAAGTCTCCCTCGAGCTCCCCCGATTGGTTGATCTGAAGGTGCCTCTGTTTTTGGACTTACCACCGCGAGGAGCAGAGGGAAAAGCGCAGCGCAGGGGGGCTCTGCTTATCTCGCTTCCTTCTTACCCCACCCAGGGAAAAAGGGGGGAGGATGGGAAAATAATCTCAGGAGGCCAAAGGAGGCCAAGCGGCCCAGAGGAAAGCCCCGTTTTTTTTCAGGGAGAGATTTTTCGAGAGGGCAGAGGACCCAGAGAGGCTGAGAGAGGAGAGTCCTTTGACCCGCGATTCAGAGACCCTAGCTCTTCCCGGCCTCCCTTGGCTCTTCGAGGGTCACGGCATGAGTGCTCGGAGCCGGAGCCCTATGCTGTAGTCGTCCGGTAAAGGCAGTCAAAGGGAAATAGCAGCCAGAGCTCTTCAAGCTTCAAAAAAATCAAGTCATCGGTCAGACTGAACCTATCCGTTCGAAAATCAAATTCCGAATGTCACATTTGCAATCCATTCTCCGTTGTTGGAGGAGAAGGTTTGGGTTTAGATAGACTCAAGACAAGGGCGCGCCTTCTCACACATATCACATCATCAGGGTCCAGGAGGGCTCCTTATTGGCCTAGCAGCTCACTCTTGTGCTCTGGCCCTTTTGTCTCACCACACAGCCCCAGTGTTCACCACCACAGGTGTTGTAGTGTCAAAGGCGTGCTCACCTGGAGAGCCTGTGTTTCCCCTCCCTTCCCCTATCGCGACTGAACTGACTGCCACAGGTTCTAGGCTCAATGTCTGCCCGCGGTTTTTTTAGTCCTCTGCAAGGTTTGCACATGAGATTCTTTCTTGGCTCTTTATCACATCAATGATTCCTTCTAAGATCTCTCCCAATCATCACATCATGATTATTCAAATATGCAAAAAAATGGCTGGTGGTTTGCGCTGGTGGCTCAGAGACAACTTTTTAGGATCCCCTTTCCCTTTTGTCTGCCTCAGCTGTTACCTCTGACGCCTCCAGATAAGGGTGGGGGGTGGGGGGGGTTGGCTAGTTCAGGGCTCCTGGGCTCCGGGCTCGGACTTGGCTTCATCAACGTGTTGTGTGTGAGATGAGGGGGCCTTCCTACTTCCTACAGGCTACATGTGTTCCCCATCCACACAGATCACGCCATCCACACAGACAACATGTCGTGGTGGTTTGGTATGCGAACAACAAGGAGGGGAGGCAGATCGATGACCTTCAGAGAGGCCAGTGGAGTGTGGAATGTAATGTAGCTACCAACCGCTAGCTGTAACCCTTCTTAAGTCAGGGAAATTCAAGGACCCGGTCAAATGTATTGAAACTTCTCTCCTCTAGCCTAATGGCTCAAGAGAACCGAGTAGCAATCCAGGTTTTCAGTTTTGGGGGCCAGAGGGGGGGCCGTAGGGCGACCTTTCTGACCTCACCACACTAAGTGCCAAAGTGCCATTTCTGATTCTCAATCCTTCAGGCCATGGATAATGAGCCATGGATGTTCAACCCATGTTGCTTTAAGCTTTATTGTTTTCAGCCCTCTCAATCCCTGCATCCCCAAGCTTCACAAGCTTTCCTTCAAGGAAGGTCTTCAATGATTCTGATTGCCCAGATATGGCCCCCACAGATATGATCTTACGGTAACCTTCATGCGACCTTAGGGACGATCCCGGATTTTGATCCCTGATCCCATATTCCATCACGTCCACATTTGGCATCAAATCATTCAATTCATTAATTTCCAGACCTTTTGGCATTTTTCACACTTTACCTTAAGTGTGAGCCACACACTAGTGGGGGAGTTGTTCACATTTTGTTTTGTTCGCCCATAGCCCCACCTTACTAAAAAATATAGACCCTATCTTTGAAATTTTAACTTTCCCTATTAATCAGGATCTTCTCTCTCAACTATTAAAGTTCAACTGCTAGCTGCTCTCTCTAAATGAAATGACCCTTGATCCTCCTGATGAGCAGCAGGCAGCAGGCTAAAACAAACATTAAAGGAAGGTGAGTCTGTTAAGACCAGTAATGTCAGTATTTCCCCCCTTCATCCCCCTTGATTTAGTGCCCGTTGCATTAACATCTAATTAATGAACGGCAATAACTGGCGAATTAAAAATATCTGCTATTCTCTGTCATGCTGGCTTAGTGGCTGTCTTCAGGCCTGTCAGTTCAGAGCTTCAAGCCCTGTATCAATTAACATCATTTCTCCATTTCACAAAAGTAGAGTATCTCTTAGGCCTAATCCATCCTTTGTCCCAAAAGGTCTGCTCTGTTACTCTCTTCTAACAATTACAGAGACTACTCAGTTTTCTTTCCAAAATTCTCTATTGAGAGCAGAAAATACTCTCTCCATAAATTGAATTTAGCTACAGGCAATTCCTATTTTCTAAAGTCAGACCAGCCAGCAAAGTCAGAGCCCATTTGTGTTTGTGTCAGACAATCTAAAAAATTAAACCCAACCATACACAAAAGCTACAATCCTCAAATGGATCCAGAGTTTCATCACTCAATCTATTCTTCATCAAAATAAGCAACTCGCTATCATTATAATAAAGCTTCATTCTAAGCTATAATTTTTCTTTCTATTCTTTCTAGCTATTAAGCTCGCTATTTTTGAAATTTGTGCTGGGTCAACCAGCACACTTTACTTTCATTTCCCATTGGATGTGGCATCTAAGGTTTAAGGGTGAGCTTCACATTGGTCTCCACGGGGAGTTCACAGGTGTCATTTCAGACCCCAGGAATCATGCTAGGGGGCTACTCATTTTTTCAATGTAGGCGAGATAGTGGGATCACATAACATCTTATATTTATACTTACTCACTCACTTCAGATGTTTTCAGATCATCTCCTTCGATCAAACTCTTAGAGCCCTGCCTTAGCTCCACTGATCAGAAGAGTTTGCAGATTTTGAGAGAGTTTTTGTCTGCATTCATTGTTGTTACTATGTTAGCGGGGGTATAAGGACTGGTGGTGTGTCTCTTGGACAAATATGAAGCTCAGCCAATATTCATGTTTGTCGCAGTGGTACTGAAAATGCACTGGACTAGATACAAGCGAAGGACCCCGACAACTTCATCACCTGTAGAATAATTTCAAGTCCCACTCCATCACCATAGACTAATTTTCTATGAAAATTAAACTACCTTTAGCAAAATGAAAGTCTAGAAAAAGTACCCTGGGAGTTTATTGTACAACAAATTGAATGGACCTCGTCATTTGTAGGGAGGGGAGCTCACAGGGGAAAGCTCATAGAAGAATTAGAACTTTGTAAATTACTTTCAAAATAGATAAGGAAACAAAATAAAAGAACAGAAATATAATAGAGCAAACAATGGTAAGTTCTGGATGAGGTTTGGTTGTAAGTAAAGTAGACTTGAAAAAGGAATAATTTTATGATGTGGGTAAGTTTAAGGATACTAATTTTCAGAAAAGATGATGCGTTGGAATGAAGTTGTGAAAATGAATTAATTTTGGGTGCATTGAATGTTGAGAATGTATACAGTATGCAAGAAAAGTGACATTAAAAATTTGTGACAAGGGTCCCTCAGAAATCTATGCTGAGAAATTCAGAAAATTAATTATAAAATTTCTGTGTTTACATACAAAAAAAATATTAAGCATTGCATATATAGGTTCAAAGCAATACTGTGAAAGAGAATAAAATTAAACCATTAGTTTATAGAAATTACTTACTAATTCAGGACATTGTGTAAAACCAGTTTGTCAAAAGTACTTGTTATATCACAGTGTTGCTGGCAGAGATGATGATGAAATGTGTTTCTTGGTTAAAGAACAGTAATTTTTAGTGTTCAGAAGTAGTTGTGAATTATTTAGCCATGTTTTAATAATTGTTGTATAAGGTCCTGGAGTTTAGAGAGAGATTTGGCAGAGTGGATTAAGATCATGTTATCGGCTCCTTGTGGGACACCATTACTTACTGGCAAGAAAGTGGAGAAATTATTTTTCCGTTTCACTACTTGTGCTCTGTTTGAGTGGTAGCTATGGAACCATTGCAGTGTAGAGTTGGTGAGCCCTAAGGATGAAAGGATGAGAGTTTATGTAAGAGTTTCTGGTGGGAGACCGTATCAAAAGCTTATGATAAGTCTAGAAAGATTGTGGAGTCTAGGCTTCCAGGATTTTGACAGTATTAATAATGAAGATGGAAGTTGTATTAGGTTAAACACAGAAGATGATTATTAGATCACCAAAGCTGTGTATGAATTCATTTTGTAATATTTTTGTTAGGAAAAATAAGATGGCAGTTGGCCTGTAGTTTGAAATATCTGCATTGATTCTACCCTTGTGCAATGGAATAATGCATTATTTTTTTCTATAGCAAGGGGACTTTCTTTTCAGATACGGCTTGATTGACTTAATAAAATATGAGACTTTTAACAGTTTGTTCATTATTCAACTACTAAAATTCTACAGTTATAAAAGATGAGGGTTCTAGTGATGTATTGCTTTCTCCAGCCCATAATGGAATTCTAGTGATGAAAGCAAACTAGCCAAGTTATCAGCAGACCTTATTTGGAAAGAGCCTATCTCCTTATTTATACTTATGTTTGCTAAGTGGAGCTAGGCATCATTTGGGAGAGGAAGCTACTTTCCATTTCTACGTAATGATTTGCAAATAGGCAACAATAACCAAAATGCAGATCTATGAGCTGTTGGGGTGCACTATGGGACTGTGGTCATATTAATAAGACTGTTTTAATGCAAGGATCACTTCTGAGTTGGCATGTTTTCAACATGTCACCTCATTTGACTAAATATAGTATTTTAATACAATACATTTTTTGTGCAAGAAGAGCTGCATGTGTTTTCATATAGAAATGTGAATGTAATAAATTTACCTGGTGAATCGTCACTTGGAATTACATTGTTCATTTGTGCCACATGGCTTGAAGATGGCAATGATTTTATAATTGTACAGGCTACTTTAACTTATCCCTGTGCAATGGTCAATGCATGGTCAGTGCTCCGGCTTACAGTTTACCTGCAGGAAGACTTTTATGGTAACAGAATCCCACTCGTGTACTGTCGTGCTAAGGCAGTGATGAATACTATACAGGTTTCCTTTTCCTTTCTCATATCCTGTTCAGCTCTCCAGAAAATCTGCTGCACTAATAGCCTGTTAATACATGTGCCATTTCTGCTAAAGCAACTGATAAACATTGTAGACCTGCAGATATGTATATACTTGAAATGTAATGCAATACTTATGGCGGATACTATTGTTATTCTGCAAGTAGATCTATGATGTTAATTCTTTTCTCTTCTGTTGTAGAAATATCTCTGCTGTAATCCATCTGATGAGTAACAAGAACTAAACAGCATTCAGGAGCATGGCAGGAAGAAACAGCTACTATGAGGGAAAAATTGCTGGCCTTTATGACCTGGATAGAACCTTGGGTAAGGGTCACTTTGCAGTGGTCAAACTTGCTCGGCATGTCTTCACTGGTGAAAAGGTAGCTGTGAAGGTCATTGACAAGACCAAACTGGATAAAACTGCTATGGGTCATCTACTGCAGGAGGTGCGCTGTATGAAACTGGTGCAACATCCTAATGTGGTACGACTGTATGAGGTGATTGATACACAAACTAAGCTGTATCTTATTCTGGAGTTGGGAGATGGTGGCGACATGTTTGATTACATTATGAAGTATGAAGGCGGCCTCTCTGAAGAGCAGGCCAAGGTGTATTTTGCACAGATAGTCCATGCGATCTCTTACTGCCATAAGCTACATGTAGTCCATCGTGACCTGAAGCCTGAAAATGTGGTGTTCTTCAAGGAGCAAGGAGTAGTTAAACTGACTGACTTTGGCTTCAGCAACCACTTTCAGCCAGGGAAGATGCTTGCTACAAGCTGTGGCTCACTTGCCTATTCTGCACCAGAAATCCTTCTGGGCGATGAATATGAGGCCCCCTCTGTTGGTAGGTGATGGCAGTTTTCTTTTGCCTAATTGTGGAGTGTTGGGAAGCTGATGTAGCCTTTCAGATGATATAGTCACTAAATTTTATAACCTTTTCTCTTGGGAGGGATACTCTGTGACCTTGTATACTCTTGTGGAAGTAGCATGTATTCAGTGGTGGTACCAGGATATACTGAGTTTTAAAGACATTAATTTTACATTTATTTGCTGTTCTGCTTAATTAAAACTATATTAGGTCCTCTGGACTCTGGCTGTAGGTGTTTTGCTTGCATAGCTTTTACCATTTATGGAAGAACTATACAACAGTAAAGGTTTTGCTCAGGGACTGACTGTGGAAGCATTTGCAAATAGACGCTCACTTGCACACTGCATTTTTTTATTATGTAGGAAACAAATTGCTACAGGAAAGGGGCTTTATAGCATGAACATTTTCTCAAGAAGTGAACTGACTAGCATGTTTCTTCTGGAGCTATAAAATTTGTTAAGCTACTGTGGTGTGCTTAAGTATACAAGAGACTAGGGCAGCAAACAAAGTGGTGCTGATGTTTTGGAGGGGTGCTGAAATGAATCAAGTGATACTGAATTGTAAATCTGGTGTTCTGCTTAAGTTTTTCTCACTAAATGCATATTCTGGAATACAGATAGTCCAATTTTTCTCACTATATGCATATTCTGGAATACAGATATAGTCCAGTAGTTGTTAGTTTTGAGGTGCTATTGCCAAAGGTAGTTTGAGTAGTAAATTCTGTAATGCAACTGAGTTTTACACAATTTTATATTTGTATGGCTTTTCTGTGTACCATCCTGCACAGGTAACATAAAGAAGCAGGGAGAGAGAGTGATCATGTTTCAGACAGCTTGGCTGGAAAACTAAGCTGCACCAATTCTGTCTGTCATGGTTCCCTGGCAGAGAGTGAGAAACATGACATGCACTTTTTAAATGGAAACAATGTATGCAGGAAAGCTAAGTTTAGCATAAAATCTCAGTCATATACTTGATATAGCCGAATAAATTTAGCATCATAATGCAGATGATGATATTTACGGTGATGCCATTGTATCTCTGGTGCTGTTACCACTCCACAGCAATGGTGGTGATGTCAAATCGAAGGGGGGTTGCAGGAGACAGCTGAATGGGTGGGGCCAATGGGAAGGGGTGCAGCCAACTAGAAAGGGGAGGAGCTATGCTCAAAACCACAAAAACTGGATCTTTAAATAAATATGCTGCCCTGGGTGCCAAACCGTCATTATGAGAGTCCAATCAAGACAAAATGAAGTGTAGAAGAAAAAAAAATATTTCAATGCATTGGCTGCATGACAGCTCACTTAATATCTAGATGGAAACAAAAAGGTTGTGAGGCATGAAAAAGAAAATTACTTTTAAATACATTACTGGAATGCCAGTCAAAATCAAGTACAAGAAAAACAAGCAGCACTCATCTCAAACCACTTCTCCTTGCACTGCAGTTCTAATTATAATTTATATTCAGCTTTATAAAAAGTACAGTAACATACTGAAAGTAGCAATGATACTCCCCACTTGTAAAAATGATTCTTGTCCAAAAAAGACCTGCTCCTGACAAGTATCTACTTGTTTCATTGGGAAAACATGATCAAAGTAAAAAATGAACAGCAAACAAGAAACAAGCTCAAGATAAATTGCTTAAAGGATTACTGCACAGGTTATGGACCACACATGATAGATTGGCATTCTGTTTAGTTTATGGGTAAAGCCTGCAAAGATGACTGCAAGGCTCCAACAAAGGTAATGAGCTTCTTAAAATACTGTAAGCCTGTTCTTTATTACAAATACTGTCATATGCATTTCAATACCCAAGGCTTATACGTTATCTACTTATGCAAGTATTCTTTGCATGGCAACAACAAAAAGGATTTCAATGTTGGTAATTCTTTAACAGTAAGCTTACTTGCATCTTACAATCTCAGACAAGCTTACGTGATGGTCATGAAATCATTGCTATTTAAACACAGAGCAACAGGCCCTTTCTGAATAATGAGAAGCATAATCAACAGTATAAAAAATGACAGAAAACCAGAAGAGTCTGCAAAATCAAGCAAGACTGATGAAAAGCCAATATAGTACTTGCGTCTACCTTGGATGGGGGGGATACTCTGCACACTTACAATGCATAATTGCTCCTTGCCTTGCTTGGACACATCCAGAGTCACTACATGGGGGAGTGGGGTGCACACAAGTATGTCACAACTTGAAATGTCTCTGGCTGACTGCAAAGGCCCTGACACATTTGTCATACCTCTCAACCACAGAGCAAGAAATCTGGACAAAGTCAGGCCCAAAATTAAGGACAATATTTAAATATTTTTCTTATAAACTTTCTAATAGAATAGTAGGTCTTGCATTAGTATGAATTTTCTGAAGGGTAAGAAATCTGAAATTGAAATGTCTGTCATTATTTTCTTACTTCAGTCTTTAATGTTTTGCCACTAATTTGCCAGAAAACCACAATTTTATGAAAAATGGACCAAAAATAAATGTGATGCAAAAATATAAAATAGCCACACAATACAGCTGGAAAACTGTCAAAGAAGGGACACTTTTTAATATTAGCACTGTTAACTTGAGCAGCTGACAAAATAAACAAATCTACATGTTGTTGTTGTTCTTTCGGCTTTTCCTGGTTAGGGGTCGCCACAGCGGAACTCCGGTCCGCTAATGATTGGCAGTAGATTTTTACAGTGCCAAGGTGCCAGCTTGACGCCCAACCTTTAACAAAGGTACCCCCATTCACACATGTCTTTTGAAGGCCACTCTACCACAGGGAGGATATGCAGACTTCACACAGATGACACTCCAGCCGAGAATCAAACGGGAGAACCTCTTGCTGTGAGGCAGCAACGCTACAGCTGCACCACCGCGGCTTAATAAACAAATCTACATGCATTTCTGAAATAAAAGTAATATATAACTCTGATTGTCATGTTTTCTTCCAAAATTGACATTTTGTGGAGGGAGTAGAGGGAGAGCAATATTTTGAGCCAAAATCAGGGACAGTTGAGAGGTTTGGATATACCCAATTCTATAAAGCATTTTGCACGTACATCTCAACCTGTTAATGCAGGAAATCTGGACAAGGCCAAATATATTGGGGGGGGGGAATATACAAGCATTACTAAAAATTGCTCTTGTATAAACTTAGCTGATAGAACAGGTCTTGCTTTAGCATGCATTTTTCTGAAGGTTATGAAGTCTGAAACTCAATGTCTGTCATTATTTAGTGACATAATTCCTAAATGATTTGCCAGAAAACCACAAATTTTATGAGGAACAAACCAAAAAGAAGAAGCAAAAATCTATTCATTCTGTAAAAATCTGGACAGTTGAGAGGTATAGTTCAGCTGAGCCGGGGCTGTCTGAGTTTGCCATCCCTCCCCCCTCACAAAATCATGGTTGAATGGAGCCACCCCCTGCAGCCATTCCAATGTCCCATTACTTCGCTATTTTGCCCCATTTACCATAAACACTGCAATGTGCATACTGCTTTACTTCTACAATGATTTGGATTTCACTTGAAAGTTTTATTTTGCATTTTACAGTACAAACACTAAAACGTCTGCTAAATAAAGCAGTGCAGTCTCACAATGAAAATAGACTTAGCATTAAAACTCTGCCCTTGAAACTCGCATTCATTGAAACAGCAGTGAAATACACATTCAAAGAAAATACATTTAGGTAGTATAAAGATTTAACTTTGGGCTGTTTTCAAATGATAGGTCCCTTGCACACAAAAAAAAACATATGTGTGTCGTGTGATACACCTTTGGACTGTATTAAATTATATTCCTTGTATAATACAGTACACTTGTTAGATGGTGTTTTAAATTTATTGTTTTGAACATTTTTCCAGTAAACAATGAAACAAAATGCATGCACCAATAATGACAAAACTACCCAATTGATAACATTTCCATCATAAAAAAGTCTACTCAAACTTATACAATCCACCAGTATCAGTAAATATGCACAAGTTCTGCAGAAGTAAGTCATCTAAATAATTCCACATTAAAGAGATCTGTAACTAATGAAGAGGTTGCTGCTAGCAAACAACTTTATATTTCATGGTTTCATCGAAAAATAATGTCTGTTGCCCCTGAGGAATACATTGCCTATATTACATTAAAAAATGATAAGCTAGTAATATTGTAATAGGAAATGGATGGCAAACTGATAACAGTGTTCACAGTATCTTCGCCAAAGAGGACATTCTCAGTACGGCAGCATCCACCCCTTGTGGGAGTAGAACCCACAGCCTTCTGCATCAAAAGCAAGTACACAACTTGTTGTGCTATTAACAATGCAAGCAGACCCAGCATAAGCAGCACTAAACATCTCTTCCCCTGCAGCTCTCAGCTCCTTGTAAAATCTACTCAATACTCAACTGCATCTCAACTTCGCAGCACAATAAATCTGGAAAAAGCCAAAATTTATTGGGGGGGGGTTGAAAGCCCAAAAACCAGGGACACATTAAACACTGCTTGTATAATCTTGGAAAGTTGCTAGAATAAAATGCTGTGTTACCACCATACATTTTACTGCCCAGGTCGCTGTGCAAAACAGTCAGAGCAACATACCACTATGCCAAATCACTTGCTTTGTGAAAGAGAGGAAGACTGAAACTTAAATGGCTATCATTTAGTGAATTCAGTTCTCACCATAGCTGTCAACCTCTTAGCACAAAACACCTGGACAAAATCAGTAATGAGGGAATACAGCCCTCAAACATATTCAGTGAATTCAGTTCTTGCCATAGCTGTCAACCTTAGCACAACAAACCTGGACGAAGCCAATAATGGGGGAATACAGACCCAAAAATAGGGACAAATTTCAAATATTCATCTTATAAATTTAGGAAATTGCTAGAATAAAAGGTTTTGTGTTACTATGTATTTTCTGAAGAATGTGATGTCTGAAATTCAAATGCCTTTCAGTTTTATTTATTTAACATTTGTTAACCAGGACAGTCTGACTTTGAACAAAAAACAATTTTCGGCAGAGGCCCAGGAAGAAATAATGCAGACACATGTATTTGTAACATGGGAGGACACAAAAGCAAACCCACACAAACACAGGGAGAAGATGCAAACCCCACACAGAAGGCACCCCAGCCAAGAATTGAACCTGTAGCTGTGAGCCAACAATGCTACCACTGCACCATCAAATATCTAAGTATTTAAATATTTAGAAACCACAGATATTATGAGGAACAGAACAGATCAAATATGAGGCAGAAATCTGCAAATTCTTTACAAATGGTGGTGGGTAGGGAATTCAGGCCCTTGCCACCTGCATACAAGGTACAGGGTTTAAGCCTGAGGTATTCCCTACCACACCACCATGAGTTCTCTCTAGCCACCAGTATATAGCAACTGGACACACACACACACACACCTTCATCTCTGCTGGTACTCGCAGTGTATGTTAGATATCCATCCTCATCACTGACAAATGCATCCATTGAGCAAATCCACCCTGTAATTGTGCCAGTGTATGTTAGCTGCTCGCGATTGGTCCGGCGCACCTCGTTAGCTGCTAAATACACCTTGATTGGTCCAGCCTGCTGCTGCTGCAGTACTTCCGGGAGTTGCAGTAATGTGTTTCTTTTACTGTTTGTTTTTGTGTTTCTTTATTTTTATTTATTTTTGTTTTCTAGGTGGGAAGGCTGCAGTCCTATAGCACGAGCTGCCCCTGCTCCACAGTCCTTAGTCAGGGAAAAGTTTTCTTAATCTAGGCATTTTAAGTAAACATTGCATCCTGTTTTACTTGCAGAACAATGGGTAATGAATACTTCATGTGGTTTGATATGCCTGTGCAATTTTTAGTGTGTCCTTAGCTGAGTCGTACTTCTTCATGTGCTTTAAGGCTTAGCAGTTCGTTCACCTTCATTATGAACCTTACATGAGCACAGTGAAAATTGCAGATTGATTAAGGCAAAATAACATGTATGTGCATTTTGTTATGGTTATTTTCATATCCAGGTTTTCAAACTGATTGGTGACATTTTATATGTTTTACCTTAGCTTGCTATACATTATTCTCAAAGAGATTAAGGCACTTGGAGGAGAAAGATGACTTTTCTGTCATTAGGCAGTGGTTCAGTGTGTAATCTCAAACAGTACATGTCTACCCTGCATTTTCCCCTTGAGACCTCGCCTGGGTTGTTACACTTACCTACAAAAGTCACTTGACTCATCCTTTGTCCAGCAAGTTTACCTCTCTGCTGCCTCAACCCCCCGTCGGGAAGGTTCATTCAGGTCTATCCCAAAGGACACAGAAGAATAGTTTCTACCCTGCATTTTCCCCTTGAGACCTCGCCTGGGTTGTTACACTTACCTACAAAAGTCACTTGACTCATCCTTTGTCCAGCAAGTTTACCTCTCTGCTGCCTCAACCCCCCGTCGGGAAGGTTCATTCAGGTCTATCCCAAAGGACACAGAAGAATAGTTTCTACCCTGCATTTTCCCCTTGAGACCTCGCCTGGGTTGTTACACTTACCTACAAAAGTCACTTGACTCATCCTTTGTCCAGCAAGTTTACCTCTCTGCTGCCTCAACCCCCCGTCGGGAAGGTTCATTCAGGTCTATCCCAAAGGACACAGAAGAATTGTTTCTACCCTGCATTTTCCCCTTGAGACCTCGCCTGGGTTGTTACACTTACCTACAAAAGTCACTTGACTCATCCTTTGTCCAGCAAGTTTACCTCTCTGCTGCCTCAACCCCCTGTCGGGAAGGTTCATTCAGGTCTATCCCAAAGGACACAGAAGAAGTATGTGTAACTACTGCCACTAAGCTTCTGCATTTATACTCCTTGTTGTAATCTGTGTTAGCTGTCTCCCTGCCAGAACTGCCAGCGGCCTATATCCCCCTCTCATCTTTGTTTCTCTACTCTTACCCTTATCCACCTCTCAAATCCTGTCAGGCCCTTTCCCCTTCAGTCCTCCTTATCCCACTCATTGCCTTAGTGGACTAGTGTATTTCTTCATTTAACCACTAGAGGGCACCCCCCCCTTTTTTAATATTCCTTACTAGTCTTACTCCTTGCATTTAACCTCTCCAGCCTTTTTCTTTACTTTTCATTTCTTTCTACATGTATTTTACCTTTACTAGCCTTTGCTTTCCTGTCATCTCTCTCTAAACTCCCAGCCCTCTCTACCCATTACTTCTAGAACCTTACTGACTCTGTTTCAGCTTACTTTCCTGCAATTCTTACCCCACTGATTGGCTCTCGTCCTTCTCCTGGTGTTTCCCGCTCATTCTTCGGCTCACTCCGCCTCCCCTACCCTGCCCCCAATTCCCACCCGCCCCAGTACCTCTAGCTATATCCCTGTTGTCTCCACACCTACTTCCTCTCTAAACCAATCAACCTTCATCAACATAGACACACCCCCAACAACCTATTATCCAATTTGTAACCACACCCATAGCTACTACATATTTTACATTCTGACTTCTAAAACTCTCACTCACCTACCCAGCTTAATTGCACCCAGCTCCACTCTTATTACTCTTTTATCTTACTCTACCTACACAAGATTTATTTCTCATCACATACATAATTAAAGTACAACACATATATTACAACTTTCACACTCAATACAAAGCAACTTCTCAACATGCCCCTAAATCCTTCATCCCTCATTATTCTTCTATTGCTCTCCATTAAACTATCATATCTTTATCACCTCACCCAACCACATACTCTTTACCTTACACAACCTTATCATTCAACCAACCACCTGAACTCCCCACTGCCACAATCACACACTCCTATCTCCCCCCATCTTTACCCAATAACACAGCTCTACACCTTCTCATTCAAAGTTTTCACCCCTCAGAAAAATTATATCCCTTTAGTAACTATACAGCCCTTGACCATCACAGTAGACACTAATCATTTTTTCACCTCTCTCAACTATCTTTTGAACCCCATCCTTCATTTCATTACCAGTCTTTTATCTGGTGATATCCATCCCAACCCCGGCCCCTCCTCATCTTCCTCCTCTCACAAGCCTATATTCTTTATTCACTATTAACTCACAAAGTATAGTGAATAAAGTTCCAATCCTCCATGCATGGCTTAGCTATAACAAACCTGACATTCTATCTATCTCAGAAACATGGTTAAAACCCTCTATAAAAGATTCTGAAATAACCCCACCCACCTATTCAATCATCAGAAAAGACAGGACCCAAAAGAAAGGCGGTGGAGTTGCTCTCCTATACTGCCTACCTTGCTAGTCACCCCATATGACAAACCTATTCCTACATTTAATAATGCTGAAATACTCCTTTCTCTCCTACAAGTTAACAAGCACAAACACATATGCCTAGCATCCTCTACATTCCCCAGGGATAATATTTCTACACTCGAAAATATTCTCTCTTGGCTCTCTGATAACATAAGCAATGAAACCATAATCCTAGGAGATGTAAACATTAATTGGACCTCCATTCAGTCTCCAACCAATCATCTTAACATCAATCTATATAACTCTTCCCAACTAATCAACACCATAACCCACCCATCAAAGGACCCCCTCCAGTGGCACCATCCTTGACTGGATTCTAGTGTCACATCCCCATTATTTTTCTGATAGCGGTACACTACCTGACCCTCTTAGTGATCATCTGCCTACTTTCACTCACCGACTCCCCTGCATCTCCTATTGCACCCACAACTACATCACTACCCGCAATAACAAAAGTTTCAACCCATCAATCTTCATAGATTCCCTAAAGGCAATCAATTGGAACAATCTAAAGACACTGCCCTTAGAAGAAGCAGTTGCCCACTTTAACTCCACCTTCTTAGGAATACTTGATTGCCAAGCCCCACTAAGAACAAAAAGAATAAAAATAAAATCTGCCCCATGGCTAACCAAAACCACATTATCAGCTATGCCTTAGAGACAAAGCCTGGGGACTCTACCTGAGAAATAAGACCTCAGAACAACATATTGCATATAAAACCCTTAGAAATAAAGTTAAAAAGTTAATAATCTCTGATAAACAACAATACTTCTTCTCACTCCAAAACAATAACAAAACTAACCCCAGAGATTCTGGAAGGGGATCTCCACCCTTCTAAACCCTAGCAAACCTCATACCCCAACCCCAGACCCTAATATCCCAGACTTGGATTTAGCTACACAGTTCAACTCCTTTTTATCGACTCCATTAGCAAACTCACCTCCTCCTTTACAGGCCCCACCTCACCTTCTAAGACACCCCTTCCTTCTACTGCAAATAACCCTATCCCCAATTCTATTTCACCCCACCAATCTTCCACCTTAACCACCTTTCAGACTCCCTCCACCTGTACCCCCTCTAGTTCTCCTCTCTCCATCCTTCTCTACTTTCACTAAAACCTATACCCATGGCCACTATAAAGAAACTCCTTCAGAAACTAAAGCCATGTACTAATGCCCCTGACAATATTCCTCCTACTTCCTAATTATAGCAGCAGATGCTATTGCTTATCCTATTAGCATCTTAATCAATCGCTCCATCCATGAATGCATTGTACCCCAATTGTGGAAGCAAGCATTCATAATCCCCCTACATAAAGGAGGCAACAATTGCAACATAAGTAACTTTCGTCCCATTGCTATTCTGTCCCCATTTCTAAACTTCTAGAAAAGTGTATACACCTTCAACTTCTGCCACATCTCTTAGACAACAACCTGCTAACCCCTACACAACATGGATTTAGGCCAAATCATAGCACCATGACAGCCCTGTTGGCCTTCCTTGAGACTGTTAACACAGCACGAGATTCCGGTCACATCGTCTCCACCTTACTACTTGACCTCTCCAAAGCCTTCGATACCATTTCACATAACTTGCTCTTAACCAAACTGTCAGAACTTAACCTCTCTCCCTCTACCATAAACTGGTTCTCCAGCTATCTATCAAATAGATACCAAGCTGTAATATGGAAAAAGGCCACTTCCCCATTCCTCAGTACCCTTACTGGAGTTCCTCAAGGTTCTATTCTTGGTCCCCTCCTCTTTAATATATTTATCAATGATTATCACAAATCTATCCCATTTGCAAACATCATCCAATATGCAGATGATTCAACCATCATCTGCTCTGCCACTTCCCCCTCTCTGCTCCAAAAACTTACTCAGGAAGCTTTTTCAATTACTGAACATTGGATGAAATCAAATCACTTAGCACTCAATGCCTCCAAAACAAAACTTATGGTATTTACTCCCTCAAAATCCACTTCCTTCGACATGAACTCATTCTTAATTACCAGCCAAAATAACTCACCCTTGAAATAGTGTCTGAAACTAAGCTACTTGGTGTACAGATTGACAATCAGCTTAGTTACAACTCACATCTTCAACTAAACATTAAAAAAACCCATCAAAAACTAGGTATGCTATACCGTCAGAACCAATACCTTACAAGTTCTTCCAAAATCACACTCGCTTCCTCTTTTCTCATCCCTCTCTTCTCTATGGGGCTCCATTATGGACCAATCTTCAGACTTCTCTAAAAACAGCTCTCCTCCTGCTATAACAAAATTGCCAAATTCGCCAATAGCCATAGGTCCACTACTCATCACTGTTCCTCTCTCCATAAACTAAACTGGCTCAATTACCGAATCAACTCATATATATACAGCTGACTTTTGCTTATAAGCTCATCCTCAGCCCCTCTCTCTGTCCCTCCCTGTCTTCCGCCTTCAAAATGCACCTACCTAACAGAGTCTTAAGGTCTAACAATCAAAACCTACTACAAGTACATAAACCATCTCATCCCCAGGTAAGCACCTACTATCTTTTACTCTTGCTCGTCTCTGAATTCACTTCCACCATCCATTCGTACCTCCTCTAACCAGTACATGTTCAAAAATCTCTTCATTCATACCTAAGATCCCAATGGGATTGTTCTTGCTCCCTCCCTCATAATTCTATGTTATCCCATTCTTCTTCCCATTCTTCTTCCCATATACGATACATAACTCTTCCTATCTAAGCTTACGTTCCCTTAGAATACCTACCCTGTAATGCAAGTCTATACAACTTTTTTGAATGCATAAAACATTACTCTTTTAACTTATTCCCCTGACATTTATTCCACATCAGATTGCATTGTTTTGAATGCTTCTTGAATTTTTGAACCTAAATGTATTAAATGTTTTTATCTTTTACTCTGTATAAGTATTATTGTAATTTTTGCATGTACCTGTTTTTGTCTGTATTTGGAGCTTTTCTCCCCAGGACTCCATTGAAAACGGGTTCTTTTGGCCCAATGGACTATCCTGGTAAACCAACTGCAAATAAATAAATAAAATAAATAATCTGCACTGAAAAAGCACTATGTACTATGTTCTGTTCAAATATTACTGTACCAGTTGGATAAAGACAAATGATTTTACATGCTGGTCACCTAAATAGTGTAATTAAATATTCAGCACACTTTTACTCTTCTCTGCTCACATCACTGTACAAATTTGCCTCTTATATGCAGAAATCCCACTGCAGATTGGTATTACACCCACCCGCAAAAGGCTGAGTTGTAGTTCTTTACCTTTGGTTGTTAAATGACATCACCTTGACTTAACTACTGCAGTAGCTCTTAGTATGGGTTAATACTCTGTTAAAATTAATAATGTTCTGAAAGCAGATGCATGAATGATGTCTTGCAAAGTGAGAAAAAATGATAAAAATGCATTGCAGGAATAAATACTGCTTGACTGGATGATAAAGGATTTAACACTGCCATAGCACAGTTTTTCCATAAGAGTAAAGCCAGCGTAGGTAAATCTCACTGGGAGAAGGTGACTCCTGCATCATCTATGGTTCAGAAGCGATTTTAGTATTTTACAGAGACATTATTTCTTCTTTCTTTAAAATAATGTCATTGGATTATAGATAACTTTCCTATGACTGTGTTTCCACAGACTTCAGAAGGAACAGCTGTCCTTTGGATGCACTGGGTTTGTGTAAGTGTGCACGGATATGTTTTATCGATCATGTGTAGTGTGAGCCTGTCATGCCTTGTATAAATATATTTAGTATCGATCGAGTGTAGGGTGAGCCACTCATGTGTTGTGTAGATATATTTAGTATCAATCATGTGTATATTATTTATTTATTGACATTTGTTAACTGGGTTTGTCCAACTGGGCTTGTGGCCCATTTTCAGTGGAGACCCGAGGAGAAAAGCTCCAGTAATACATTTTAAAACAAGTACAATTTTAAACAATATTGATATAATAGCAGTTATAGCAAAGTGATTCACATATGTTGGGATACATGCATAAAGTTAAAGTTGCATTAAAAAAGAAGCTAAGTAACAATTTTACATTGATATAGTTCAATAGGTCAACAATTAACATTTTTTGTTTGTATAAAATTGTGCAAATGCATAGTAGACACATTGGAGAGAGAGGTGTAATGAGGTACTAAGTATGGTCCTTTTGAGGGTACATAAAGGGAAGGAAGACTAGGTAGGGTCATGGCAAGGGCAGGTTCTGGAATTGAGAAAATAAGCTTTTAGTTAATTTTTAAAGTGCGAGGTGTGGGAGATTGAACGCAAGTCAAGGGGAAGTTTGTTCCAAACATGGACAAGGGAGTGTTTGTAGAGTAGTTTGCCTACTGACCTTTTTGGGTGGTAGATATCAAGTAATTGTTGGTTAGAAGTACGGAGGGTCAGGGATGGGATGTAGATGGAGACTAAGGAAGATAGAGATGGACAGAAGGAGGGTTTATAAAGAATAGTGTGTAGCATATGAAATTGATAAGATAGCAGAAACTGGGGAAGTTCAAGCCATTGAAGAGATTTTAAAGAAATGCAGTGGTGTAAGTTGTATGGGGAGTTAGTAATGAATATGGCTATTTTATGGTAAGTCTGTTGCAGTTTGTTTAGAGTGGAGGCCTGGATATTGGTAAGAACTGGGGCAGCGTATAAGAGGGAGGGGAGAAGGAGTGCCTGGCCCAGGGTAAGTCTAGATTCAGGGGTTAGGAATTTTTTGTTCTGATATAACAGACCTAGTTTCTGGTTTGTTGTTTTTATACATTGGAGTATGTGTAGGTTGAACTTGAGTTCGTCATCGATAATGACCCCTAGGAGTTTTGTGTGGGTGTCAGGTTGGATATTTGTATTGTTAGAAGATGTAATAAAAAAGGAGTGTGAGCCTCTCATGCCTTGTATAGATGTATTTAGTATCTCTGTGTAGTGTGAGCTCTCATGCCCTGCATAACTATATTTAGTATTGATCATGTATAGTGTGAGCCTCTCATGCTTTGCATATGTAAATTTAGTATCCATCGTGTGTAGTGTGAGGCTCTCATTCTTGTAGTTTGAGCCACAGATGTTTTTGAAATTTCTTTTTTTTTCGGGCACTTTCAGACTTTAATTTTAAAATAATTTTTTGTGAAAATAAATCTTTTCATTTACTTAATCTGATATCTGCATTCTGGAGGTGGATTTTTTTTTTTTTTTTACTTTTTTGGAATTTATTGGGTTCAAGTTTATTAGCTTATGCTGAACAGATATTTTTGTTACTGTGACCATTGCCTTATCTGGCACATTTAGTGTCCAGTACTTGTTTCGAATATAGTACCCCACCCCCTCAGCTCTATGAAGTGAGCAGCACAAAAAAAAGTCTTTGGCTTACTCTGTAGAAAGCCGATCCTTAGTTTACCAATCAACATGCAACTTCCTGCAGCCAATCAAAATACTTCTCAGCTCTTCAGCAAAGAGGGGAAAAAAAAAGACGGTCTTACAATGTAGCAAGTCAGCCAGTCAGTCTGCATCCTGAAGCAACCCCCTCCCCTACAGCTCTTCAAGCAAAGGGGGAAAAAAAAGTAAAGTAAAAATAGTGAAGGAGCTTTTTGTTAATCATCACGTACCACTTTGCACCTGGGGCAATTGCCCCCTTCGTCTCACCTTTGCTACACTACCGACTGTAATTGTAATACACAAGTAATAAATTTGACTACATTTACTCAGACAAATATTTATTTTACTTGTTTATTTTGCATTTGTGGACCAAGATAGTTGGACTGGACATCTAAAAGCTGCTTTTCAGCAGAGGCATGGGGAAAAAACCTCCATCAGAGTTATAAAGTTGCATCAATACAAAGTTGTTGTGCTGAAATATAACTATATTTCAACACTGAAAAATTAAAAAATACAGGTACGCTGCAGTTTGATGTTTTTAAATAAGAAATTGTACATAAATACTACATAATTCAACCATGAAAAATGAAAATACAGATACAGTGCAGAATCTGAGAGTTACAGAAATGTATATTTACAATAAATAGAGTTCCGTACAGTTTATGAATCTAAGTTGTTTAATTTACATAGTGTGACTAATGGAAAAAGAAAGTTATGAAAGCAGTAGAAGGTACAGGAAGAGGAGTCAGGTTCTTTGTAGATGAGTACTATCCAACTCTTTCACTACATACATTTCAGTTAAAGCTAGAAAATAGGTAAAATAAAATAGAAGTATAATAAGTAAGTGTTGGTGGGAAGAATAAATGAGTATGACAAGGAAAGATGAGAAAGATGCACAATTAAGATGTTTTGGTATTTTTTTAGAGCAGTTGTATAAAAAAAACTAACCTTGTAACGGCTTGCAGTAAATTGAAGCATCCTTGTATGTCCCTTTAAGCTTTAATTACAAAACAAATCTTATTTCATGTTATGAGTTCTGCAGACTGTCCTTTCTGTGCTTACTTTCTCTGTTTCTACAGTCATACATGTTGAACGATGTGTATGTGAATTTCATCTGCAGAACTGCCTGCTGCCCCATATGTTGTGCTTTATCAACATTATCAACATAATTATCATCAAACTACCCCTCAGGAGCCACGGAACATAAATACAGTTGTTTCTGTGCCAAGAATGGATGCAGAAAAGGAAAATAAACTTTTTGTAGAAAGCTTGGAAGGGACTTGACTTGATAAGTCATTAATGTGTGTCCTTTGCTAACTGGCATACAATCCTGTCCATGAGTGGGGTCATTCTTTGTCTGTCATGGGATCCACTTACTAGTAGAGAAATGTTAGGCATAGCTGACCATAGCAAAAGACAAACTAGGCAGCTGCCCAGGGTGTCATTTGGTTGTAGGTGGTCTTTCAGTAATTAATTAATTAATTAATTAATTAATTAGTAAATGAGTGTGAAAACATTTATTTTGTTAGAAAATAAATGAATGAACATCCTGCGGTTCCTTTGTTATCTATTAAAACTTCCTGCAACTACAGTGCCCTGTGCTGTACACCTCACACGACTAGTTATTTTGTGGGTTTTCTACTCTGTCCCAATCACAGTATGGATAATTAATCTAATTTGTTGCCTACACTTGTGTGGGAAGGCAGGGAGTAGAAGGCATGCTCATTTTAGTATATAGTGGATGGTCAGTGGAAACTAGCATTTTTTTTAATCCTGACAACTAAACATTGTAAGGCAATAGTTAACTTTTCAGGACACATTTTGGAGACCTGTGGCTAGCTAGTCACTGTGATGGTATGGAACAGAGTTTAAACACATTTATGTATTTACTTTTTGTTACAGTCAGACAGCTGAGATATACACAGTTCACAATGTATCTGTAGTCATTGGGTATAGCCACCAAGGAGCGAAGGAACATAAAGTAGTAGTATTTATTTAACATTTGTTTACTGGGAAGGTCTGACTTGGAACAAGCCATTTTTCTGCGGAGGCCCAGGGAGAAATGCTCCAGACGCATGTCTTTGTAATTTAGTAGGAAAACTGAGCACCTGGAGGAAACCCACACTAATGCAAGGAGGACATGCATACTCCACACATAAGGCACGCCAGCTGAGAATCAAACCGGAGAACCTTTTGCTGTGAGCGTCAACGCTAACTGCTGTGACACTGTGCCATATATAGTGATACAGAGACCCACTGTCCACACAAACCAGTGTACCTTTCCCTTTGTAACTCACTCTGACAGACAGTGATACACATACTTTCAATTTTCCCTGTCTCCCTACTCCAGTATGAAAATGGTATTGAGCTGTGTTGAGGAGCATTGAAGGAGACTGGGATGTTGGAGCATTCAGAAAAATCTAACCGTTTGCGATTATAGTTTGGATATAACACAGTGATCTTTCTTCGTACTCTGTACCCATTTGGAATAAATAAGAAAAAAGTAGACTCTTGAAAAGCTAGAATTAGTAAGGGAAAACAAGATGGGTGAGTGAGGGAAAACAAGATGGGTGAGAGGGGAAAGCATTTCTATATAGATAAACCATATCTTTTCAGTGAATGTAAGTGCCAAGGACAGCTGGAAAAGGAGTAGATAAGTCCGATGCTAGCTCAGCCCTTGGTGGACAAATAGGAAAGTAACCATGCCATTGATCAGACTGGAAAGTGCTTCTAAGTGAAACAATAGCCTGCAAAGAACAACAAAACCAAATAACTGAAAGCACACAGGCTGGAATCCACAAATAAAATCCAAGAGTTTTATTCCAAATAGAACAACTGGTAAGCCCTTTCGTCTGGTGAGTGTCACCAAACTTCTTCAGACAAATTGATACACAAATGCAAGCATTTTTATACATCACACCCTACCTACAATCAATTAATACCAACCCATAGGACATGAACAATAAAAATTGTTAAAATATCTACTAATAAATAATTAAAAATGTGTAACACGCATTGTACAAATACATATATATATTGTTGGTTGACCATTTAATCCAAGCCTGCACAGCACAAAAAATATATAATGATAAAATATAACAAAAATAAAAAGGTATGTAAAAATATGAGCATTTTTTTGTAGAAAAATATGAAGGCACATGTCAGAATACCTATTCTGTCTTCTAAGTTTTAAAGACAGAATAGGTATTCTGACATGTGCCTTCATATTTTTCTATAAAAATATTTTCATATTTTTACATACCTTTATTTTTTATTTTTGTTCTATTTTATCATTATATATTTTGTGCTGTGCAGGCTTGGATTAAATGGTTATCCCAGAATATATATATGTATGTATGTATATATATATATATATATATATATATATATATATATATATATATATATATATATATATATATATATGTATTTGTACAATGTGTGTTACATGTATTTAATTTTTTATTAGTAGATATTTTAACAATTTTTATTGTTCATGTCCTATTGGTTGGTATTAATTGCTATTAATTGATTGCAGGTAGGGTATGATATATAAAAATGCCTGCATTTGTATCTCAATTTGTCTGAAGAAGTTTGGTGATGCTCACCAGACGAAAGTGCTTACCACTTGTGCTATTTGAAATAAAACACTCAAATTTTATTTGTGGATTCCAGCCTGTGTACTTTCAGTTATTTGAAACAATAGCCTATTGAGTGTAAGAAGCAGATTTGGTTGTGTGGATAGTAGGGACATAGACCATTTGTAAGACGAGTGTTATAGGTATATATGATAAGGAAGTTGTATTTATTAACTCATAAGAGTCAAGTGTCCTAGACGGTCTTGGCTTGGTGGATATAACTTTCATACGCTACATAGGTACTTCCACATCCAATGATGTCTGCACCTCTCTAATACAGTTTCATGTTTCTTTCTGCTACTGAAAGCATTCAGTAAGATTCAACTAGCCCCAAGCTCTAGGGAATGTTTTTCAATTGTTGTGATTTATTTGTGGGGCAACATCCCTAGTAAGATCTGACCACAAAGCAGTCACTTTCAAAGTCACCATCTCCCCTGACCCCCTCAGCTAGGGTCAAACAAAAAAAAAAACAAACTTCTCCAAAACTGATTACAGCCTCCTGAGAGAAGGTATAAACAGCTTCACAGCCCCATCTTCCTCCATAGGAACTGGCACATATGTCCAAACCTACACAAAAGTACTATACGAGCATTTATATAGCTGCATAGAATTAGGAATAGCCGACAGGATGGCAATCATCCTTTTCAAGGAAGAGTAATCCTGTCTGGTGGACATCTGCAGTAAATAAACTCTATAATAAAAGGAAAAAAATTGCTGTCCAGGAGTAAGAAGGAGAGGTGCTAAATTGGAATTAATCTTTCTTTAGCCTGAACAAGCAGATAAGAGCACTAGTGAAATCCTCCAAAGCAAAGTTAGCATCCAAACTAGCCACATCTACTAAAGACAGTCATAAGGCCTTATTCACATATGTCTGCGATCTCAAAGGAAGCACCCAGATCAGCGTAGAACTGAGTATCGGTTTCATCCCAGCCGAGTGGTGGACAGCCAGTGTCATCCCTTTGCACAAAGGTGGAGTGTCCACCGATCCAGGAAATTTTAGATCCATTCGCCTAACTAGCCTGATCTGCAAGTCAATGAAGCAGATTATCATGGACCGAATTAACAAGGACATTGGCAACCTGCAAATACTCAATCCCACACAGTTTGATTTTGTCAAAGGGAGGTCATGCCTGTTAAATTTGGTCGACATCTTTGAGACAGTCATCAAAGCCATGGATAAGGGGAAGATGGTGCACACTGCCTCTTTGACCTGTCCATACTATTCCCCACTTGGGTATAATAGATAAACTCTCAACTAGGCATCAATTCATATGTTACCAGATGGGTAGCAAACTGGCTCACTGATGGAACCCACCGAGTCAAAATAGAGGAAGCCACCTCAAGCAGTAGACGTATAACGAGCAGTGTACCCGAGGGATCGGTCTTGGGGCCTCTGTTGTTCGGGATATACTTTTCTGAGGTGCAGGCCAAAACCAGTGGGCTATGACTGACCAGTTTTGCAGATGACTGTAAGCTTGGTGCTGTCTTCAATTCCCCTAGTGATGTGGACATCCTCCAAGTGGGTCTCACCCAAACAAATGAACAGTGCCAGAAATGTGGCCTCAAACTGAATGCCAGAAAATGCATAATCCCCTTTGGGGAGAGTGACGTCCCCACAAATTATCACACTAATAACAAGTTCCTAAGCATGCAGCAAGTTTTGAGGGACTTGGGCATCCAGGTTGATAGCAAACTGACTTTTGACCACCATATTGCCTCCATTGTATGGAAAGCTTTCTATATGGCCCACCTCATTAGAAAGGGTATCTTATCCAGGGACAAGATGGTCATAGAATCTATGTATTTTCCTTTATAAGACCCGTTGTTGAGTAAAATGTACCTTTCGGCATATACCTCACAAAGCACATGCAGCAGCTGGAGAGACCATAGAGGTTCCTCCACAGGAGAATCAAGGCCCTCAACCATCTAGCTTACACAGATAGCTAAAAGCCCTGTCCCTCTACTCACTGTCATGCAGACTCCTCAGAGCAATCTGAGATCCCGCCTTGATGGGACTGCTGCATATCCGCATGTCAAGCTCCGCTCGAGTAACCCGCATGCATGACCTATACCTAGTGAGTGACATCAACAGGACTTGTTGGCGGGACAGATTTGTGTTCCAGAGACTTCCCCCTTTTGTGGAATAGACTCCCTCTCCACGTCAAGCAGAGTACCTCATTAACCCTTTTTAAGTGCAACCTGATAATTGGATGGGGAACAGAAAATAAACCCCTGGGACAGGGCCATCAGGTGCTGACTTGGAACATGGGCTAAATTCTTAGCTAGGCTTGTAAGGACTTGTGGGCCAATAGCTTAGTAACTTCCTGTGATTCTGTGATCCTATGATTTAGATCTGCATACAGTGGATATAAAAAGTTTACACACCCCTGTTAAAATACCTATGTTTTTGTGATATAAAAAATGAAACCACATTAAATAATTTCAAAACTTTTCCCACCTTTAATGTGACCTATAACCTGTACAATTCAATTGAAAAACAAACAAATCTGTTGGGGGGGGGGATGTAAAAAATAAAAAATGTACAATAAGCTGGTTGCATAAATGTGCACACCCATAAACTAATACTTGAAGCACCTTTTGATTTAATTACAGCATTCAGCCTTCTTGGGTAGGAGTCTTATCAGTACAGCACATCTTGACTTGGCAATATTTGTCCACTCTTCCTTGCAAAAGTACTCCAAATCTGTCAGACTGTGAGGGCATCTCTTGTGCACAGCCCTCTTCAGGTTACCAAACAGATTTTCTGTTGGATTTAGGTATGTAACTATGCTGGAGCTTTTCTCCTTGGGTCTCCACTGAAAGTGGGCATCTAGGGACCAACCCGGTTAACAAATGTCAAATAAATAAATAAATAATGCAAATGACACAGCATTTATATGTGCCCCACCTACCCTTCAACACATCCTGGGCTCTAACTGGGCCATTCCAAAACTTTAATTTTCTTCTCATGAAGCCATTCTTTTGTTGATTTGGATGTATGGTTGGGGTCATTGTTGTGTTGAAAGGTAAAATTCCTCATCAGCTTCAGCTTAGTAACAGATGCCTGAAGGTTTTGGACCAAAAGTGACTGGTATATGGAACTGTTAATAATTCCCTCCACCTTGACTAAAGCCCCAGTTCCAGCTGAAGAAAAGCAACCCCAAAGCATGATACTGCCACCACCATGCTTCATCATGGGGATGGTGTTCTTTTGGTGATGCCAAGTGTTGTTATTGTGCCAAACATACCTTTTGGAATTGTGGCCAAGAAGTTCAGTCTTGGTCTCATCAGACTATACCACATTTTCCCACATAGACTTTATGTATTGTTTTGCAAATTTTAGCTGGTCCTGGATGTTTTTCTTTGTAAGAAGAGGCTGCAGTCTTGCATCCCTACCCCATAGCCCAGAAATATGGAAAATATTTTGGTTGGGAGGCTGGCCTAATGGTTAAGGCGTTTGCCTTAGAAACACAAGGTGCAGGGTTTGAGTCTCACAAGGGATAATTCACTAGGCTTACAATGGCTCGCAAGGGCAGTTAGCCTAGTACTAACCTATGAATCTATGAATAAAGCTAGAGATAACTGCAAACTAGCCCTACATTATCGGGGGTTGGGAGTGTGGCCTAATGGTTAAGGTGTTTGCCTTACAAACACAAGGTGCAGGGTTTGAGTCTCACATGAGATAATTGGCTAGGCTTAAAAATGACTCGCAAGGGCAGTTAGCCTAGTACTAATCTATGAACCTATGAACCTATGAATATGGGAGATTGTTGTCACATGTAGTACACAACCAGTACTTGCCAGATATTCCTGCAGTTCCTTCAGTGTTGCTGTAGGCCTCTTGGCAGCCTCCATGACCAGTTTTCTTCCTGTCTTTTCATCCGTTTTGGAGGGATGTCCAGTTCTTTGCAACATCACTGCTGTCCCATATTTTCTCCACTTTTTGATGACTGTCTTCACTGTGTTCTATGTGCTGTGGAAATTTTTTTGTACCCTTCTCCTGACTGATACCTTTCAACAATGAGATCCCTTTGATGCTTTGTAAGCTGTATGTGAACCATGGCTTTTGCTGTAGCAGACAATTGAGTAAATGTCAGGAAAATCCTACTAGGACATCTGAACTTTATTTGGGTTTAATCAGAGTCTCTTTAATTGATGGCAGGTGTGTACCCAAGAAGGAGGAATGATGTAATTAAATCAAGAGGTGCTTCAACAAAGTATTAGTTTAAGGGTGTGAACACTTTGCAAGTAGCTTACTGCACATTTTCTTTTATTTTTTTATATTTTTCCCTCTAACAGATTTGTTTTTCAGTTGAATTGTACATGTTATAGGTCACATTAAAAGTGGTAAAAGTTTTGAAATTATTTATTGTGGCCTCATTTTTATATCACAAAAACCTGACCTTTTAACAGGGGTTTGTAAACCTTATACCCACTGTATATATTTGCTCTTAACAGTTTTCTTCTCTTGTATTATGAAGTCATTTTATAGTATTTCTCTTTTCTCTTGGTATCCCAGGGTAGTGGTCATTTGGCCTTCTCTGTAGCATGTTTTCTTGTTTATGGACTTTGGCAATTTTTCTTAGTTTCCTTTCAAATTTGCATGATGTTTTTACATGTTTAGCTCTGTATGGTTTTGGTTCTTTCCTATTTAGAATGTTTTGTTAAAGACTCTTATGCTTAATCATACATCTCTTTGCACTGTGTTTTATCTTTCACCTTCCAGTTTCATCCTTTGCTGCTTTAGTCTGGTAAGTTGTTGCTTTGTATTCTCTTTGGGACATTATTCTTTGTTGGTTTCAACATGCCTTCTTCTCCAGCTCCAGATAACCAGGGTTCCTCAGTGGCTATCACCGACCTTGAGGGTGGAAACCTTTGACTTTTCTGGTTCCTCCTGCATCACCTACTTTTTCAGCTCAGAGGATCTTGCTCATTTGCCATTTAGTCTGAGGTTCTTCAGTCTTTCACTGAAGATTATGGAAAATTATTCCAGTGTTTTAGTACAAGAGGACAATCAGTAGGCTGATGCAAACTCTCCAACCAGACTGACAGTATTTGCTCTCTTTTTTCTTACAGGAGTCCTTAAATCTGGTTATCCTGGTATTAGGATTGCTAGTGTCAGGGACTCCAACATCAGGCCGGTGCTTCCTGCACCATACGGTTCTTTCTCTCACCGAGGATGCCAAACATTTGTACACCTCATGCAGGCTTGCTTTGGTGGCCTTTTCAGGTGCTAGGCCCATTCTTGCAGAACTGGTTCCAGCCCTATAACGGGTGCCTTCTGGGAAGAACTTAGGGTATTATTTGCTGGTCTTGCTACTGTTGCTGGAATCAGCTATGTGGTTTCTGTATTTAGTTATATATTTAACTGGGTAAGTTCACTGAACAAAACTGTCCCTTTTCAGGGGTGCAACTAGGAAGTGCTCTCTGGTTAAGTGATTGCTGAAAGTCACACAGTACACAAATGAAGTCAAACACTGTACTTTGACTACAGGAAACAGTTGATTAACAGCTCTGTGCTTTAGTCCTGTATTGGTTAGTGACGCACAGTTTGATGGCCTTGCCCCCCTTCTCCCATTAAGACACTAAGCACAGGTCTTGCCCTCCCCCACTGCTATAAGAACCTTAAGCTTCCCTGCCAGTGGGGCCTGACTCCAGAATTTCTTCTCCGGGACTGTCAATACCAAGGAGAGTGTCCTGGTCTTCTGATGGTGAGGAGGACTTTTTTTTTTTTTTTTTTTTTTTTTTTTGGATTAGAATATGGAGATGTCTGTTCCTGCACCAGTTTAAATCTAAGATACTTGACCTTGGTGAATTGTTAAAGATAATGTGTGCAATGAGCAGTAGTGTCTCCCCTTCTCATGATCTCCCATGCCAGTTAACATGTAATTAATCCTAGTTATTCCATTGAATGGCTTTAGCTTTCTGTTCTGATTACTGAGGACTAAGGAAACTCTCCATTATGTTGTGCATCATCTTTCAGTTATAGGTTTCCCACCACAGGACTGTGAACGTTTTCACCCTTAAGTTGTGCTTCCAGACATAATGTTTTTGGTAGGGTCATCTATCTGGACTATCCAGTCTCTGGTAGCACACCATTTCACTTTATCAAGAAGGACATCTTGGATTTCCTCCTTGCATTTTTCTGTCTGTGTAATGAGAGGTTCAGGCATGTAAATATGTGTTGTTAGGAGGCTATACAGTTCCTCCATTTCTTAGTCAGCTCAAGAAGAGGGGTGGATTGTTCTGTCTGGAGCAATACTTACATTTTAAGTGGTGATGACCCAAGGTTAGAGACTACCATTTCACAGTGGATCACTGTGGTAGAGCCCACCTCTACAGATCACTGTAGGACAAGGTGGCTAAGGTGCCAGTGCTGAGGAATCATTGAACTCCTGCACCTACCCAGTGGTTTATTTTGTCCATGCAGTCCCCCCTTAATGCCCCCCCTAATGTTCTGTAAGCTAGTTATTGTAGCACAAGTTCCTAATGCATTAAGGGAGTTGAGCAGACTCTTCAGTTACTTATTGTGATGTGCTTGGAGTAACTACTCAGACCAGGTGCAACTCTCTGTCTTAGCCTTCAGCGGGTAAAATTCTTACCCTGATTACTCTACCAGTGGGCATCATATTGTCAGATAGGCATGGTCTTATCTCAGAGTAGCTTGGTGCTCTGCCTTCTTCTCGCACTTGGCTCTGCTTTCTGGTAAGCTGGAACATTAAGGTCCTCCTTAGTCCCTAATTTTTTCAGATTGCTGTGCTTAATCTACAACATAAGTGTAATTGCCTTTTTATTTTTTTCTTTTCAAAGGCTGTAGATTCCTCAGTAGTACAGATATCAGTGAAAAGGGAAAACTGTTCCTTTTTCTTCCACAGTTATTGCTGACTTGCTGAAATCCTTATGATTCTGTTCGAAACATGGCATCTCTCAGCAGCCATGCAGCAATCATTGCAGATGTCTGGTTACCACAGCTCACACAGCAGCTTCCTGAGCATTGACTGTAAGTATTCAGTGTGGAGAACCAAAGGTTTGAGGATGTCTGCTTATGCTTCTGGATCCTTTGTTGTCTCTGACATAGTGTGCAAGGGCCATTTAAATTCGATACATCTTATGTCCTTCATTGTCACTGTTGCAGTATTCTTTACATATGGGATGCCCTGTGAAGGTCAGCCTCTCTGGCCAGTATAACAAAGCCTTAGGAATATGTAGATGTTGTACGTCACACGTATGCTTCCCCATTCAAAGTGTAGGGAATAAAGCTGACGTACAGACATACATACACCAGAACTACTTTGCTGCCAGTCTGAATGCCATAATTGATTGTCAGTCTGAATGCTCCTGTGCTGGTTACTGAGCCATGTTTCAGATATGTGCCCTGTTGGTTTTTTCTAATCTGTCTTTTATTTTATTTTTGTGAGTTTGTGTCATCCAGAAAGGGAAAATATCAAAGTGGGAGGCAGATTACCCATAAAGAGTGTTCCAGGCAGTGCCTCTTCTGTTTGGGTGCTTCTCTCAATCATATGCAGTGTTCTTATCTGCTAGGTGTTTGTCCTCAAGACCCTTTGTAGTCATCTCTCATTCGTATCAATTTACTTGGAGAACCAATGCCGTAAGTTATTGACAAAGGGTGCTATGGCTGAATCTTCCCATCCCAAAAGTCAGACACCAGACAAGGAAAAAGGCCAAAAAATTCAGGTCTGATTCAGCTGCTGTCCTGTCTTCCCCGGATTTCTCTCTCGAGGTTGGTAAAAACCCAGATGATCATCTGGTTGTTGTCTCAGATTCCTCTGCTATGACCCTGTCAGAGGCTGGCATGGATCAGGCTTCTGACGCATCTTCAGAGGCTTTGCAAACATCCACTCTGGATGTTGAGGGGGGAGACCTAGGCTGATTATTTCAGAGGTACTGGGGGTAATCAGCAGATACTCATTCAAGAGGAGATTCCAACTACATTGGTTGAGTGTAGGAAAGGGTCTGAACCTCCTAGTGTTTTCAGGGTAGATGTTCTTCAAAAGAAAAAAAAGAATGTTTATCCTGCTATTAAAGATCCTCAGAGCAAAAAGCAGGATTTATCCAGGGTTTGTTTAATGCATTATTGGCCTTAAAACCTCCCCAAGAAGTTTCTGTGTCTGCTCCTCCTTGGTTATCTACTCCCTTTAAAAGGCACAGACAGCATGAATTCTCTGAAGAAGATTTGGATTATGGGGAAGAGTCATATTCCTCTCACATCCCTCCCCCCATGGATTATGGATCTGAGTAGGAAGATTCTATTAGTCCAGACTCTGCCTTGGAAGAACTCATCTTTGGGGACACTATTTTTCACATGATGGGATATTTCAAATGGAATTGTTCTTTTTCTGATATTCAGAGGAGATGTTATGAACTCTGTGACAAAGGGAAATACTGCCAGCCTAGCTATCTAGAATTTTGTAAATAATTATATGTCATTTGTGAATATCAACATGTATGTCATATTGTACAGACGTGCTTCAGAGATGTTTTGTAAAATACTGAGCAGAGGTGTATATACACAAGTGACCTCATGCTGCAAGTATCCCAACAGCAATATTTGAGATATTAATTTAAGAACTCTCTGAAAGAGAGAGATAATTTTGTATTTTGTCTTGGCCTAACAACGTCACCTAGAAACATCCACACACCAGCTTCTGCACTTGCCTTGCTGTAAATAAGTTTTTAGGGCATAATAACTCTTTTAAATTCAGATAGGACTATATGAAAGTATAGCTTAGATGTTTTCTTTATTTGAGACTGTCCTGCAGTGTTTGAAGTCACTGTGAACACATATTTAGTATTGACTCATTCTTTTATTGTTTATTATTAAATATATTTAAACCTTTCAATTGTGGCTGGTCTGTTTAGAGATATTTAAGCTCATACAGTACTTGCATATCTATTTGTTGACAGTGTACAGGCCACTCCTAATAGCTTGGCGCTTGGTCAAACTACCATTTGGATTAATAGTAACATTACGCAGTAAGATTGGACACAAGATTGGACACCGTTTGCTAAGGGCCATAAAGTAGCTGATAAGGCGTGAATGGTGACAGGTGAAACTACCTTATAGTCTGGGCAGAAGCGGACATAGCTAGTACATCCATGCCAGCATTTCCCGTGTGTATGTATGTGTGTGTGTGTGTGTGTGTGTGTGTGTGTGTCTCTCTCTGTATAAATCAAACCTCTGTGTGTGCCAGATACTTGGGCAGGGGCACAAAGCACTGGTTGGACAGAGAGGGTGCTGGAGTTGGCTTGGTCACTTAGCTGAGGTCTAAACTCTATAGCTGTGCTAGTGGGAATCTTATTGGTGATGTGGAGAAAGCGGGAGAAACCATCCCCAGACTTACTGTGGTCTCTGTGTGCTCTTAAGGGCTTGCACTTTACTGTGTGCTTGCACTTTTCATCTTCCCAGTGTGTACGTTCCCCACTGTTTCCAGTGGTGAGGATTAAGGCTCCTTGATTACTGGGTCAGTGCAGGGGCTTCACAAACTCTTCCAGATGGAGTCTCCTAAGCCCTCTGCTGTACATCCAGTCTTGGCTGCCTCTTAGATGCCTTTTCAGCAGCCTCTGTGGCCACTGATGTTCAATCTCCAGCCTCTAATAAACCTGACAGATTTTACAAGGTGCCTGATTTCAATTTTTTGTACACATGTCCTTCTGAGGATCCTTCTGTGGTGTCTGACCCATCTGACAAACCTTCTAAAATTTTGCCTTCTACTAAACTACTTCCTTCAGATAAGGATAGTACAGTTATGGAACATTTAGGAGAAAAGGTATATGCAGCTGCCACCCTGGCTTATCAGGCTAATTACCAGACCCCATATTACCAGGTATGCTGTAGCCATTCTTTCTCAAGTTTCTCAGACTATCTCTGACTTCCCTGATTCAGAAGGGAGGACTTCATTCCTTTCTCTAATAGATTGTACCTTTCAAGTGGTTCACCACTCTAAATGCAGTTATGATGCAGTTGATGTCACATCTAGGGCTGCTGCCTTTAATTCTCTTTTGAAACATTATTCCTGTCTTCTCTTCAGACTTTTCATTTCCTGTTCCCTCCAGTGACTCTCAAACTCTTCACAGACAACAACACAGTGATGTGGTATATCAACAAGCAAGGGGTGGTGTCAGGCCTACTTTCTTTGCAGACTTGCCCTTCAGGTTTGGGATCTAGCTGTCCTGTATTGAATGACTTTTCAGGCTGTCTACATTCCTTCAGAGAAAAATATAGAGGCAGACTATTTGAGCAGGTCCAGTATACAGGCTCACAGATGGATGCTTCACAGATGTGAGTTTCTGGACATTGCCCATCGGTGGGGTACTCCACAGGTAGATGTTTTTGCCTTCCCTTTGAACAGACAACGTCCTTTTTTGTGCGCAAGTTCCAAGTCCTTGTCCTTGGAATGTGAATGCCCTATCTTTTCCTTGGAAGGGGGTGTTTCTCTATGCTTTCCCTCCTCTTCCTCCAATTCCAAGGGTCATGCTCAAGATCAAACAAGACTCCCCCAAAATCTTATTGGTGACTCCTTTTTGGACCAGACAGCTTTGGTTCTCCCTTCTTCCCCTAGCCAGTGGCACTCGCCACAAGTTACCTCACAAAGTGGACTTCTCACACAAGACAAAGGTCTCTGATACATCCTGACTTGTCCACTCTTCAACTGACATGGTGGATGATAGGGTTTTGATCCCTTTTAGTTACCTTTTTTATGAGGACATACTTAGGGTTCTTCAGGAGGCCAGGAAACCCACTATCAGGAAATTATATTTTTCCAAATAGAAGAGATTTTCTGTCTAGTACCTTTCTTGTATCCAGGATCCATTTTCTGTGTGGATCTCTCGGGTTCTCTTTTATTTCTGTTAATTGCTCCATGCTGGGTTAGTATATTCAGTTAAGGCACACCTTTCAGCTATTTCTGCTTATCTGCCACTGACTCCTCCTCTTGCCCCACGTTGAGTACAGATAATAGCCATTTGCACTATAATGTATATGTTTACATTCCTGTGCAACTTTATTTATTCCTTTCTTAAAGGCATCCTTCATATCAGGCCTCACAGGAAGCCTGTTCCACCCTCCTGGGAACTCAGTTTTGTAACTGAAAAATTGACTCCAGTTATTTTCTATCCCATGGCCATATGCGAACTGTACAATGCAAATACTCACATTGAGTACAGAGAATAGCCATTTGCACTATAATGCATATGCTTACATTCCTGTGCAACTTAATTTATTCCTTTCATGTGCAAAATACCCAAGGGAAATAACTTGTTTACTGCATTGCATTATGTATTGTTTGATATTGTATTGTATTCTCTTATTTATTTGTGTTCATTATACTTCAGTAGGATAGCTGCGGTGGTGCTGCTGAGGTAGCGTTGTCACTTCACAGCAAGACGTTGTGCCGTTCGATTCTCAGCTAGAGCGTCTTCTGTGTGGAGACATGCGTGAATGGGCGTACCTTCATTGAAGGTTGTGCGTCAGGGCTGGCAAACTCTGCATGTAAAAAAAATCTGCTGCCAATCATTAGCAGACCGGAGTTCCGCTGTGGCGACCCCTAACCGGCAAAAGCCGAAAGACACAAACAAATACTTCAATAGGATTGCTACAAATTTCATTCTACTTGTGCAGTGACAGTAAGGGAATCTTATCTTTTCAGCTGGAACAACAGGAAGCAAGTAGAAAGTAACAAACAACAGGAACAAGTTCCACCAGGATTTATTTAAAAGCACAAAATCTTTCTCTCTGACGTCTCGGCCAAAAGCCTTCAAGGAGAATAAAACACTTGCATGCAGCAGCAGCTTATATACATAGCAAATGAGATAATTACATAATTAATCAATTAGTACAACAATTCAACAAACTAATGTTCTCCAGTTGAGCTCTTCATTCAGCCCAAAAGGAAACATAGTTTTAAATTTTAAAATATATACAGTTTCTTTCTGCACTAATCTAGTTTTAACATCAATATCATTGTACATAGAAACACAAACTTGTTCTAAAATAGTTCCTTTCAAGCCCTCATTACATTTATCATGTGCTTCCAAAAAATGTGCTGCAACTGGGCTGTCTTCTTTACCATTTTTGATGTCTCTTAAATGCTCCAAAAACCTTATTTTAAAAGGCCTCTTTGTTTCCCCGATGTAAAATTTGTTACATGGGCACTTTAGAGCATAAATGACACCCTCAGAATTGCAACTAAATGTACCCCAACTATCAAATTTGACATTATTAATAAAATTAAAATTGGATACAATATGTTTACAAACCTTACATCTCCCACAGGGAAAAGTCCCAATTTTAGCAGGTTTTGCAACTAAATGTACCCCAACTATCAAATTTGACATTATTAATAAAATTAAAATTGGATACAATATGTTTACAAACCTTACATCTCCCACAGGGAAAAGTCCCAATTTTAGCAGGTTCCATGTATATTTGTGATGCAGGCATCTTGATCTTAGATCTTACAAGAAAATCTTTTATGTTCTTGCCTTTACGGTAAGAAAACTTCATATTTACATCAAGCCATTGTTGAACATTTCTGAGTGAACAAAAATAAAGCCAATATTGGCTGACAATATCAAGGAACTGTTTTGTAAAACTACCATAAGTAGTAACAAAATAAATATTTTCTTTAGTAGAACCTGAGCTGTCATGTTGTAATGTATTACACCCCCTTTGTTGAATAGATTTTATATATCTGGGTTTAACACCTGTACACAATCTTAAGAAGCTCTTATCCAAAATATTTGTGCCATAGCCTCTAGTAGAAAAAGATTGCACCAAAAGGCACATTTCTTCATGAAATACATCAGATCTATTACATAACTTGGAAATACATAGCATTTCACCATAAGGTAGAGCCTCAATAACATGTAAAGGATGGCCACTATTTGCATGTAAATACTGGCAAGTCCCTTCAAATTTTTTATTAGGACGGGTAATGATATTCTCACCATCTGAAATATCCAATACTATATCTAAAAAGGGATAGTGTGACCAATATTAAGGCCATCAAATTTGATATGAAATTTATTAACATTAATTTCATTAAAAAATTCAATAATTGTATCTTTGTCACTGTCTACCAAAAATATTAAATCATCAACATATCTGAAATAATAAATAACATGTTCCTGAAAAATCTATGCTTATAAATAATATTTGATTCAAAAACCCATAAAAGATTTGCATACATGGGGCAAATGAAGCCCCATAGCCGTGCCCTGTAACTGATGATATATAATATTATTAAATTCAAAAAAATTATGTGTCAAACAAAAATAAACCATTTCCATAACATATTCTGAAGCAGGAGAGTTGCCAAGGAAAAACCGAAGGGCTTCCAATCCATACTCATGTCCAATGCTTGTATACAAACTTTTTACATCAATGCTGACCCAAACCATATTCCTATTTACTTTGACATCTTTTATTTTGGCCAGAAAGTCAAAGACATCACTTATATAGGAAGGCAACCTAGTAACATAGGGATACAAAAAGTGATGCAAAAATACACCTAAATTATGAAGAAAATACTTAGACCCAGAAACTATGGGTCTCCCAGGGGGTTTATGTAGATTCTTATGAATTTTAGGCAGGCAGTAAAATAAAGCCATTTTACAGCCTGTTGTCTGAAACTTTTTTTTAACATCTGACTGGCAAAAATAGCCAAGTCTTAACCCCTTATTAATTAGCTCCTTATAATCACGAATAGCTGAAAAAAAGTTTTCAGTTTCCACAGCTCTATACGTATTGCTGTCACCAAGATGTTGCATACACATTTCCATATAATCATTAAAACCCATGGCAACCAGTTTGTTGCCTTTGTCAGAGGGTTTGAAAACAATATCATATTTCTTACTCAGAGTTAGCAATGCTTTCCATTCTTGAATAGACATATTATAAACTATATTAGACCTATTACTCATAAATTGCTTGAATTCTAACTCAGAAAAATGATTTACCAAGTTAACAAATTGACATACATCAGTATTGAGAGAATCAGGCATAAAAGTACTGTATGAAGGAACATTAGAAGTATCAAACATAAAATATGCATTATTATCATCATTTTCTGAAGCACATGAATAAAAACTATCCATAGAGCTATCTAAACTCTCTTTTTCTATTTCTGAGGCAGAGAAAACATTCTTACTAAAAAAATATTTTAAGTGCAATTTTCTAGAAAAAACAAACACATCACTTTTAATATCATGTAAACGAGTAACCACTGTAGGGACAAATTTAAGTCCCTTATTTAATACAGACATTTCTATGTCACTAAAATTGTAGTTAGAAAGATTAACTACATAGTCTGTAACATTTAACATTCCATTAATCTGCTGTGTAGAACAAACATTACCGTCTTCCCCGTTTTGACCCCCCCTGTCCAAAGCGTTGCCCACCTTGGTTGGAAAACTGTTCCCAGGTCCGTTTCTGTCCCTGGGCTGGAGGAATCGAAGACGAGGACGAATTTCCCCGAAAAGTATGGTAAAATCTGTCCCTTTGCTCAGCTGTTGGAAGTGCAGGAAAGTCGCCATCATTCCAGTCTTCTTCATGAGAGGTATAACCTCCTTCCGAAGCCGAGGAGTTGAAGGCTTGATTTCCGGCGTCATCAGGGCAAAACCTAACCTGCTTGCGGCGCTTAAAGCGTTCAGTCCTTGACATGAACGCTTTGTTGGATTCATAATCACGAATATCCCTCACAAGTTTCCCTTTCTTTCTGTTAAGCAAAGTCACTTCGTATTCTTTTAATTTTCCATTTGTTTGTTTAAGAAATTCATCAAATACGGACACAGGAACCACATTAGTTAAATCAGTACAGAGTTTCTTTATGTTAGAACACAGTTCCTTATGTTTAATCTGGTCACGTTCTATCAATATCTGGAGCCATTCACTCACACACTTGTGGGCAGCATGTACCCACCTTTTGTGGAAAGAAATATCTGTGTCCACACTCAAGTCAAAAGGACTAGAGGGATCCTTAAAGACTCTCAAACCTCTAGGTGTAGTGTCAGTCTCCACATATTTTTGTAGCCCACAGATGTTATAATGCACCGAAGTTT
Source organism: Protopterus annectens (assembly GCF_019279795.1). Lineage (NCBI taxonomy): Eukaryota > Metazoa > Chordata > Ceratodontiformes > Protopteridae > Protopterus > Protopterus annectens. The sequence goes on along the minus strand of NC_056741.1, from coordinate 1,703,431,782 downwards.
CTTTCCACATAAGCTTTTCCAGTTCATCAAAAAGTAATTTGTGTTCTTATCTTTTCAGCCTGCAAGTGCAGATTACTTGCAGCTTTGTACTTGGAAGACTGTTCTTCTTTTAGCCCCTACTTCCCCCACTTTTATGGCTGTTCCTCCTTTATTGACTTTTCAAAGGAACTCTATGCCTCTTTGTACTAATCATTTTATGCCCATGGGGTTGATGAATTGTCTCTTAATCAGTCTATTAATTTGCCCTTGTTTTTTCCTTCACAGTCTGTTAGTGAGAAGGTTCTTCACACTTTGGGTTTGCATAGACAGCTCAGATATTATTTGGATAACACTAATGCTATTCAGAAATCTTTTTGTTTCCTTTCATCACAGGTCTCTAGATTTGTCTGTTTCTAAGCAAACCATATCCTCTTGGATCTCTAAGGCTATTTCTTTTTATTTACTCATTTCATGTTAAATGTCTTTCTATCTCTGTAAAGGCTAATTCTACTAGAGGTCTTGCTTCCTTAGGTTCATAGGTGTGTACTAGGCTAATGGCCCTGGGGCCTTTACAAGCCTAGGCATAGGATTACCCTGGCATAGTGCCACCCGACCTTAGCTCCCAGTGCCTCTGTTGAGTAGAGCCACTGGAGTTATCCCCGGGGTGAATTTTCTGTTTCCTATCCACTCATCAAGATTTCTCTTGGGGTCAGCGAGGTGCTCTGCTTGACATGTATGGGAAGTCTGTTCCATAGCATGGGGCAGTCTCTGGATTATGAACCTGTCCCTCCTGCATGTTCTGTTAATTGTGGTAATGAGGTTATGGTCTCTGGAGTGTGTGGTGCGGAGGGATCGGAATTTCTTTAGATGTAGCATTTCTAACAGAGCTGGGTCAGACATGGTTTTGTAAGTCGAGCAGAGATCGCCTCTAAGTAGGCGATATGCGACAGAGAATAGTTGGAGTCTTTTTGAGTCTGTTCATATAGGACAAGTGTTTAAGGCCTAGGATCCTCATTGTGAGGTACTTCTGCAGTCTCTCCAGTTGTTGCAGGTATCTAGTGATGTACATGCCAAATGTGGCATTGTACACGATGATTGGCCTAATGAGGGAAGAGTAAAGGGAGACAATGACCTTTCTTCCTGGATGCAAAACCCTTAGTAATGAGATGTACCACACAGAAGGACTTTCTGACCACAGTGGCAATGTGGTGTCAAGCTGTGTTCCCAGATCTCTTATAACACCTTCTGTGTTCAGTGGACTACCATCAATGTGGTAATTCATGGGAACTGGTTTTTTCCCCAAAGGGGATGATGACACATTTTTTGGCATTGAGCTTAAGGCCATGGTTCTGACACCAGTCATTGGTCCCAGTGAGGCCATTCTTATAGGATGTCAGCATCACTTAGGGAGTTAATAATAGCTCCCAACTTGCGATTGTCTGAGTCCCTTCATGTTGGTCTGGACTTTAGAAAAGTAGATGATAAGCAGGAGAGGACCCAGGACTGAACCCTGTGGGACTCTACTCGTAACTAGTCTGCAGTCTGACTTGGAGTCGGATATTTTCACACTGGGTTCTATGTGTGAGCCAGTTTGCAACCCACCTAGTGATACAGCGGTTGATGTCAAGCTTAGTGAGTTTTTCTATTATTCCTGAGTGGGGAATGGTATCAAAAGCCTTGGCCAGATCAAGGTAGGCTATATGAACCACCTTCCCTTCATCCACAGCTTTGATGACTGACTCAAAGAAGTCGAGCAAGTTGAGCAGGCATGATCTACACTTCACAAAACCAAACTTTGGGATCCAGAGTTTGGATATTTCCTATATCCTTGTTTATTAGGTCCATATCAGACTCATCAGGCTAATGGGATGATAGTTCTCAGGGTCTGTAGTCGCTCCTCCTTTGTGGAAAGAGATGACTGTAGCAGTGCGCCATTCAATAGGGACAAAGCCTGAGGTGAGGCTGTGATTGAACAGGGCACACAGGTGAGATGCCAGTTCACTCTAGTTCATATAGAACACATCCAGGGATATTGTCAGGTCCCATAGAAGCTGTATTCTTGGCCTTGGACAGTGCTGTTTTAACCTGTGCAGCAGTAATACTGGGTGCCTGGCAATCTACTGGTATTGTGATTGCCCCTTTGGGGGGAGAGGGGTAAAGTTGGCACTGAATCTGTCGACCAGTATACTGGCAATATCTGTTGGCTCAGTATAGGAGGTACTAATGTGCAGTAGCTCAGAGCAAATCTGGGTATTGCCGTGGAGATTCTTTACATAACTGTAGAAGGCCTTGAGGTTGTCTTTACTATCTGCTGCAATTCCGTTTTCATAGCTAGCTTTAGAGGATTTGATGAGGGATCTCAGCTTTTTGTTGAGGCTGATAAGGGAGTTTTTCTTGGGACTTCACCTTATTCCGTTTCCTCCTCCTGTTGTAGAGTTTGTTTATGGCAGGGGAACGACCAGATTGGCTCCCTTTTTTTGGAGGAGAGCGTCTTGGTTCTGTTGGGTATGGCGAGATCCATGCATTTGTGTATGTGTTCGTACAGTGCATTGGTGTATGATTCTACAGTCACGCAACTATTCTCCATTTGCATGGGTGACGTGAAGTTAGCCACCTCTGTTTTTAGAAGCCCAAAGTTAGCTTTGGAGAACTTTTTCACTGTGGTTACCTTGACAGGGGGTGGGAGGGATGTGGATTTCCAAGGTGATTAGTTTGTAGTCGGATCTAACCAGGGAGGAGCTGACTATTGGTATAGAGTAACGGTCGCCCATGTTAGTAATGACCAGGTCAAGGATATGTTGCTCCCTCTAGTGGGGGTAAGAACAAGCTGGTCCAGGGCAATGGAATTAATGAACTCCAGGAAATGTTGGGCAAGTGTATTGGTACATGTTTACCCAGTTAATGGAGGGGTAGTTGAAGTCGCCTAGTAAGAGAGTGTTAGGTTGGACCCTAATATTCTCCAGGGTGCTTAGGAACGTGGGGTGCAAGTCTTGGGACATGGTTGGGGACCTATAGTAGGAAATGACCTTTATTTCTCTCTTACCCAATGTTAGCTGCACCTGAAGTATCTCTGATGTATTATGTTGGGCTACCAGTCTGGAGGTGTGAACATCCTTTATGAATATGAAAACACCACCGCCTTTGGAGCTTCGATCCAAGTTCTGGGGCCGAAAAGTGTGGAATGAGTTATAGCCTGGTAGTGCAGGGGTGCATTCTGCTGCCTTGAACCAGGTTTCTGTTACGGCGTAAATGTCTATGTTCTCCATTTTAAGGGGTGCTTTGAGTGCATTTTGCGATTTAGACTTGTAGCGTTGAGCAGCATGACCTTCAGATTGCATGTGTTTGTAGCTGTTTTGGTGGTAATTTGGTCTTTGGAACACCACCTAAAAAAGGCACTGTAGGGGTGACAAGAGCCTTGGCCAATATCCGGAAGCTCAGGGGTGACAGATGCAGGCCATCTCTGGCAAAGCATCAAGGTCTGTCAATCATGTCATCCCAGGCAGACAGATACTGGATCCCCATTTGCATTAGTTGTCTGGTGTGGTTAATGATGAAGTTATCCATGGCTCATGTCCAAATATAATATGGTCATAATTAGACATAGTGCAGTTTTTCTTTAGGTTCCTAGCCTGGGTGTCATGTTTGTTGTCAGGTTGGAGGACAGATTCTTTTTTGTTTTTCCCGAGACAGTTCATTCATTTCTCATTTCTGTGACCTTTAAGACTATGCAGATACTTGGAACTAGTGAATTCTGTTTCCTGCAAGGTGTGATTTATAAGAAGGTGCCCTTGTCATAGTTATGAAATCCCCATGAGAGATAACTCAAGTCTAGTTTGATTTTCTTTGCAATGTCATGGGGTATCTTTCTGCTATCATCTGTAGGGGTCTTTTCTAAGTCATGGTCATCCTATTGAACTCATTATGTGCTTCTTGAACCCTCCCCAATAATTGCTGTGGGATAGTCCTTGCTGGTTGTGAAGATCACAGTGGTCCCAGGTCTTCATTTTTTGCCCTGATAGTCTTGGTCTGATGGTCAGTAGTACAGGAGATATCATCTAATCTAATCTTCTTACTTCGTAAGTTGCATGTGAGCCACCTTTGCTTTACTTTTAGATTCATTGCTGTGGTGGATCTTGTACCCAATGGATAATTGATCATGGTTCTCCTGGCCATTCCTGCATTAATAATTCATATCTTTTTTTGACTGATGATTCAGACCAGAGAGGATTTGCATGGATTAGGCTCTATCATGGAGATGCTCTTCACACAGGCCTTTTTCAAGGATGGCATGGTTTGCAGTCATAGTTTAGAGATGCCTGGAAACCTACTGTGTGTCTTCACAGAGATTTTTGGAGGTGGTCCTTGGGTCTTTGACCACATCAGTCTGTGGCTGTTCTTTGTGCCTTCCAAGATTAGAGAAGGTATGTCTTGTGAGCTACTGAACCTAAATGACACTGTTGGCCAGCTATAAAAGAAGCTTACACTCCTTGCAAGGGATGTACAGTGGATGTTCAGTTATGACAAGACTGGACTAGAGTTCAGACTTTGTGATTAAATATGCAGTGCCTTCCTGTATGGCTTTTGAAGCTGGCTTTGCCATAGATGGGTTCTGATGCACTTCTGATTTTGTGAGCCTTTATAGCCTTCTGTCAACACTCCCGTCTATCATGTCTGTGGACATTGCCTGTGTCTTTGGTTTGGTTAGGGAGACTCCTTGCTGGTTCTTTGGCACCCAGTTTGAGGATGAGTTCACTGTTCCTGATGCTCAGAGGGGGGGGGGGGGGGTTGAAACTTCCCTTTATCCTTTGTTCAGTTGGGAGTGCTGTATGGTGCTCTTACCCATCTAAATTATCCACTAGTTAACTGGCATTCATATTCTGGCCATGTTTTTTGATGAGAGCTCTTGTTTGCACAGGGCTTTATAGTCGGTTGTAGATAGGAATATCTTATGGGTGCCTTTATTTTTGTTTGCTCGGAAAAATACCCGTTATTCTAAAAAGCTAGTGCTATTGATTCTCGGGTACCCCACAATGTGGTACGGTCTCGTTTTGACCACCCAGAAGTGTTAGCTGTGGACTTTGCTCTATTTACTTATAGTTTAATTGTGTAAGTGGACGAGAGGAAGACCCACTCGTGCCACATCCCAGGTCGTGTGGCAACATCAAAAAGATGAAATACCACAAATAAAGAGCAGTCACTTACAAAATAAGTGCATGCATATGCAGTAATCTATGAAAAAGTACAAATAAGTAATAATGATAACAGAGGTCACTTTAATTGGGAAACAAGTACAAAAGTAAAAAAAAATCATATGCTGAACATGCAGTGGAAGAACAGTAATTTTGTGTTATTGTGCAGAGTAAATAAGTTGTAGTAACATTAAGCAAAGTAATTAATGGAGACCGAATTTCAATGTGAGGTATGTACTTGCCATAACAGATTATCTGCTTGGAAGATTCAGTCTTCATTAACCAAGTCTCCTTCCACCTCTTATCTGGTTGCTGTCATCTTTCTCCTCACCTTCTTTTGACAGGCTCAGAAACTGAAGGGGTGAGGGCTGTGTGTGTGGGTAGGTGTGGGCATGTGTGTAGGTTTCTGTGGGTGCATGTGGGTGTCTGTGTGTGTGTGTCTGTATGTGAGTGTCTATGTGTGTGTGTCTTTGTGTGACTAGGAAGGTGAACAATGTGCCTGTGTCCTTCCTCCAAAATGATCTGATGTTACATAACTGTATAGTTCTTAGTTTGGCGCACCTTTTCTGTGCAAAGTTTGCACATCCTTCCTTTGTCCTAGTGGATTTTGTGTGTGCGCTTGGGTGTCTTCATATATCACAAAGATGTGCTCTGTATGTGAACTGGCATTCTTCAGAATTGGCTGTAGAAGGAGTGTGTGCGTCATCTTTGGTGACCTGGTGGCATGTTCAGAATTAAGTTCACTGTCTTTTTCCAGTGAGTGCCATAATAGGCTCTGGTTTTCTGCAACCACGGAATATTAAGTGAATGAGAAAACTAAGAAATATGTATATGTGTTTAAGGAAAAAATGGAAGAGCTGTGAAAGGCAGTAAAGTGAAGTTTTATGAAAAGGGGAGAAGGGCTAAAGATCAGGTTCATGTACCCAGAGCAGGAGGTGTTACAGTCTGTGAGAGTAAAGCAGAAATCAAAACCTAGAAACGTAGCCCTAACATTTAAAGGGAAAAGGTATTACCTGAAGGGACAGTTAAAGCAATTTTTATGAAACGTTCTTCATGCTTTTATCAGTAATGACAGAGCATCACTTGTATCGTAGTTGTTACAGGAAATGTTTGTTTAGCAAATTGTTAACACTTAATGCAGGCTGAACTCACATGTAGGTGCTGTATGTCACACTTTTACAAGTACGCATGTGACTAGTTTAACTTGCCTACATCATGTGATACCTTAGAGGAACATTGTGTGCATTCTTACTTAAATGGAGAGTGTCAAAGATGCAGCTTTCAGAACACAATTTTTTGCCAGTAGTGCGTACATTAAGGACTATACTGCGGTCCTGCATCACTGAATCTGTACTTTTTTGTGCAATTACATTGTTTTTGCTTCTAGAGAATCCCACTCTGTCAGGCCAGATAAGACCACTCACAATGTAATGTCATCAGGCACAGCCCTTCTCCACCCTCTTTTCTTTAATAATGACCTTGCTTGACCCTTCCCAAAATTATTTTCATTCCCTAGGGAAAACAGATGCAATTTGATTTTGATTCTCATCTAGTTACTCTCTAAAGCTTGTTTGTGGAATTGATTTACTTTGTTGTCTTTCTGAGGTGGGTCTGCAAAGACATATTTCAAAAACTGTTGCTATGTGTTAAAGCCATATTTTTAAAATGATAAAAAAGAAAATGAAACTGACTGCAGAACTAACTGCAATGTCAGTTCTGTAGCACAGATTGCTCAACAAAATAAAGTCACCATCAGGGATATACTGCAAAATTGGGGACAGTGGTGCGAGCAGGGGTGGCTCGTCCTCCCGGACTGCCGAACTGCAGACCCCCCCCCCCCCACCTAGAAAAGCAGAAAAAAAATCTGCAAGACAAAAAATTAATTTGAACTCAGACTGCCTTTATCAGCAGTCAGTATATGGATTAACAGGTACCCAGCATTCCATTGCTGTGAGATACCAGAAATCTGTGCGGTGACAGCCGCACAGAATAGAGGAGCTCCGGACTGCTTCAGAAGCAGTCAGAGCCAATGAGGAGGACTGAGCTGCTCTCGCGGGTTGGGACTGTTAGTGTGCGACTGCGCAGGCTTCAGGACAAAGGCGGCAGGTAGGTGTTTTTGATTGTGGGCTTGCTGGGTAGGTGTTTGTTCGGTGGATTACCGGGTAGGTGTTCGGTCAACTGCACGGGCTTTGGGACAAATTCGGCAGGTAGGTGTTTGGATTGTTTGTTCGGTCGCTGGAGTGTGTGTGTGTGTGTGTGTGTGTGTGAGAGAAAGAAAGAGACAGAAGAAGGGACTGTGTGTGTGTGTGTGTGTGTGTGTGTGTGTGTGTGTGTGTGTGTGTGTGTGAAAGAAAGAGACAGAATTAGGTACTGTATGTTTGTGTGCGTGAGAAAGAAAGAGACAGAAGAAGGGACTGTGTGTGTGTGTGTGTGTGTGTGTGTGTGTGTGTGTGAGAGAGAAAGAAAGAGACAGAAGAAGGGACTGTGTGTGTGTGTGTGTGTGTGTGTGTGTGTGTGTGTGTGTGTGTGTGTGTGTGTGTGTGAAAGAGAAAGAAAGAGACAGAGGAAACGACTGTGTGTGTGTGTGTGTGTGTGTGTGTGTGTGTGTGTGTGTGTGTGTGTGTGTGTGTGTGTGTGTGTGTGTGTGTGTGTGAGAAAGAAAGAGACAGAAGAAGGGACTGTGTGTGTGTGAGAGAGAGAGACAGAATTAGGGACTGTGTGTGTGTGTTTGTGTGCGTGAGAAAGAAAGAGACAGAAGTAGGGACTGTGTGTGTGTGTGTGTGTGTGTGTGTGTGTGTGTGTGTGTGTGTGTGTGTGTGTGTGTGTGTGTGTGTGTGTGTGTGTGTGAGAGAGAAAGAAAGAGACAGAAGAAGGGACTGTGTGTGTGTGTGTGTGTGTGTGTGTGTGTGTGTGTGTGTGTGTGTGTGAGAGACAGAAAGAAAGAGACAGAAGAAGGGACTGTGTGTGTGTGAGAGAAAGAAAGAGACAGAAGAAGGGACTGTGTGTGTGTGTGTGTGTGTGTGTGTGTGTGTGTGTGTGTGTGTGTGTGTGTGTGTGTGTGTGTGTGTGAGAAAGAAAGAGACAGAAGAAGGGACTGTGTGTGTTTGAGAGAAAGAAAGAGACAGAAGAAGGACTGTGTGTGTGTGTGTGTGTGTGTGTGTGTGTGTGTGTGTGTGTGTGTGTGTGATATATACGGTATATACATATATCAAGATAAAGACGTATGTAAAACTCAAAAAATGAACTCACAGTGCTAGTTTTAATTCTTAGAACCAATTGTGGTTGTCCTTTGTGGGAAATAATTCAGATTTTAGAATAGTGTATAAAAGTCATCTGACTGTAATTATAATAAGTAAAATGTCTTGGCATGAGCAGAATTGATTTGTTAAAGAACAGCAAGTTCTTGTCAGAGGTTATGTTCATTTTCTTTTTAATTACCCCATGAGATTATGTGATACAAGATGCAGCTGAGGGCCATATAAGCCCCTGGGGTATGATTTTCTTTGCCAATGATATCATCCCTGGGACCCAGGAGTAACTCGCTGTTCTAATTATGAGTGGGTTTTATTTTCCTGTTAGTTATCTAGTGGCTGTCCAGTTATTAAAGTAGTAATTTGTAGTCAGGGTCATAAAATAATCCTTCCACTAAAAGTCTAGAATAATAAAAGGAATGCACTATGCAGTTGGTCCTTGTGCATTTATTTTTAGTTTTCTAAATCTGGAATGGCCTTATAAAGCTGTTTAAGCATGTGGTCATATTTTGATCCCATTTGAAGTTGGTGTGCACAACATAATTTCCTAGAAAAGTACAATTTGTCTCAAAGTTAATGCTTCCAAGGCAGTTAGTGTGGACATTCACACCAGTCTGATGTCCTCCTCAGCTCCTTCCCTTATTCTGTTGAACAAATAATAAGAAGTGGGAGATCATAAGAAGTGGGTAACCACCTGCATTAAATGACCAAGACTGTGCCATCATCAGGTTGTGCTCTCATCATCTGAAAAATATTATATATATTCCGAAACGTGCTCCTCTGCAAAAGTTCATCGTGTATGCACTGGTTTTTACTGCTTGAATAGCCGCACTGTTCTTTACCTAGGGTTTTAAATAATGAGGTTCATGCTTGTATCTAGTGCAGAATTTTACAGTGAGAGTTCTGACATACGTTTGTATAATTCCCATCCTGCGTTCTGTACACTAGTGCCCTGACAAGCACAGAATCATACTAGTTTTATTTTTTTATGGCATTTTATCCCTGCTTGCTCAGGATACCAACTATTTAAAGGTGTCTTTGGTACTTATCAGCCCTGATGGAATCTTCATCAAGTTGCAGCTTCAGTCCCCAGGGATTAGGTTGTTTTCTTACCAGGCTGCTGGCCTGTGCAACTCATTACTTTGGCAGCTTTATGAATGCATGTCTGAGGCTAATTCAAAGGGGTGCCCTATAACATCCCTCATTTGCAAAGACATATTCATTCATAAGACTTTTTGGAAGCCTTTCAAAACCTGACATAAGCAGACAGGATTCACATAGCGGTTCTTGAAGTTAATTGTATCATATGATTCTTACTACAGAATTTTTCATGTTTTGCTTTATAACGTGCCTAGTACAGAAATACATTTGCTTGATTAATTAACTTGACAGTTTTAAGCGTGACTTGGAGCAAATTTAGTGGTGACAAACTTAACAGTGCTGGAACAGGCAAACCATTCATCCACCCATGTTTATAAAAATGTGTCCAACTTGTATAGAAATCCCACGGACAATCTATACCATTCACAGAATTTACTAGGTAAACAGGGAATGGTAGCAGTCTTTTGTTATCACACACACACACACACACACACACACACACGCACACGCACACAACACACTCTTACATACAAACATATACACTCCAAAGGACAATTCAGATTTGTCCATTCACTTACTGCATGCTTCTGAGAGACAGCAGGAAACTGGAGCACCTGGGGAAAATCCACAAGAATACAGGGAGGATATACAGACTCAGTACAGAAGATATCCCAGGTGAGAATCAAGCTGAAGGCTACAGTGCTACCCACTGCATCACTGTGACACCCACATCAGACAAATGCACATGAGAAAACAGTACTGGATAATCAAACTGACATCAGTAGGCTGCAAACTGATTAGTACTATCTGGGCCTGTCTGAAAAACATTGAGCCAGAAGAGACAGGAATAAGAACATGCAGAGTAAAATAGGGGAAAGGCTTGTTTAGGCAAGTGAGGGTGAAGCAGTGACAGATGTTCTGGGAAGTGGAGGCAAGAGCTGGGGATCCCAACCAACATCTAGTAGAGGTTAAGAGTTTTTGCTTTGCATACTTACTGACCATGAAGCATGATGCAATGCTTGCTAAACTGACAGTAGTACAAATGCATGCTGTAATGGGATGTGGTCTCTAATCCTTCAACCACTTTATGTTAATAATTTTTAATTCCCCTAACAAAAAAGTATTAAAACTTTTGGGAAACTTGTTGCTAATAATCACCTTGTCACCAAAATAGACTGCACCACCCACACACAGTAACTTAGTTTACTTGCCAGTACAATGACATGACTTGTCTTTTTAATTTTTATCTTTCAAAGGTGAATTAGTGCCAACAGAACTAAAACTACTCTGACAGTTTCTCAGCTAGACCTACAGTGCTTTGTACCCTAATTACTAGATGCTGAGCAGTAATACATTTATCAATGTAATGACCTGCTCAAAAAATAGCCCATAGATCGTTTCCCAAGCAAAATGATATTCCAATAGGTGAAACTCGTTTGTCTCTGCCTTCGTCATTTTTTAATTTGATTTACACCCTTCCTAGAGTGCTTTACTCTCCTCAAAATGCTTCTCGTGTGAGAATCATCATTTTTGATAAAAGTATAGCCAGGGTTTCCCCAGACTCATTCCAGGGACAGGGTGCATGCCTAACAAGTTAATTCCAGGATCAGCAGCAGTGTCACTGGTGCAACAGGTAGCACACTCAACAAGGCTGTGAGTTCTATTCCCATACCGAGTAGATTGATTGCTGACACTGTAGTACAATGCTGCCCTTCAGGTGAGATTTTAAACTGAAGCCTGATGTGCTTAAGTTACTGGTAGTGTAGGTGGATATAAAAGTCCCACAACACCCCTCAAAAAGAGTAGGGAAGATTCCTTATGCTCTTGCCAAATTTCCCCTTGTAGTATAAATGCAGTTTTGAGTCTCCTGGGACTAACTCAGTCAACAAAAGAATAAATAAAATACAGTTCTTTAATTTGTCTGTTTTTACAGCTCTTAGACACCAATAGAAAAAACCAAAGCAATGAATCTCTGCACACAATAGCAATGATTGCACTTCTTAACAATAACGTACTGTTAAACAATGCATGCTGTTTGATAACATTAGAACCCTGCTGCTACTCTCCAGTGATATTTTTTCTGACTGAGCATTACAAAGTTAATTGCTTTTGCACTACTATACATGTCGCAGTGAACTGTAACATTGGATCATATTATTAGCTGTATTTTTAGAGTTGTGATGCCCCTGCACTGGCCCAGTAATCAAGGAGCCTCAATCCTCATTACTGACAACAGTGGGGAATGTACACACTGGGAGGATGACAAGTACACACACACAGGAAAGTGCAATTTCCCTTAAGAGCACACAGAGATCACAATCAGTCTGGGGCTGGTTTCTCCCTTTTTTTCCAGATACTCAATAAGACTCCCAGTCTGCATTATTTCTTCCTGGGCCTCTGCTAAAAATTGTTTTTTTTGTTCCAAGTCAGATTGTCCTGATTAACAAATGTTAAATAAAATTGACAGGCATTTGAATTTCAGACTTCATATTCTTCAGAAAATACATAGTAACACGACATTTTATTCTAGCAATTTTCTAAGTTTATAAGATGAATATTTGAAATTTGTCCTTATTTTTGGGACTGTATTACCCCATTATTGGATTTGTCCAGTTTTTTTGTGCTAAGGTTGACAACTATGGCAAGAACTGAATTCACTGAATATGTCTGAGGGCTGTATTCCCTCATTTACTGGGTTTGTCCAGGTGTTTTGTGCTAAGAGGTTGACAGCTATGGTGAGAACTGAATTCATTAAATGATAGCCATTTAAGTTTCAGACTTCCTCTCTTTCACAAAGCAGCTGATATGGCGTAGTGGTATGTTGCAATGACTGTTTTGCACAGGGACCTTGGCAGTAAAATGTATGGTGGTAACACAATATTTTTCTTTCACAAAGCAGGTGATTTGGCATAGTGGTATGTTGCTCTGACTCTTTTGCACAGGGACCTCGGCAGTAAAATGTATGGTGGTAACACAGCATTTTCTACAACTTTCCAAGATTATACAAGCAATGTTTAATGTGTCCCTGGTGTTTGGCCTTTTGAGCCCCCCCCCCCCTAATAAATTTGGCTTTTTCCAGATTTTTTGTGCTGCGAAGTTGAGATGCAGTTGAGTATTGAATAGATTTTACAAGGAGCTGAGAGCTGCAAGGGAAGAGAAGTTTAGTGCTGCTTATAGAAAGTCAGCTTCCAATGTTAATAGCACAACAGGTTGTGTACTTGCTTTTGATGCAGAAGGTTGTTGGTTCTACTCCCACACGGGGTGTACTGCTGCTGTACTGAAAAAGTTAAGATACTAAGAGCCTGTTATCTGTTTGCCATCCATTTCCTATTGCAATATTACTAGCTTATTTTTAATGTAATATAGGCAATGTATTCCTCGGGGGCATCAGACAATTTATTTTTCGATGAAACCATGAAATATAAAGGTTTTTGCTAGCAGCAACCTCTTCATTAGTTACAGATTTATTTAATGTGGAATTATTTAGATGACTTTTTTACTTCAGAGATTGTGCATATTTACTGATAATGGTGGACTGTAGAATTGTGCATGTTTACTGATAATGGGGGACTGTAGAAGTTTGAGTAGACTTTTATGATGGAAATGTTCTGAATTGGGCAGTTTTGTCATTATTGGTGCATGCATTTTGTTTCATTGTTTACTGGAAAAATGTTCAAAACAACAGGAAGGTGTATCAAAGAGCACATGTATGTTTCATATGCAAGGGGCCTATGATTTGAAAACAGCCCAGAATTAATCTTTATCTGCCACTGGTAAAATGTATTTTCTTTGCATGTGGGTTTCAATGCTGTTTCAATGGATGTGAGTTTCAAGGGCAGAGAAGTTTTAATGCTAAGTTTGTTTAGCAGATGTCTTTGTGTTTGTGCTATAAAATGCAAAATAAAACTTTCAAATGAAGTCCAAATCATCATAGAAGTAAATCAGTATGCACATTAGTGTTTATGGTAAATGGAGTGAAATAGCCAAGTAATGGATCATTGGAATGGCTGCAGGAGGAGGCTCCATTCGACCATGATTTTGTGAGGGGGAAGGGTGGCAAACTTAGACAGCCTCAGCTGAATTATACCTCCCAACTGTCCAGATTTTCAAAGAATGAATAGATTTTTGCTTCTTATTTTTGGTTTGTTCCTCATAAAATTTGTGGCAAATCATTTAGGAATTAAGTCACTAAATAATAGGTTCATAGGTTCATACTAGGCTATCTGCCCGAGGGCATTTATAAGCCTAGTCATAGTTTTGTGGCTTACGCCACCCCTTAGTTTGGAGAAACTATGCCCATTGTTTAGCTGTGCCTCTGTCGAGCAGTGACACTGAGGTAACCCCTAATGACACTGAGTTTCAGACTTCATAACCAATGCATGCTAAAGTAAGACTTGTTCTATCAACTGTCTCAGTTTATACAAGAGCAATTTTTAGTACTGTTTATATGTTCCCCCAATATATTTGGCCTTGTCCAGATTTATTGCCTTAACAGGTTGAGAGGTACATGCAAATAAATTGCTTTATAGAATTAGGCATAGCCAAACCTCTCAACTGTCCCTGATTTTGGCTCAAAATGTTGCTCTTCCCCTAATAATCCCTCCGCAAAATAGCAATTTTGGAAGAAAACATAGAGGGTTTACAATTAAGAAATAACTGTAATCATAGTTATGGATTACTTTTATTTCAGAAATGCATGTAGATTCTTTTATTTTGTCAGCTGCTCAAGTTAGCAGCACTAATATTAAAGTGTCCCTTCTTTGACAGGTTCCCAGCTGTGTTGTGTGGCTATTTTATATTTTTAAATCACATTTTTGGTCCATGTTTCATAAAATTGTGTTTTTTTGGCAAATTAGTGACAAATCATTAAAGTCTGAAGTTAGAAAATAATGACAGACATTTGAGTTTCAGATTTCATACCATTCAGAAAATTCATACTAATGCAAGACCTATTCTATTATCTTTCTAAGTTTATAAGAGCAATATTTTTAAAAATTGTCCTTGTTTTGGGGCCTTTGTCCCACTTCTTTGTATGGCTTTGTCCAGATTTCTAGCTCTGAGGTTGAGAGGTATGACAAATATGTCAGGGTCATCACAGTCAGCCAGAGACATTTCAAATTGTGACATACTTGTTGCACCCCACTCCCCCATGTAGTGACTCTGGATGTGTCGAAGCAAGGCAAGGAGTAGTTATGCAGTGTAAATGTGCAGGGTATCCCCCCATCCAAGGTAGACACACTGGAGTGGCTTTTCATCTGTCCTTGATTTTTGCAGAATGGTCTGGTTTCTGTCATATTTTTTGTACTGTTGATTTATGCTTATTACTCCAAGTGCCTGTTGCTCTGTGTTTAAGTAGCAATACTTTAATGACCATCAGGTAAGCCTGGCTGAGATCGTAAGATGCAAGTAAGCTTTAATAAGTATACTGTTAAAGAATTGCCAACATTGAAAGCCTTTCTGTTGTTGCCATGTAGAGAATACTTAACTAATATATAAGCCTTGGGTATTGAAATGCATATGACAGTATTTGTAATAAAGGACAGGATTACATTATTTTAAGAAGCTCATTATACTTGGAGACTTCCAGTCATCTCTGCAGGCTTTACCCATAAACTAAACAGAATGCCAATCGTGTGGTCCATAACCTGTACAGTAATCCTTTTAAGCAATGTATCTTGAGCTTATTTCTTGTTTGCTTTTCATTTTTTACTTTGATCATGTTTTCCCCATGAAACAAGTAGATAGTTGTCAGGCAGCAGGTCTTTTTTTGGATAAGGAACATTTTTACAAGTGGAGGCATCAGAGATTTCTACTTTCAGCATGTTACTTGGTAGTTTAATAAAGCTGAATATAAATTATAATTAGAACTGCAGTGCAAGAAGTGGTTTGAATTGAGTGCTGCTTGTTTTTCTTATACTTGATTTTGACTGGCATTCCATTAATGTATTTAAAAAAGTAAAATAATAAAAGAAAAAATTGCCAAAAGAAGACAACCCACCACTGCGTCTCTGTAGAAAAGTGTAAGTAATCCAAGAAAAAAAGAGACGGAGACAGCTTTGGAATCCAGAACAGGCCTTTACTTGGTGCAAACACAAGCGCTTTCACAATTAAGCTTCTTCAGGTGTATACAAGCACTAAAAATACCACACCTTTATACTCATGTTACATCACCCAATTGATAGTCATGTGACTGGTCCCATCTATCTTAATATATTTTATTTCATTCATAATAACTAAAACATATATAAAAAATATATATAAATATATAATATATATATATATATATATATATAAATAAAAAACATCAAAAAATATACATATATTGTGTTATTAAAATATTATAAAACAAATATACTGTGTTGTGGACAGCAGGAGATGAATATATTACCTACGAAGTGGTCTCATCTTTAATTTAGGTTTCAGTGGGATACACTCATTCAGGCCATGCCCTTCTGTGGCTCTAAGCTTTGTGATCCAGATTGCTTCCAGATTCTCTGTCTTATTGCGTATATCCCCTCGTCTCATGCTCTCGTATAACAAAGCTATAACTCTGAATTTAAAAATATGAGTGCTATCAAATTCCATCACATGTTTGGCTAATGCATTGTTCTTATTCCCTTTCCTGATGTTATAGGTATGTTCCCTAATCCGATCTTTAAGATGTCTATCTGTCTTCCCCACATAACATTTTCTGCAGATCCTACAGTCTGCCAAGTAAACCACATGTTGACTGGTGCAGTTGGCTCCTGTATTAAAATAAAAGTCCTGCTTCAAATCAGGATGATAGAAACAAGGACTTTCATCTATATACGTGCACCAACTACAGCTACCACAGGGTCTGGTGCTCCCATTACTAATATCTGTGTGTCTATCTTTGGGGTAGCATAACCTCCTCTTTAGGGATCTGTCATTCCTGTAACTAAATTTAGGGACATTATCAACCAAACTGGCTATATCTTTGTCTGTTAATAAAATCTGTCAGTTCTTCTTCACTATATCAGTGTACCTATTTATATCAGTGGAATATTTCAAGGATAGTCTGGTTTTACTATTGTCGAGGGCTGTCTGTCTCTTGCCTATAGATCTAGTTCTACGTGAAAAATATGGTTTGGCTTGATCATCTCTCATGGCCATAACCCGAGGTATATGTGTCTGTATACTATTGTTACTATACCCCCTGTCACCTAAAAATGTCTTGACCCTATCCAATTCCACATTAAAATCATCATCCCTCACATTCAGTCGTGAGGCTCTCATGGCCTGGTTGGTAATCACATTTTTAAATATATGGGGTGGATGTCAGCAGATAGTTTGAGCAGCATATCTTATGATGTTATTTCGTTAAAAACACAGCTGTGTAATATTTTTCACGTAGAACTAGATCTATAGGCAAGAGACAGACAGCCCTCGACAATAGTAAAACCAGACTATCCTTGAAATATTCCACTGATATAAATAGGTACACTGATATAGTGAAGAAGAACTGGCAGATTTTATTAACAGACAAAGATATAGCCAGTTTGGTTGATAATGTCCCTAAATTTAGTTACAGGAATGACAGATCCCTAAAGAGGAGGTTATGCTACCCCAAAGATAGACACACAGATATTAGTAATGGGAGCACCAGACCCTGTGGTAGCTGTAGTTGGTGCACGTATA
The DNA here is from genome assembly GCF_019279795.1 of Protopterus annectens. Lineage (NCBI taxonomy): Eukaryota > Metazoa > Chordata > Ceratodontiformes > Protopteridae > Protopterus > Protopterus annectens. Next base: position 1,703,414,603 of record NC_056741.1, on the reverse strand, counting down.
TAGATGAAAGTCCTTGTTTCTATCATCCTGATTTGAAGCAGGACTTTTATTTTAATACAGGAGCCAACTGCACCAGTCAACATGTGGTTTACTTGGCAGACTGTAGGATCTGCAGAAAATTTTATGTGGGGAAGACAGATAGACATCTTAAAGATCGGATTAGGAACATACCTATAACATCAGGAAAGGGAATAAGAACAATGCATTAGCCAAACATGTGATGGAATTTGATAGCACTCATATTTTCAAATTCAGAGTTATAGCTTTGTTATATGAGAGCATGAGACGAGGGGATATACGCAATAAGACAGAGAATCTGGAAGCAATCTGGATCACAAAGCTTAGAGCCACAGAAGGGCATGGCCTGAATGAGTGTATCCCACTGAAACCTAAATTAAAGATGAGACCACTTCGTAGGTAATATATTCATCTCCTGCTGTCCACAACACAGTATATTTGTTTTATAATATTTTAATAACACAATATATGTATATTTTTTGATGTTTTTATTTATATATATATATATATATATATATATATATTATATATTTATATATATTTTTATATATGTTTTAGTTATTATGAATGAAATAAAATATATTAAGATAGATGGGACCAGTCACATGACTATCAATTGGGTGATGTAACATGAGTATAAAGGTGTGGTATTTTTAGTGCTTGTATACACCTGAAGAAGCTTAATTGTGAAAGCGCTTGTGTTTGCACCAAGTAAAGGCCTGTTCTGGATTCCAAAGCTGTCTCTGTCTCTTTTTTTCTTGGATTATTTAAAAAAGTAATTTATTTTTCATGCCTCACAACCTTTTTGTTTCCATCTAGATCTTAAGTAAGCTGTCATGCAGCCAGTGCATTGAAATATTTTTATTTTTCTACACTTCATTTTGTCTTGATTGGACTCTCATAATGATGGTTTGGCACCCACGGCAGTGTATTTAGTTAGTTTTTTGTGGTTTTGAGCATAGCTCCTCCCCTTTCTAGTTGGCCACACCCTTTCCCATTGACCCCACCCATTCAGCTGTCTCCTGCAGCCCCCCTTTGATTTGAAGTCACCAGCTGCCACTGGGTGAGAGGTATATGCATTCCCAATATTTCAGTAACACCTCTGCAGCAAACAAATACATCTTTGAAGACAAACCTGTAGATATTGTTGCAAACTGCCCAACTGTAATGTGGGTTCACCAGCTTTCATCTTTTTGTTTATTTCTTGCAGGATTTCTTACTGCCTGGGAACTGTTAGGGTGTGAAAGTGTAGTAATATGGCCTGATAAATGAATGCCGATACTGCATTTGCGGTTATGGCTGAAGCTCCAACGCGCCTAGTGATTTTACTGTAAAACTGTTTCTTAGATCAGTAAAAAAAAATAGCTTTCCACAGTTTTAGACAAAACATTTATTTATTTAGATCTTTTTTTATTAGAAAACGTATGTTTTTCTTCACAAGGTGCTTAGCTATTTGTCAGAAGAATGACGCGGTATCAGGGACATTTTTAATTATTACTCTAATTCACTTAAAGTTAAGGTGCAACACGTTTTGCATAATCATGCATGTCATGAACAATAATGTGTGTCACTGTTGGTTTACTTTTATCCTCAATAATTTTAAATCACAGCTTTTACAAGGGAAGGGGGCAATACAACTTTGTTACTGTAATGTTCTGTACTGCTTGCTTCCCTAAAGTCTTTCAATTTCTTTGCTCAAGAATCAGAGGGAAACCTGATGGTGGAAAGGCTCAAAATTCAAAACAGTATTCTAATTCTCTTCAAAAGTTGAACAGCAGTCTTTCCATCAGTGTCCCTGTTCTGAACAAGAAGAAAGAAACTTTAATGTATGGCATTGTCGACTGACTGCAATATCCTTAGTGATTTTACTAGCACATGTCTCAACTGTCCTGATTTTTGCCTCATATATTTGGTCTGTTCCACATAAAATATGTGGTTTTCTGGCAAATCACTAAGGATTGAAGTCAGTAAATGACATACATTTGTGTTTCAGACTTCATATCCTTCCGAAAAATACATGCCAATACAAATCCTGTTATTCTATCAACTTTCCAAGTTTATAAGAGCAATATTTAAAATCTACCCCTGTTTTGGGTCTTTGCCCCCCCCCCATCATTTTAGACTTTGTTCAGATTTCTTGCACCAAGAAGTTAAGAGTTATGTCAGTTAGCAGTAAATCAGACATTGTGCTATGTCATGGGCAAAAATATGAGGCAAAATATAGGTCGTACAAAATCAGACAGTTGCGAGGTATGCTTATTGCCCTATGTTCCTTCAAATCCCAGATTTTACTAGGGGTGGAGCAAAAATGCTAGGCAAAATCGGGGACAATTGAGCTAGTTTGAACACTACCTGTAAGGTAGTACTTGGTCAGCATAAATTTACTTTTGTGTTGTATAATTTGATTTTCGTCATGTTAAACAAAATGTTTACAGCGTGTTTCTTTTCACTTGCTTAGTATCATATGATCATTGTAACAGGTGATGAATTTGTCTGTCCAGTGCATTTTATCTGGTGTTGGAGATATAAAATAACTGGATCTGTCATGGCACAAAAGGCAAATATACTGAAGAAGTGCGTCCATAAGTCTGTGATCTGTTTAATTAGGAGCCTGTCTTTTTTCTAGTTGTTTGATATGAGTAGTTAAATCAGAGGCGGGTGTAGCACTAGGCAACCTAGGCAGTCACGCTGGCTGGGAAGAGGGCATGCTGGCCGGGGGGGGGTGCCGCAACATTTATTTTTTTAATTAAAAAAATTACATGTGTTCTTTAAAGGCATTCTTTCAGAATGCTAGCTGTGTCAGTGCATTCTTACATGGGTTGACAAACATACCTGTTGCATGTTTGATTTTTTTACAGCCTTCCATGCGTGGAATTTAAGTACAAGAAATTCCTACTGCTTGCTTGCTTCTTTTCAATGTACAGAATATCTGACAAGATGTCCGATGTTCCTGCTGCTGGCTTTAAGGGGAAACACACTTGCTGCCTGCTTCCACAAAATTAAGGACAGAGACAAGGGGTGTGTGCAAAATGCCCTAATTAGGGCTGACAAGTTAATTTGCTCAGGCTCAAGCCAAGAGCCTGAATCCTTTACAATTACCAAATACCAAACTACAGGAAAAAAAAATATATGAGAGTTTCAGTGCATTTTCAAAGAATTGTGAGCTTCAAGTGAAGGAAAGTTTACTGCTACTTATGCCAAGTCTGTTTGCAATTTGCATCTGTTGTGTTTATCAGTTGGTCATTACTAATGTGCTGTTGAATTTAAAAGCAGTGTTAGTAGCACAACATGTGGCTTACTTGATTTTGATGTAGACAGCTGTGGCTTCTACTCTCACAGCATGTAGATGGATTCCTGATACTATGTTGTACTTTGTTGGGGGGGGGGGGTGATGAGGGTGCTGCAGTCTTGAATCTGTCTTCCTTTGGATGAGATGCCAAGTAACTATGAACCTGTAGTCTGTTTGCCTTGCATTCCCTTTTGCAACTACCAGCTTACTATTTCAATGCAACATAGGCATTTTTTTTCCTCAAGGACAGCAGACACTGAATTTGTAGATGAAATACTAAAATATAAACTTGTTTGCCTAACCTCTTCATTTGTTACATATCTCTTTAATGTGGAATTATTCAGATAACTTTTATTTTGTAGAGATTGTGCATACAGTAATGACAAGCTTGAGTGGCCTTTTATGGCTGACATGTTCTGAAATGGGCAGTTTTGTCATTTTTGGTTCATAAATTTTGTTTCATTGCTTACTAGAAAAAATTCAGAAATAAAAATTTAAAACACACTTTAACAAGTTGTGCTATATTATACAAGAAATATAATTTAATGCAATCAGGAAGGTGAATCAAAGAGCAGAACATATGCATGCATCTTTCTAAAAATGTGTGCAAAGGGCCTATGGTTTGCAAATAACCCACAGGTTAACTTTATCCACCACTGGCCAGATGCATTTTTTTGAATGTGGGTTTCAATGTCATTTCAATGAATGTGAGTTTCAAGGGCAGAGAAGTTTACTGTTAATGCCAAGTCTATTTTCATTGTGAAACTGTATTGTTTTGTTTAGCAGACGTCTATCAGTGTTTAAATTAAATCCAAATATCTGTAATCATTGTAGAAGTAAAGCAGAAAGTAGTATGCACACTGAAAGGTTTAAGCAGTGTTGTGGTAACTGAGGAGAAATAGCTAAGTAATGGGACACTGAAATGGCTGCGAGAGGCTGGGGGATGTTATATGAGGGCCCCGATCAATTACCCTGCCTAAGGCCCCATTTGAACATGATCCAGCTGTGAGTGAAGTACTTCTTAAAGGAAGTATTATGCTCAGTAGTTGAACTAATCAATGATGAATCTACAGAAACACTGACTTCTCTAGATCTGGATAATATTCCCTTGGAAACTGACAACACTAAGTAGGATTTTCTGACTACTGTTGTCACATGATGACTGGAAGATAGGGAAGTTTCAGCCCTTTTTTTACATTTAATTTGAGCTCATTTTCACTACACCAGTTATTAGTTATTTATGTGTTGGTAAGTTTTGTGGATGATTTAGAGTATCAGAGGGGGGACCAGACAATAATTTATAGTTTGCAGTAATCTGAAAACTCAGTTATCCAGAAGTGTTGGTTTCCAGTCTGGAGATCAGAAATGTAAATGCTGAAAAGAAGAGGTCCCAATGCTAGGCCTAGGGGAATCGCTGATTACTTTTTTGCTTTTTTGATGTAGCACCTGCCACTTGGAACTGCATGGGTTCTGTGGTTCTGTATTTTAGCCATTTTGCTATCCATCTTAAAACATAGGGATTTATTTTTAAGGTCTCAAGCTTACTTATGGTGTAAAACACCTTGACCAAGTCAAAATGTAACATATAAACAGCATCACCACTGTCTACAGCCTGTGTTACCCTATCAGTGAAATTAACCAAATTCATTATGCAGGATCTCTTAACAAAGACAAACTACTCAAGTCAAGTTTAATGAAATTCTTGATATTGTGTACAAGTTCTATTGTAATACATTCCATGCTTGTGGATGAGAGTCATTAAGCCAGTGAGTCTATAATTCCCAAGATTGATGAGAGAGACTCCTCGTAGAGTGGCATCTTTAACTATAGTGTGCCAAACTTCATGGACAAAACCTGTAACTAATCTTAGGTGAAACAGTTTGAGACATGTCTTTGGCAGGGCTTGCTTAGTACTGTTTATTTAGCAATCATGTATGCTATCTGGCCCCATGGAAGAAGTATTTTTGGACTTTGAAAGCACTTTCCGCACAAGTTCCTCGGTGATAAAAGGTGGTTAGAAATCTCTGAGGAAAAATTAGAACTGAATGTTTGCTATTTTATTAGCAATGTTCATTGTGTCTGAATACAATGAATTGTCCTTATTTTCAAATGTTATCCTGTGTTCATGAGCTGTTTTAGTAAATCTAATAGTATTTTTCAAGTTTTAATGTCATATTTCTGTAAATATCATTAATATGATGTTTTTTTGATCTGCTATATAATTTAAGGAATTTTCTTTTTTTGTAAAGTTTATGTTGCAGGACCATCAGCTTGGTTTGCTTTTGAATTGCTGATTTTAATTTGTTCTGATTGGAAATGCCACTCTATATCTTTATCAAAATGGACATAGAGCTCTTTTATGAAGATACCTGCCATGCCATCTTTGGAGTTGATGCTGCCATGAGTTTTCTTAGTGGGGAGTAAGTGGGACATGGGTAGGCCTAACTTGTAAAACTTTCAGATAACAGCACCACTTCTGCAGCTCAACTCAGCTCACAGGCTGTATGTCATTATATCTATCCTATGCTGTCCTATCCTGGGAGGCATGAACTGGCATATACTACTAACTTTTACCCCTTCCCCTGCTGAATTTTGAAATTCCTGGGATACTGATTGATTGGGTCATAGTTAGGAACTTATTCTTGTTTGCCATAAAGATAGTATCTTTAGTGCCTGCATCGTTTTCTCTTTGCCTTCACTATAAATGGGTTATGCCAAGTCTAATCTTGACAAATGATATTGGATTTCTGAAGAAGTGCTCTGGTGTGGGATACTTCCTCTTTTCTTCAGTTTCTCTCATTCTCATTGGATGCCATATCTGTGTCACTGGAGTCCCCGCTATTGTGTTAATTGTAGGACATTTATGAGAGAACTAGAGAGGACATGGAATAATTATCCGTGAATAAGATCTTAAGATAGCCCAGTAGGAGTAGTTAGGAGCATGGGAATGTTAAGTGGTTAAGGGCTGTAGCAATGGAACAGCAAGGCCCATTGTAATCTGTGGCCAGAACATCCTCTTAAATGTCCACTGTTTTTTCCTAGCACAATAACCACTTTGAGAGCTCCAGTATTCATACTAATGATCATTGTTCTCACTGGTACACTTTGAGATGGTATACTGCTCCCTTATTTCTAATTTCTAACTTTAAACAGCTGTACTTTCTTATCCAGAAACCTCCTTCTCATTTTCAGGGTACTGCTGATAGATAGTAGACATTTTCCTGAACTGCTAGGCTGCTAGGCTTAGATTTTCATTAACATTACTAATATCTCTGGTTCCATATCATCAGGATTACATCATATATTAGATCCTAGAAAAGATATGACAATGTTGTCAAATCATAATAAGGTCCAAGGATCATCTGACCATCTGCTTTAGTAGGTTTGAGTTGTAAGGCACATGCTGTCTTGTAAAACATTCTCATGCTTTTTTAAGCAGGCTTGGATTGACAAAGTTGTCCTTGTTGGGATTGGAGAGTGCAGAATGTTTCCTTCATAAACCCGGTAGACTGGAATGTAATCTCCAAACACATTGGAATTACCACAAACTGTACCACCACTATTTCAATGGCCAAAAAGTACATAATGGAAAAAGCTTTTAATGTATTCTTACATTAACTGAAGTGGAACCAGATTTATATACCCCAGTGAGGCCCATTTTGAATTGCTTGTGTCAGAGCATTACATGTCAAGTAAAGTTAACACAAGTATATGTATGCATTTGCAAAATATATGTTTGCTGAATGCTGTTACATTTTATATGTATTGTATCATTGTCAACATATTTATTTATCTGACATTTGTTTACTGGGGCGGTCTGACTGGGTCTACAGAACCCATTTTCAGTAGAGGCCCGGGGAGAAAAGCTCCACATACAGTACAATACAAATACAGTATAATCCAATACAATACCAATCACATTAGAAATATTTTAAAAAATAAGTTGAAAGAACAAACTATGTTACAAGTTGTTACAATATATTATTACACATCTAGACAATTCTATAGAGTTAAAACATTACAAACAATGATAGTCACTCTCACCATACATGATGTTAGATAGTGTCCAAAAAAATAGTACGTATGTAGTGCAGTGTGTGACATTGACTGTTATGGTACATGAAAAATAGAATGTTAGTTTCAGTTAGGAAAATAGCAGCCAGAAGGTTAGTAATGCAGATAGATAGATAGAGAGAGCTAAGAAGAATAGAAGCAATAAAGCCTGAGCAGTAGCTTAAGGATATGGTATAGAAGTAGAGAAGGAGTTAGAAGAGCCTTAGGATCTAGCAGTCTGTGAGGGAGCATATGTTTGTGTGGCAAGTATTATAAATAAGAAATTGCCTTGTAAACCTGCAGGGATAGATACATTGCATTAAAAGTATTGTTATTCCTGGATTCCTTAAACAGAACTCTTGCTACATGGTCCAGATTTGCTTTCCGTGTCTTAATGAATAGGTTTGATGGTGAATGAAAAATTACTTTCCAAAAGATATGATTGGTATGTCTGAAAGTGGACATGATCATTGTTCATAGTGCAGGATCTCTACAATGGCAACCAATATTCTCCTCATTGGTTGTAAATCCATTATACCTTCATAGATCTGCTTTTGACACCAAACTTTAATAGGCAGTATGAGATGCAGGATTGCCATCACTTTCTCTATATTAAATATGGTAATGCACTGCCATATGTTTGGAAAAGAAGTTTCAAGTAATGGAATATATTTACACAAATTAAATTGTCATGTTTGAAATGATCACAACAACGTTGTTTTTAGACATTAGAAAACCCCACAGAAACTGCACTGCTCCAGACAGAGTACAGTGAAAGGTGAAGAAGAGCCCAACATAGAAGTAAGAACATCAGTATGGAAAATTAAGTCAGGGAAAGCAGCAGGCTCAGATGAGGTCACAACAGATATGATAAAGATGTTGTGGGAGTTACGGGAGAAATGACTCCTGAAGGTACTCGTAGTGGTATGGAAAGAGAGGCATATCCCAGATAAGTGGAGAATAAGCATACTAGTGCCAGTGTACAAGAGCAAAGGAGAAATTCTGAATTGTAGGCAGTATAGAGGTGTCAAACTCTTGTCACACTGTATGAAAGTTCTGAATTGGCTGATTGATAAATGAATATGCAGAGTAGTAGAAAGAAGGGAGATGAGCTGTTTGGATTTAGATCAGGATGCAACACAACTGATCCAGTGTGAGACATAGCTGAGAAAGAAGCTAGAGATGAATAAAGAATCCAACTGGGCATTCAATTACTTGGAGAAAGCATATGATGAGTTCCCAAGAAAGCTGATTTTGGGCATCTTGTGCCAGTTTGAAGACCCAGAAACATTGGTAGAATTAGTGCAGACTATGTACAAGTACCCAATGACTCAAGTACAAACAATGTTCAGTCTCACAAAAGGGGTTCCCTCTGGGAGTGGGTGTGCATCAAGGTTCATATCTAAGCCCACTGCTGTCAATACTGGTGATTGACCCCATTAGCAAACGGGTTGGAGAGGACAGAGAAACAAATTTTCTTTATGCAGATGATGTGGCATTGCAGGCAGATTCTGAACAAAAGCTTTAAAAAATGATAGGGGAATGTAATGCAAAAGTTAAGGCACATGGGATGAAACTGTGTACAGATAAAACAGTTGTAATAGCACCAAATGGGGGAAATCAGAATTAGCTGACAATTCGAGATCCAAGATGGCTGCTACCCTATGAGCACTGTATCCACTTGGCTCCTACAGGGAAAAACAAAAATAACTGTTTAGGCACAGAGACATGTTATTTAACTCAACATATGACCATTGGATAGAGAAACATTGCCTCAAACTAGTACTGGATATATAAATATCACAACCCTGTCTCAAAAAGTAAGATTAATCTGGAGCTGGGCAAGCACATGTGGCTGACTAATATTGCGAGGACTGTCGTACTAAACTACTGAATCCAACAAAGGAGAATAACTGACAAATATCTTCGGAAAATAAAGCTGAGGACACTGAAAATAAAAAGACTAGGATAGATGTCTAAAAGAACCTGACAACATGAATGCACAAGTTACCAAAACCAAATTTTCTGCACTTGCTTCACCTGAGAAACACACAGCAACAAAGAGACCTAGAACTGGGAAGCTGCAAGAAACGAGTACAACTACCACTAAAGCTAAACAAGAGCAGTCTATGACACTGGACGAGCTGAAAACAGCCCTACAACCAATTCAAATGGCCATTCAAAAACTCTCAGATGAAGTGGAAACATTTGGGAGGTCTATTACTCAGCAAACAGGATGGAAATAAGAGGCCAAGGTATTACAAAACAAAATTAAGATTGACCAACTTCAAAATGACAGATAAAAACACAAAATACATTCAGGAACTCCAACAAAAAATGACAGATCTAGGAGCAAGATCTAGACAAAATAATATAATCAGAGGTATTCCAGAAAGTACTGAACACCCTAAACTAATGCAGCATGTACAAGAAATTCTGGTAATAACTGCTAGAGAACATAATCTGAAAGAGCCCATAGAGCACTCAGACCTGCACCCAATATGGAAAGACCAAGACAAGTTTATATTAAACTACTTAACTATCAAGCTGTATCTACAATTCTATCAGCCACCAAAAAAAAAAAAAGAATATAATGTGGAATGGAAGTAAAATCTACTTTACACAAGACCTCCCTTTACAAATAAAACAGGGAAGATAGAAGTTATCAGTTTTTGTACTTACCTGATTCAAAACAACATAAAATTCCAGCTGAAGTATCCCAATGTGCTTGTTTGTAAGCATAATGGTGCCAAATACTCCGCCTCTACAGTAAAAGAAGCCAAAACAGCATTTATGAATGCTTTTAATGACGTTCCCACAAACGAAGGCAAAAACAGCAATAAACTATAAAATCCTACTTCAGTAGCTTCCCGATCATTTCCAGTTAGTATTTTGACTGTATTTAACTCATATTTACCTAATTTTGGCATAAAATCCTTTCCAGATATTTTTTCATTCAAAATCGTGGCCCTTTTGTATTCAGATGTGCAAACCACACTCCCATGAAGGCTCCCTGACCTTTCAACTCTGTAAACACTCGAGATTTGAAGAAAAAAGCACTTTTCCACCTAGTCTAATGTTGGTAACAGCAGATTCGCATCTAAGCTGTCTAACAAAGCACAAATAAATAAAAGAATAAAGATTAGATACTTTAGAAAAGTTCTTACTAAAGAAACAAATCCAAATAAGAAGAAAATGGAACCAAGACCTTTACTTGATGTCACCAAGATGCACGATGATAACTGTAGATTCAACAGAAGATTCCAAAAGTAAAGTTGAGATACTAGAAGACACTGAATTGCATACAGGACTTTTAAAGGACTCTAAACTGGTGCCAAACTATAATTATCCTAACAAATGCAATAATTATTCCACAATTTGCAAAGTGTGCTCTCTTTTTTTTTTTTTTTTTTTTTTTCTTCTCTAAGGGCTAGGCTATTTCATAGGTTCATAGGTTGGTACTAGGCTAACGGCCCTAAGGCCTTTGCAAGCCTAGCCATAACAATTCCCTGGAAATTCTTCCCACAATATTTACTTCTCTGGGTCCCTGTCTAGCAGGGCGACTGACATGATCTCCGGGTTGAATTTCCTATCTCCCATCCAATCATCAAGGTTTCCTTTGAAATGGGCCAATGAGACGCTCTGCTTGACATGTATGGGCAGTCTATTCCAGAGTATGGGGAGTCTCTGGGTCAGGAACCTATCCCTCCAGCATGTTTTGTTCATTGTCATGATAAGGTTTAGATCCCTGGAGCATGTGGCTCTGAGGGATTGGGATTTCTTTAAGTGGAGCATGTCCAACAGCTCAGGGTTTGACATGGCCTTATATGTTAAGCAGAGATTGCCTCTGAGTAGACGATATGCCACAGAGTGTAGCTGGAGTTTTTTTTTTTAGACGGTCAGCATATGGCATCTGCTTTAGGCCTGTGATTCTTTTAGTGAGGTATTTCTGTGGCCTTTCCAGCTGTTGCAGATGTCTTGTGAGGTACATACCGAATGGGGCATTATACTCTATAATGGGTCTAATGAGGGATGAGTACAGTGGGACAATGAGCTTTTTTTCTGGATGAAAAGCCCTTAGTGATAAGGTGTGCCACAAAGAAGGATTTCCTGACTGTTGTGATGATGTGGTTATCAAAAGTGAGACCACTGTCCACTTGTGTCCCTAAGTCTCTCATCACACTTTTGATGTTTAGTGTCCTGCCACCTATTTGGTAGTTCATGGGTACATGTTTGTTTTCCAAAGGGGATAAACTATACATTTCCTGGCATTAAGCTTGAGCCCATGGCTCTGGCACCAGGCATCTGTTTCTATAAGGCCCTTTTGTAGAATATCCACATCATTTGGGGATTCAATACTGGCTCCCAGTTTGCAGTCATCTGCAAACTTTGTTGGCCAGACTCCCTTAGTGTTGGCCTGTACGTCAGAGAAGTAGATGCCAAACAAGAGTGGTCCCAGGACTGAACCCTGAGGTACTCCACTTGTCTGGAGCTGGATTTTGGAGTCTGCTACTTTTACAGTCTGGGTTCTGTTAGTAAGCCAGTTGGCAACCCATTGAGTGACGTAGGGATTTATGCCCAGCTTAGTAAGTTTATCTATGATTCCAGAGTGGGGGATGGTGTTGAAGGCTTGGCGAGGTCCAGATAGGCTGTGTGGACTGCCTTACCCTCATCCACAGCTCTGGAGACTGATGCGAAGAAGTCATTCAGATTCAGGAGACAAGATTGGCCCTTCACAAACCCAAATTGGGTGGGGTCCAGTGTTTGAAGGTTGCCAATGTCTTTGTTTAGAAGTTCCATGATAATGCATTCCATGCCCTTGCAGATCAGGCTCGTCAGACTGATGTGACGGTAGTTCCCGGGATCCAAGGTAGATCCTCCCTTGTGGAGCTGGATAACTGTAGCTGTGCACCACTCAGTGTGCACGAAGCCTAAAGGAGACTTATCAGAAGCCTAAAGAAGACTTTTAAACATAACGCATGACATTAAATGTCTGAGATGTAGCATGCTTTCATAATGATGCATTACATAACTTAGACAACAAAACTGTAAGGAATATTATACATTAAGCACACTAGTTTCTTGAGGAAATTTTGCATCTGTTAACAGGATGAACAATGCTGTAGACTAATGGTCATGATTTAATGCCTAACTATTGCAGAAAGGTGTAATGTCTAACAGAAATATTTAACCTATATAATGCTAAATACGCATAGCACCTAATACATTGATACAATGCTAACATTTTAATGGATACACTGGGATGTGACCGTTTCCACTTATACTGGCTCTGAGTGTGAATTACTACTATGTTTGCAGGATTAGCAAAGAATACAAGTGTAAATATATACGTCTGTGACCTTATTTTCTTGTAAACATAGTTCTGAAATGATTCCTCAGTTTTGTTTATGAAGTATACAGACTATTGACAGTTTAAATGATTTGTTTATAGTGTTTAAAACAATAGAAATGTATACATTAGTGTTACCCGTAGTAATAATTGGACTATGGTTTGCTAGATTTGTCTTGGAAAAGGATAGGTTCCCTCTATGATACCACATACCAACCTATCCTACAACAAAGTATATGTGCTGTGGATATAGTCCTTTTAATAACTATAATACTCTATCTACACTACTTTGTAGTTCAATGTCAACTAGCAACTACTCTATTTTTCTAGATCTCTTACCTACTATGACTATATTTATAGCCCTGGTTGAGCTGGGAGGTAGGGCAACAGTGCTACGGGAATCTGGACTCTTATCGATGTGATGTTTTTAAACTGATTTACCATATTTTCAGACCATTTTATCCTAGGAATGTACTAGATACGTGATTACTTATCTATCACTGTAGTAAAAACGTCTTGGTTATAATAATAATCTCTTCCAGGCCAAGTAGTTACCTGAGTAGGCACGGAGACAGGGATAATGTACTTATTCCTGAAATCATAATACAAACACATTTTTTAATAATACTAAAAAAAATAACTAAGCCTAGATACCCTAACACATAAAAGAATTAACCTTTTCTGATATGGAATATTGATCCTTGGAATGTAAAGGGGATCCAGATATCTAAAAAGAGGAAATTATGTTTTCATTTAGCTATAAAGTCAAAAGCAGGTATAATCATGATACAGAAGACTTATGCTAACTGAACAATGGAAACCGGGGTTAAGGAAAAAATGGTTTAAAACAATTGTGGCCACAGGGGACAGTTCAGATAGCGAAGGCGTTGCAATTATTGTCAAAACATTCCAAGACACTATTCTAGAACATGATACTGATCCAGAAGGCAGATGGTGCTATATAAAGATCAAATCCCCAAATATTAATAAACCTATATTTCTTCTAAACATTTATGCACCATGCATAAAGCAACAGGATTTCATAGTATCCCTATATAAGTTATTATCTAATTTCCCCGACCATTACTATATTATAGGAGGGGATTGAAACATTGTTCAAAACCCTCTCATAGATAGATCAAACACTAGCACTCCATATAACTCGCAGGCAACTGATGCACTCAGTGAGTTAAAAAGCGACTTTATACTTTTTGATCCGTATCACATTTCTTCAAAAAATAATCCTAATGATAAATATATATTCTACTCTCAATGTCACAAAACTTGGTCTAGACTGGATTTTTTCTTAATATCAAATACCTTTCTGAATTTTGATATAACACATAATACAGACACTAGATTCTTCTCAGGTTATTTCAAAATTACGCTATTAGATGGTTTGGAAAGACAGACGACAACATCAGTCAGTTTAACTGGACCTTAAATCCCAATCTGTTAAAGAGGAAATAATTCAGGAAATAAAAAGTATATTTAAAGACCTTCTTACACAATCAGACTCTTCACAAATGCCCTTTGATATCCAATGGGCCTCTACTGTAATTAGAGGAATAATGATCAGTAAGGTATCATACTATAAGGAAAAACATACAGCTAAAGAGACATCACTTAAAAACAAAATTACTGAATTTGAAAATAAATTACAAATTACGACCAAGAAATAGAAAAACAAATAGCCCTACATCAGAAAGAACCATATCTTTTAAATGCTAATAATCGCTCTTTTCAAGAAATAAAAACAGTAGCCAATTATGCTGAATGGGCACAAATGTCATCCAAATTCCTAGTCAACCTAATAAATCAAAGAAAACCTGTACAAATTATTTGTGAACTTGTATACAGAGATAAACATTACAGCTCCAACTAGGAGAACGTCCAGCTATTTGAGGAATTGTATTTGCATGCATATAAAGAACACTCCAACACAATAATACATCAATAAATGGAAATATTCTTGAAACAACTACATTTTCCAAAACTCTCAAGATCAGAGAGAATATCTCTCATCTCCCATCACATTCCAAGAAGTAATTACAGCTATCACAAATCTTAAGTCGAATAAATCCCCAGGACCAGACTGATTCACAGTGGAATTTTATAAAGGTTTTTTTCTGACAACTTATAAAATATTACTTAATCTATTTAACTACTTATAATTAATAATAATACTACTAATCAGCATTTAAATGCATCAAAAACAATATTTGTTATTAAAGACAAAGCTGACCCTAAAATCTGGGAAACTACAGACCCATATCTTTAATCAATGTATACATAAAGATATTTGCCTCCATCTTAGCCAATAGATTAAAAACTGTGATAACTCCCATCATTTCACTCTGTGTGGTTTTACTCAACAAAGACAAACCTAAGACAACACCATAACACTGAATGCTGTAGTTATCCTTGTCTAGTCAGAAAAACTCTTTGCTCTGGTAATAGACACATCTAAGGCTTTCAACAGAATCAATCAAAAATTCTTATTTTCAATATTACCGTACTTCAGCATCCCCCCAGTATTTATAACATTCATTAAAGCATTATACTCCAAAGCACATACTATACTACAGGTTAATAAAAGAGTCTCTTCTAGAACAGATATTAAAAATGGAATTTGATAGGGATGCCTTGTCACCATATCTCTTGAATATTTATATTGTGCCACTGTTTCTATTTATTACACAAAAAAAATCTACCAACAAATACCAAATTTATATAATACAATGATTCCTTTTACAGCCTTCACAGATGAACTCAACCTATATTTCACAATACTGAGCTCTGATATTGAGAAAGTCTTAACCTCTGTAAGTGTCTACTTGAAATTTTGCAATTATAAAATAAACCCAGAAAAATCACAAATATTTCCTACCAATCTATCTTCCAAACTAACGATATACCCTCTACCCACAGAAATTAAATTTAAGCACACTATGAAATACCTAGGAATTACCTTTCATCAAGAGTCATTAGTGTATCAAAGCAATGTAACAAACCTATGGTCGACAATAAAACATGACCTTCATAGATGAAAAAAAACTTGATCTATCCTTATTAGCCAGGGTTGCCATTATCAAAATGAACATTCTACCCAAAATGTTATACATATTCAATGCTACTGACATACCAATACAAACTACATTCTTTCATAAACTACACTCCTCTCTTTCTAAGTTTGGATGGTATACTTAATCAATCAGAGTTGCATATAAAAAACTGATTCTCCCTAAAGAAAAAGGAGGTTTAGCACACCCAGACTTTAAACTATACTATGACATAATTAAGAGACAACAGGATCCTGGTAATATCTGAATATAATCCAAGCAGGAGAACATGATCTCCTACTTGGACAACTCTATATTATATTATATTATATTATATTATATTATATTATATTATATTATATTATTATATTGTATATTAAATCATTAAACATAAATTCCCAGGCTGTCCCATTCTTAGACAAAAATATTTCGAAGAATATGAAGTTACATAAAACACTAGACCACCAAATTAAGGCACTGAAAAATTTTTTTAACTCATTGAATTTGTATAATGCCTTTATTATAATGCAACCTCTACATATGACTCTTAATCTTAAAATTAATGATAAAATGCTAAACTTGAAACCATACCCCTTGTTAAGAGAGCTGATGGTGTTAGACCTTTATTCTTATAGGAATCGATCCCTCACAGAGCTGAGAACAACTTTGAACTTACCTAAACAATACTTAATTATGCTAAGACAAACCAGAGATATGTGTGCCAGTATACTAAATAATCCTACAATCACACAGAGAGGCATAAGTGTGGTCAAAACACACTGATCTCTACTAACACTGAGAAAGAAAATAATATCCAGCTTATACAAACTCATTATGTCAATAAGGTACCAAGAAGAGATATTTTTCTCAAAATACTGGTGTGACATAGATCCACTAATGTCTAAAGACCAGATAAGTCTCAAACTATTTAAATGACAAATTCCCCAGAAAACTGAGCTACACATACTTCATCATACTAAATAATGCATGCCTTATAAACAAATTTAAACCTGTTTCACCCCCCCCATGTCCACATTGTGATAGTCAGAATGCTGACCTACTTCATATTCTCTGGAGCTATAAATGCTCATAGATGCAATGCTCTGGTGTTCACTCAGTCAAAATGGGATATGAGGAATCTACATTGTCCTGGAAATTTGCCCTATTACATTTTCCCCCTGTGAAGCTAAAGAAACAAGAAAAAATATTAATTACACTGTTCACACTTATAAAATATTATATTACACTGAATTGGAAAGACAGAACTCGGCTGTCTTGGAATGGATTCAGACAATAGCTATTAGATTCATAACAGCACACAGATTCTTAATGCATACTCACAAATGAAACAAACATTTTGTTGAAATTTGGAACTCGCTAATGGATCATATCTTGAGATAATATGCACCGACTCCTAACAATTTCTAATTATTAAAGAATAAAACTGTATTTTTTGCTACTCTCTGTCGCCACCACCTTTCCCCCTCTCCCATTTTTTTTATAATCACTAAAATTTTGGGCTAAATCCAGCTTACTCTTATACTTCCCCAGTAGTAATCACTACATCCCTCTTTGCTAATCATATGTGATAATACCAACTGGTCACTTTGTTATATTTCATTGTACTTAACATTATCTAGCTGTATTTGTTTTTTCTTTTAGAAATGTTTGTTCTTGGTATTGTAATCAATGGAAATGTCATTTAAAAAAGTCAATAAAGAGATTGTTAAAAAAAAAAATTAACTGACAATTGAGATAAAGGGGAAATAGTGCAACAGGTTAACAACTTCAAGTATCTGGTAAGGGTGGTTGAGGAGAAGTGAAGTCTGAATAAGGAGGTCTAAGCTAAAATTAGAGGGACTGCAGCCAGCTGCCACAGAATGTTTGAGATAGTTTGTAGCAGAAGAATGCCAAAGAAGCAGAAAAATAAGGTGTGCAAAACAGTGGTGCGACCAGTACTACTGTATGATACAGAAATATAGGCAGTAAAGCAGAGCTGTTGAGGAAGCTAGAGATGATGGAGATGAAGTACCTGAGATGGGTGGTAGATGCATACTGGGATAGACAAATAAGTGAAGACATAAGAACAGAAGCCAAAGTATCTACAATTGAAAAAAAGGTCAAAGATAATGGATTACAGTGGTTCAGGCACATGTGCAGAAAAGCAGAAGGCACTCTGGTGGTTATGATTTAGGACATGCAGGAAAAAGGCAAAAGGAAACAGGATGTCCAGCAAAGAGATGGATGGGTTGTGTAATAGAAGACCATGACAATGTGGCATGAGTGTTGAAGAATGTAAGTAACTGTCATCGAATTGAGAGAGATGGTGACAGTTGGCATGACACCCTGACACCATGTAGGAAATGGGAAGAAGGGGGTGGGTGGTGGTGGTGATGATGATGTCAACATTTGTAGTATATAATAAAACAGTAGCAATGTAAGAGAATAACACTAAAAACACACTTCAAACAAAGGAGTACAAACAAGCATTTTGTTCACTGCAAGAAGTGAAGTACAATACATACTGTCACTGAATCATGGAGGAAAGGCTGGCTAAATCACTTTCCAAGTTATACTGTCAGTGTGTAGAAATAGAATCATTCTTTTTTTCTTTAAGAAACTATATATTTACTCTGACTGTGGAATCATATTTTAATAGTACTCTATCAAGAACTTCAGTATTAACTTGCCATTCATATCCGTGATGAATAAAATATCAAAAAGATTGGAGAGATTGAAAAGTAATTGGGAGAATTACCTAAATCAGGCCAATGTCAAAATAAAGAACCACTAAAAACACTTTTGTCAGTATGTACTTTGAATTCCTCGGAAAACTGCTCTCGTACATTAAACAGTCAATGTTGTATCCTTGTTTGATCCACAAATATAACTTAAACAGGACTTGCTTTGCTAATTAAGAAGAATGAAGTACATCATAGGGTATTAAAATGGTACAAATGGTCTACTGACTTAGCTGCCTTCTAATTCCTGTGAGACTAAGAATGCTACCTAAAAAGAATTGACCAGGGAGAAGTTGTACTACTAATTTTGTAGCAACCATCCATGTAGGACATATTTAAAAATTATTGATGGAACACTGTTTAAATGTGGCATCAACTGTTATTTCATACTCTGATGACTTCTAAGTATTTACTGACAAATGTACTCAATGTTTTATGAAACTCCTTTTGAATCTGTGGATTTATTTTGTATTCATTCTGTGCAATATTTGATCTAAAGCTGATTTTGCGAGTAGTTTAATTAGAAGTAGAGCTAACATAATAGGGAAGGAATTGCTCTGCTGATTAATAACAACTTGCATTCAGATAGTAGTATTATTTTAGTTCTGAAATTCTTAGTTTTCCCTGCATCCTGACTTAACTATAACAGATGTGGACTAATCAATCTTAGTAAATATCAGTATAAATTTGTAAATTTTCACCATTAACATATCTTTAGACTCATTGTCATGAATGATTTTGATTTTATAAACAATGACTGCATTTTTTTCATTTTCAGCATTAATACTTTAACATCAATATTTTGTCTAGAAAAGCTTCTATTGCTAATATTCTATTCTTTATATTGTCTTTTGATTATCTTACCATCAGATTCAATTTTGCAATTCAGAGTTGATTCAAAGGCCCTCTTCATGCTAAAACAGACAGAGCTACATTTGAGTAAAGAACATTTTATAAAATTAGCTATTCTTGTTAGTGTCCAATCACAGTGCAATATTTTCTGCAAATGATTTCATAAAACTCAGAAATGTTATTTCCACAATCCTGCTAAATGATGTCCATTAAAAGCCCATGGTCAACATCAGTGGATGGCTTTTATTAAAGAGTTTTTAACGACTTCTGACAGATGACTGCTTTTGTTGGAAGACATGTTTTGATCAAGGAAATATGGTGTCTACAGGAGGGTGGCTTTTGATCAAAGACATATGGGAGCTACAGGAAAACAAGTGCCTATAGATTTGAAAACATGGTTATTAAAAGGTGTCCCCTTGTGCATTTAAGCAGATTAAAACATTTCTTGAGAGAACCTTAGAATGATAGAATTCTACTATTTAACATCAGTTAGTTCTGCTAATGTTTTCCACCTGCTGAAGTATAACCAATGTGTGTTCTCTGTAGATTGAGGTCATTGGGCCCCATTCTGTCCATGACTTGTGATGGATGTGTACTGAGATCACCATCAGAATTGGGCTGAGAAACTTCAAAAATGGCTTCTTGTTATATCAGAATGCATAGTTTTAAATCTTCTAATCATAATATTCACATCCTTTGTTAAATGACACAATTGTATTAATGGATAGACTAGCCTATTTAAGGTTTTCCAATCCCATTGGTGACATAAGAAATCTGTAGTTTCACCTGACCTGTATTATGTGTATTAAACAAAGATAAGATGTTTCTCATCGTCAAGGTGAAGGTCACTTTTTGCTTCTGAGGCAGGAACTTTCTTTGCAGGCCTGCTGAATGAAATGGATTTCTGAGTGATATTAGTTTATGCCTTTTCAAATTTGTTAAGTTAAAAAGTACCTTTTATTTCTATTTAAGTGGAAGAATGGATGATGAAATTAAACCTGCACTCTTTGGCATATGGATATTATACAGAAACTGTGTGCCGGTCTTGTATAGACTCCCCAGAAAATAAATTACTCCTCTCTGTCATTTTACTTGTATTGAGCTGTTTTACTACATAATGTAATGTTATTTAAACAAAACAGTATACAATGAGAGGAGTTACCAGTTGATTGGTTGTTTTAAAAGTTGAGTAAGTTACTTAAACTCTTTTAAGTGTGACTAATAGGAACGCCTTTAAGCGCATCATTTATGTCCAGTAAATTGGTTCCAGTGGATATACTGGTGGCTCACTTGGGGCCTTAGTCCTCGAGTCGTAATGTTCTATATGGTATCTGATGAATGCTTCTCTATGGGGCTTTGGAGTTCATGTGGATGGCTTCTCCCTTGTCCACTGAAAGTAGAGGCCTGGAGAAATAGGTTATCATATAAACCTGCTGGAGCTAATGACTATGGTTCTCATGATTAGAACTTTGAGGAGGGACTGAAGAGCAGACTTGCCCCTGTTTTTATGCCACTTGCCATGCTATAGTAAATGTATAAACATAAAGCAAATGCATTTATACTCTAGACAGAGTGACAGTAGAGGTTATTCACAGGATCATATTTGGAGCATCTGTCTTACAGCTACATATATCCTTGGGAAAGTTTCCCAATAATGGCTCTAGCCTTATCTTGGATATTTGGGACTGGGAATGTTGCCTTGTCTGGATCTTCAAGGGGTGGAACACTCAGAAATTGACCTTTTAGCCAGATAGAATAATGTGGCGGCCTCCTCTTTTGGCTCAGTTCAGTAGAATTAGGAAGAGTGGATAAGGAATACATTGTCCCACCTGTGACAGCAGAGGTCCATTTCCCTACTTCATACCAAGATTCAAAGAAGTCCAGAATTCATCCTTATTTCCCTATGTTGGCTGAGAAGGGTGTGATTTCAGGCTTTCAGATTGCTGGAAGTTGTTCTTCTTTCTGCTTTTCCCAGTTAGGGGTCGCCACAGTGGAACTCCGGTCTGCTAATGATTGGCAGTAGATTTTTTTTTTATGGTGCCGAGGTGCCAGCTCGACGCCCAACCTTCCATGAAGGCACATCCATTCACGCATATCTTTCGAACGCCACTCGACCGCAGGGAGGACATGCAGACTCCACACAGAAGGTGCTCCAGCTGAGAATCGAACAGGAGAACCTCTTGCTGTGAGGCGACAACGCTACCGCTGCACCACAGAGACTTTTTTTCAGATTGCTGGAAGTAGATTAACTTATTACAATATAATGAAGTATCCAGGCATTTCTGCAGTTACATAATACTGCAGCTTCTAGGTGTTCAATACTGCTTGTTCATATTTGCATTAATTCTAAAAACACGCTGTGTACAAGAAATTAGAAGATTTCATCTTAAAGCTTACACAATGTCAAGCACAAGTGAATTGATATTTGACCTCTGTCTAGTGCAGATCGGGATATGTTTAATATTATTTGTATGCTATATATTTACATTGTAATGATTTTCAGACCAGAATCTGGTCATCTACGAATGATTTAGCACCTGGTTCCCCCGAAATGTGCGGTGCAATGCTGGAGAGAGGAAGCCCCCTTCTATCTGTGCTCCGACCCAATGATGAGCGGCGCTCCTCGTCAACCTTGCAGCCGGCTATCCCTGGCCAATTGGAGATCCATGGCACTGCAGTATCATTATGTTTTGGTGGGATTCTGACTTAGAGGCATTCAGTCTTAATCCCACATATGGTAGCTTCACACCATTAACTCCTCAGCCAAGCACATACACCAAATGTCTGAAAGTGTGGCTCCTCAAGCACTGAGCAGGATTGCTATTGTTACAACACATCATTAGTAGGGTACAACTAACCTGCCTCACAATGGTGTAATCCCAGCTCACGTTCCCTAGTAGTGGGTGAGCAACCCAACGCTTGGTGAATTCTATTTCACAATGATAGGAAGAGCCAACATCGAAGGATCAAAAAGAGACATCGCTATGAATGCTTGGCCACCACAAGCCAGTTATCCCTGTGATAACTTTTCTGACACCTCCTGCTTAAAACCCAAAAAGCCAGTGATGCCCTGCTTTCACGGTCTGTATTTATACTGAAAATCAAGATCAAGCAAGCTTTTGCCCTTCTGCTCCACTGGAGGTTTCTTTTCTCCCTCAGCTCGCATTAGGACACCTGCATTACTCTTTGACAGGTGTACCGCCCCAGTCAAACTCCCCACCTGACACTGTCCTCTGAGCAGTTCATGCCCAGATGTCCAGGTGCTTGGAGCCAGAAGTGAGAGCCCCCGCCTCACTGGGTAAGTGAAAAAACGATAAGCCGATGTAATGATTTTCATAGTTCTCTAAATATCTCAATACTTGCGTGGCAGAGACAGAACTTCTTAGCCTCATATGACCCTCATATCTGTATGAAGAAATTATTGTTGCTGGTAGTATATTGCTTGAATGGTTACTGAGCTGTGTAAGCTATTTATAGAATGGTTTACTGTTGAAGTCTCATAATGCAGGGGATCAAACTGCGTGTGGTAGAAAGTACGGTTTCAAAGAGGCACAATATTGAATCAGATTACTACAAATTCACAGTAACAAATGTGAAGCCTAATTAGTAGTCTGAGTTCGGTATTGTGAATGGAGATTGTTGTACAGTGAGGATAAGGGAACTTCCCTTTTCCTCACTGTACTGTGATCTCAGAGTTGGTATATTTAATTTGCAGGGAGTGTGGGGGGTGCAGAGGGGCTTGCCCCCCTGCAAAACAGTAAAATAACTTGTGCCATCGACATGAAAGTGTAACTGCAAGTTAGGCTGAATAGCCAGGGTAACTGACATCTCCTGAAGATATTTTGAATTACATCAAATGCGGACATCAGAGAACTGACGTTCATCTTAGGGTAGGAAACAAGATTTCATTTTCAATGTTATTTTACAGTGATGTAAGCAATTGAAGAAGTGCCATTCTGCATTTCACTATTAAACCTAATCAAAATTACATAATTCATTTGGATTATAAAATCCAGTTTAAGATCTTGAATAGAAAGAATGCAGCCATTCAGTTTTTTAGTAACTCTGTTTGTTCTAGAACAATGAACATTTATTTGAATGGTGAGGCAATTTGATTTTTTAAAGGCTCAAACAACATCCACTGGGAGTTGCAAACCCAAAAGAGTTCCTTCCACTGGAGAAAATGAGTTCAACTGTTTTATCTTAAGCCAAATAATTCCCCTTATGTTGGGTTGACAACCAGCTGTACTTCAGGAGTGGCAGATAATCATGTACTCCATGAACATTCTAGCAGACATGTTTGAGGTAGCTAATGAGATGACCCCTTCCATTGTCAGATGTGTTCTGATACACGGAGGAGGTTCTCCATTTGAGCAGATAGTGGGTCCTGTTTTCTCTCACTCATTAACTTACAGATAAACACTGATGCGTCTCAGGCACTTGCTTGTCTTTGGTTTCAGTTGCTGCATAGATGCATTGCATATGTCTGGCTTCTCAGCCTATTATGAACTTTCAGAGGGCAAAACTGACTCGGTACTGAGTGTTTAAACAGTTCCTAAAAGATGTTCTGTACATTTGCCTACCTTTGAAGAATGCCTCTTCTCAACTGAAGCTTCATGACAAGTAGAATTGCATATTAATGCAGCTGGTTCAGTGAGTCTGATGTTAATTTTTATTCTGTTGTATGATCGTGTGGCTTTAAATGAAATTCTTATGCTATTGAAGAAATGCAGATCTAGGCCTTCAGTTTTATTGTATCCCCACAGGTAACATAACCATTTCTTATGAAACTTGAAAACTGTAGTAAACTGATGTAGTAGGGCTTGTTGAGGCACTGTGACTCTAGCTGCAGAATGATTTAGTGTCTGTCGTTTAACCAGGGAGATGCAAAACTGGCACATGTAAATGTACATAAAACAGTTGTCAGGAGGCACTGTGTGCACAAAACTGTTCCCAAAATGGCCCTTGTAGGCATTTGCCGAATGCTCCCTATTAAGCCAGTTGAAGTAAGACTTGTTGATTCATGGTTTGTGCAGCTATTTAGATTCCATCATAAACATAATACAACAGAGGCTCATGTTTTGATTCTAGGCTCACTGATGTTTGAAAAGGTAAATCAACCAGCTTTGTATTAAAAGGAAAATAATTTTGAACAAAAATAAGAAGAGTAATTCCCAGAAAGTTAGAGTCCTTGTCACTGAAATAAACAAATCAGGAGCCTAATAATATCACCAAAGCCAAGTTGAGGCTAAAATAGCTAGCCAATTCAAAGACTATTCACAAGGCACTTTTAGTGATGTTTGTAATCTGAAAAAGTGCAATGCACTGTGCTGATTGTGAACAATATCTTCATACAGAGAACCTCCTGGCCCACTCTCCTTTCTGTCTACCCCTCAAGATATAACTGAAACTGGCTTGCCTCCAGCTGGCACATAAGACCATGTCCTAAAAATGCTATGAAAAGCTAAAAATATTGCATCAGTTGGTCTTGACAATTTCCCTGGATGTGTCTTTAAGACTTGGGCACACCCCTAACATTGTTCAACCTCAGCCTGGTACAGGTTTTGCACCAAGCAAACAGAGAACAGCTTTAGTCATTCCCCTGCATAGTGGAGGACCTTCCACAGATGGAGGCAATTGCAGACCCACAAATCTGATCAGCGTCATATGCAAAGCTGTAGTAAGACTTGTCATAGAATTAACCAGTCAGGAAAAAGAGACCTCCAAACACTGGACTTTACTCAGTTTGCCTTTGTCAAGGGCAGGTCATGCTTGCTAAACCTGGTGGATCTTTTCAAAAGGTCACCAATGCAAAGGTTGAAAGAAAAATTGTACACACCACATATCTCAACCTGGCCAAAGCTTTTGACACCATTTTCCACTCAAGTGTAGTAGAAAAGCTAAATAAACTATGAATAAACTCCTATATCAACCCCCCCCCCCCCAGGGATGCAGATGATCAAAATAGATGAAGTCCCCCATGGTTATGTGCTAGGACCTCTCCTTTATGTCATATATTTTCCTGATGTAAAAAACAATATTAAAGGACTGACTGCATATGATTGCAAGCTAGGAGCAGCACTGAATCCCCAAATGACTTGGCCTTTCTGCGGGAATGTTTGTCTCAAATAACTAGTGTCAAAATCATTGTCAGAAACATGTTGTTGTGTCTTTCGGCTTTTCCCAGTTAGGGGTCACCACAGTGGAACTCTGGTCCGCTAATGATTGGCAGTAGATTTTTACGTGCCGAGTTGCCGGCCCTGATGCACAACCTTCAACGAAGGTATGCCCATTCACACATGTCTCCACACAGAAGACGCTCTAGCTGAGAATCGAACAAGGCAACGTCTTACTGTGAGGCGACAATGCTACCACAACACCACTAAATGTCTAAAACTGCATTATTGTGTCCTTTGGGACACCATTTACAACAGGGAGCTACCACACTGACCCAGTTGTTCAGGATTTGGGAACTTATGTGGACAGTGGCTTATTGCACAGCTTGTAAATAAATGGATTGTGTCTGCTTCTAGGGATGTCATTGTCCCTCATTAGGCCAGCCATTGAATATAATACCCCTTTGCCATGTATTTGTCCGGACACGTTCAACAACTGGAATGCCTACAGAGATACTTTACTAAAAGGATATGTTGCTTGTCTTGTCTTGATATAATAGATGAGTCTTTGTGGGTTCTGTTCAAGCAGATTTATTATGTACAAACACATTACGATTATAGCTATTAACTTTAACTTGTGTAATTGTTTACAAACTAACTACATTCATTCTCACATGCTTACTCTGGTTGCACTTTCAAAATGGCACTAGTTACAACACGTGCCCATTATTTATATATTCACATTCATCACTATGCTTAAAGACACACACACACTGTGCTCTCCATCCTTCCTCTTTTTAGAAAATGTGATAGAGGATATCAGTTAACATGCAAGTGGTACAAATAGCTTTTTTGTCATGTATTATACAAAACTATGTACGTATGTACAGTTATGTTCAAGTTGCCATTTATCTCTTACCCGGTCTGTACATGTGACCAAATCGTGTGATGTAAAACTGGGATTCAGGCTTAGCAACTGGACTCCTTTTTTTTTAATTTTCAACCTTTGGCATGTCAGGAACATTCTTAGGACTGAAATCAGATGGTATGACGTTCTGGAACAGGAACAAGGTCTGAGTGAGTCTGAGACTCAATAACAATTCTGGCAAAGGAAGATGCCTGCGATTCCTCCTGTACTCCTCACACTGAGTCTACAAAGTAGGATCTTGGCTCGGTGCCTACACCTGATACCTGACCAATCTGGTTGACACCTTTTGCCATTTGTATCCTCACTGTCTCTCCTTTCAGTGGACGAAGAAATCTGCTCAATTTGTCATAACTGGACTTCTGGATAGAATGCTTCTTGAACAATTGGGCTCTGAAGGTTCTGTTGTTTTAAGCTTTAGGCCTCAATAAACTGGAACTAATAGGCAGTGTTCTGATTTGCCTGGATAGAGGTCTGTGAGCAGGTGAGCCAAGTATATCATCATGGGGTACGTTTCTGAGATTAAGTAGATTCAAAAAGATATCGGTATTGTCACACTTTGACCTTTCAGGTAATTGCTTTTCACTCTGCACTGCACATTCAGCTAGTCCATTAAACTGTGGATATTCTGGACTACAAGTAACATGTACAAAGTCCCATTCTCTTGCAAACTTCTGAAATAACTAACTAGTAAATTGAGTACCATTGTCAGAAATAACTTTGTGTGGACTACCATGGACTGAGAAATGATGTTTCAACTTGACAACAGTAGTGGATGTTAGATTAGGTATTAAGTCAATCTCAAACCAGTTCGAATAAGTGTCTACCAATACTAAGTAATGCTGATTGTTCCACTCGAACATGCCATTTGCAACCATTGACCAAGGTAGCTAAGGAACTTGACTTAGCTGAAGTGGTTTTCTTTGTAAATGTGATTTAATACTATTGCATACTGAACAAGAAGAAAGTACTGTCAATGTCTTTAACTAGTGAAGGCCAAATTACTAGTTCTCTCGCCTTTGTTTTGTTAGAGCTGGAGCCTGGGTGACCACAATGCAAAATGCGGATATATTCATGTTGTAAGAAAACAGGAACAACAATTTTAGAACCTTTGAAAGTAATGCCATCTTCCATCAATGTCTCATCTCTGTAAGGAAGACAAGTTTGCACTTCAAGTGGTACACTAGATTACTTTGACAGCCACCCAACATTGATGTAGTGGTTAAGCTTTTGCAAAATTGGATCAGTCTTTGTATGATCTCTCAGCTCATTAAGTGTCGTGGTAGGAAAATTATGCACTGCCATTACGTCAAAGTCAAAATTCTCTGTGTCAAGCTGTTCCGTTGTATTTCTGGGAGATCTGGATAAAGTATCGGCCAGCTAAAGAAGTTTGCCTTTTGTATAGACCATTTTGAAGTTGTACTTTTGCAATTTGAGCATCATTCCTTGCAATCTCGCTGGAGTGGAATGCATAGGATTGTTTACAATGGTAACTAGAGGTTGGTGGTCAGTTTCAATCTGATTAGATCGACCATAGATATAATCATGAAACTTTGAACATGCAAATACTATTGCCAAAAGTTCTTTCTCAATTTGATCATACTGCATCTTAGTCTGGGTAAATGTTCTAGATGCCGATGCTCCTAGTCTGCCTTCCTGAAGAATAACTGCACCAAGACCAAATTTTGAAGGATCACAGGAAAGAGTGACTGGTTTATTGACATAGTATTTTAATGTAGGTGGAGTAGGAATTTTTCTGCTTCAGGTCTTCAAATGTCTTCTGGTGCTGTTCCAGCCAAGACCATGTAACATTTTTGCATGTTAGCTCTCTTAAAGGTGCTGTCAACTCACTGAAGTCTGTTTATAAATTTGCCCAAATAGTTGACCATGCCAAGAAAACATTGTAGAGCTTGAATATTATCTGGTGCTGACATCTCAGTAATAGCTGCTTGCTTAGACGGGTCTGGTCTTAAGCCAGTGCTGGTAAATAAATGACCTACATACGTAATTTCTGGTAATCTGAATTTCCACTTTAGAGGATTGAGCTTTAAGTTCACTTCACACACTTAGTCTAAAACTCTTTTAAGGTTTCTGTCATGCTGTGCTTCACCATTGCCTCCAGCCAATAAATCGTCTACTGTTATAGCACAAGGATAACCTGAAAAAATTTGCTCCATTGCACAGTGGAAGACTTCACTTGCAGAATGCATTTCAAATGGTATCCACAGGAATCTGCCAAATGAGGTATGAAAAGTGGTCAGTAATGAGGATTTGTGATCAAGCATCACTTGCCAACATGAACTTTTTGCATTTAAGACAGAAAAAAGTGACATGCGGTATTAGTGCTGTGACCTCTTCAACTGTACACATTAGATTATGGCATTTTTAATGCTTTGTTCAAATCTCTTGGGTCAAAACATATTCTTATTTCGTCTGAGCCTTTCTTGGTGGCTGCTATAGACTGCACCCATTCGGTTGGTTCTGTAATTGAACAAATTACACCTTGCTGTACCATTTTATCCAGCTGAGCTTTGACTTTATCTTGCAAAGGTATTGGAACATTTCTTGCTGGTTGGACTACTGGACTGACCTCTGGGTCTAACTTCATAGAATACACAACTGGAAGTTTGCCCATTTGTCATCAAAAACATCAGCATACTCTGAGAAAATGGCTTCAGTAAAATTGGAACTGGGATATGTACTTTTATGATGAACTTCTTTAGTAAAAGATAGCAGATTCATTCTCACTCTCTGAGACCCAATAATGACTGCACAGGTCTTCGAACCACGTAGAATAATAAGTTGTAACATTTCCTAGTCAAATAACATGAAAGCATTACTGAGCCTTCGGTTTGAATTTCTTCACTTCCATAGGTAACAGGTTTCGCACTACTAGCCACATTGAGTTGTTCATTAGTTCTTACCTTAGCAAATGTGTCTACTGATATAACATTACACTTTGAACCAGTGTCTACTTCAAGCTCGGTGGATTTACCATTGTTCTGGACAAGTACAAAACACTTTTGTTCCTTGCCAATAAATTCATTGTGTCAACCCTTTCACCAACCACTGATACACCATCTACATAGAAAGTACCTTTTTTGTAACTGTGAGGTTTACTTGATTTGCAATGGTTCCATTTTTTACACTTGTGGCATTGCTGACCAAATGCTAAGCATTTTTTCTCGTTTAGAGTCATGATTTGCACCACAATTGCGACAGTAACAATAAAGCTAGATTTGGGTTTTCTGATTAACATTTGTACTGCACTGAGCATTTTGCAGATTCATCCTTGTACTGTACAGAGCATGCTCTTTTCTTAGAACTTGCTGGAAAATTACATGGTTTCCCTGGTGAACCAGCCAGGGATGTAACTGCCATGTTTAGGCCTGCTTCCATTTCCCACGTGTTGCATGCTATCTACATTTGTTCTGAAGCCTGCTGAAATCTTGCTCTTGTCACTCGCATTCATACTTATATTTCTTGTGCTCGTTTTACTCTAAACATGCCTGTTTTGCTTTAAATACATTCTTTCCGCATTACACACACTCATTTTGCTTTAAACATATTTGTTTTGCTTTAAACATATTTATTTAAACATATTTGTTTTGCTTTAAACATATTTCTTCAACTTATACCAAACATCAAGGAACAGAAACTTTTAGCTGTGCTCTACTGAATCCTGAAATAACTTCTTCCTACTGGTGTCTGATGATCCTGGCCCTTTCTACAAGTGACTGAAACTCTGCTTCCCTCAACTTATACCAAACATCAAGGAGCAGAAACTTTTAGCTGTGCTCTACTGAATCCTGACATAACTTCTTCCTACTGGTGTCTGATGATCCTGGCCCTTTCTACAAGTGACTGAAACTCTGCTTCCCTCAACTTATACCAAACATCAAGGAACAGAAACTTTTAGCTGTGCTCTACTGAATCCTGACATAACTTCTTCCTACTGGTGTCTGATGATCCTGGCCCTTTCTACAAGTGACTGAAACTCTGCTTCCCTCAACTTATACCAAACATCAAGGAACAGAAACTTTTAGCTGTGCTCTACTGAATCCTGACATAACTTCTTCCTACTGGTGTCTGATGATCCTGGCCCTTTCTACAAGTGACTGAAACTCTGCTTCCCTCAACTTATACCAAACATCAAGGAACAGAAACTTTTAGCTGTGCTCTACTGAATCCTGACATAACTTCTTCCTACTGGTGTCTGATGATCCTGGCCCTTTCTACAAGTGACTGAAACTCTGCTTCCCTCAACTTATACCAAACATCAAGGAACAGAAACTTTTAGCTGTGCTCTACTGAATCCTGACATAACTTCTTCCTACTGGTGTCTGATGATCCTGGCCCTTTCTACAAGTGACTGAAACTCTGCTTCCCTCAACTTATACCAAACATCAAGGAACAGAAACGTTTAGCTGTGCTCTACTGAATCCTGACATAACTTCTTCCTACTGGTGTCTGATGATCCTGGCCCTTTCTACAAGTGACTGAAACTCTGCTTCCCTCAACTTATACCAAACATCAAGGAACAGAAACGTTTAGCTGTGCTCTACTGAATCCTGACATAACTTCTTCCTACTGGTGTCTGATGATCCTGGCCCTTTCTACAAGTGACTGAAACTCTGCTTCCCTCAACTTATACCAAACATCAAGGAACAGAAACTTTTAGCTGTGCTCTACTGAATCCTGACATAACTTCTTCCTACTGGTGTCTGATGATCCTGGCCCTTTCTACAAGTGACTGAAACTCTGCTTCCCTCAACTGATACCAAACATCAAGGAGCAGAAACTTTTAGCTGTGCTCTACTGAATCCTGACATAACTTCTTCCTACTGGTGTCTGATGATCCTGGCCCTTTCTACAAGTGACTGAAACTCTGCTTCCCTCAACTTATACCAAACATCAAGGAACAGAAACTTTTAGCTGTGCTCTACCGAATCCTGACATAACTTCTTCCTACTGGTGTCTGATGATCCTGGCCCTTTCTACAAGTGACTGAAACTCTGCTTCCCTCAACTTATACCAAACATCAAGGAACAGAAAGTAGGTTTATGGGCTTAGTAATGTTGGCTTTTCTGGCTCCTATACGGTCTTCCTAAAGAGTTTTCAGTTTACCTGTGCTTGAGCTTCCAGCTGCCAGTATTCTCTCTTTCTTAGTCTCCCCTATCCCCCCTTGTACTCACTGCTGTTCTTGCTCTTACAGTCTTTCTGCCTGCCTATCTCCTCTTTATCAGCACTGTGCTTTGCTTACTTAAACCTGTCCATTTTGTTCCTTCTTTCCCTCACCCTTGCTTGCCTTATACTGAGTGAATTGTTTTTCACTGGTGTACTCTGCCTTCTATTTTACCCCTTCCTTACATACTCACCTCTCCTATCTTGCTTACCTGCATCTCTGATTGTCTCCTTCTTATTCTCACCCTCTGTGGTTTCTACCCGCTCCGTTCGCACAGAGGGCTCACTCCACTGCTCTCACTACCCCCAATTCTCACCCACCCCCAGGGGTCCTAACCTTATAGCTCCATAGACACACCCCTAACACTGCCTTCCTATCCTTCTGTTTCCCGCTGTTCTTTTACCCCACCCCCTGTCACATCCCTTAACCTCCTCACACTTTCTCTTTGTCTTCCTATCCACCTCTCTTTTCTAAACACTAACCTCCCTTCTTTCTCTACTCATTAAATATACCTCTTCTCTCTTACTTCTCCATTCCCTTTTTTATTCCCCTCTCATATTCTCTTTACCCCACCAACTATTTTAATAAGTACACTACCCCCTTTCTTATCTACTACACATACCTTTTCTTAACTACCACTCCTACCCTAACTCTCTTCAAATAATGGCTACTTACTTGCCAACTTTGCTTATACTCTCAGTCCTTCTCTTAACCATCCTTATCTCAGCCTACCTTCTTTCCTTCTTTGAAAACCCACTGTACATCCAGCCTTTTTACCCAAAGAAACACACTACAACAATACACAATGATACTACTTCATACTCATACATTACCTCCACCCCAAGCTACCTACCCTCTAAATTCCATAGGCTCTCCCACCTCAACTATATCTTACCCTCAGATAAAAAAACAAAACTACTACCCCTTCCCAAGAGTAACTTAATAACCAGACCTGATAATCCTACCTTACAAGATGGTGACATCCACCCCAACCCTGGCCCTATATTCCCCACTCCTCAAGTGTCTAAACCTAAACTCAATAATGCCGTCCTAATAGGACATCTTAACATTCAAAGTATAAACAATAAAGTACCCTACTTGCATGCCCTCCTTCAAACACATTCATTTGACATTCTATGCCTCTCTGAAACCTGGCTAAAACCAGTCACTAAAGATACTGAGATTATTCCCCAAGGCTATAATATAGTAAGGCTTGACCATTCAAAACGTAAAGGTGGTGGAGTAGCAATTCTTTATAAGAATCAACTTAATATCTCTATCCTTCCTGCAAGTCCAACCCAGGATAGCAAAGTAAAAGCCATCATTACTAAAATCCATTTAAACACTAAAAAAAATCACTTCACATCATCTGCATATACCTGCCACCAGGTAACAATATACCTATCTTAGAAGACTTTCTGAGTTGGGTATCTACCACTTACCCCCAAGAAACCATAATACTAGGTGACTTTAACATAGACTGGAAGAGTATTAATGCTGAAAATCCTTCTTCTCATATGAACCTGTATGGTTTCACCCAACACATCACATCTATTACTAGATTCAATAAGTCCAGTAAGAGAGAAAGCATCTTAGACTGGATACTTACAAACAAAGTAAAAAATACATATAAAGTAGGAACCATGCCTGATGACATCAGTGACCACTCCTTAACATTTATAGCAAGAGAGAAGACTGATTGTCTAAACCTCCCTAATGTACGTATAATTCGTTCTACCAAACATTTTAATATTGACCTATTTCAAACTGAACTCAGTGTGTGTAACTGGAACCCCTTAAAATCTCTTCCTCTTGAAAATGCAGTATTATACTTTAATACAACCTTCCTATCCATTCTGGACAAACATGCTCCTGAAAGAACTATCAGAATGAAATCAAACACAGCCCCTTGGCTCTCCAATGAAATGAAAAAACTAATTCTCTCTAGAAATAAAGTCTGGACCAAATGGAGATGTCATAGAAACAACTCAGACCTTCTTCACTTCCACCAGCTTAGAAATCAGACTAAAAAAGCTATAATAACTGACAAAAAAAAATTCTACTGTGAATTTCAGCAAACTCATCTTAACAATCCTAAACTCTTCTGGTCTTCAGTCAATAGACTCCTTTCCCCAGGAACATCCAAAACTCCTTCTCCTCTCAATGCTAACCCAGAAACCCCCCTTCTAACTGCTAATGCTTTTAATTCTTTCTTTACTGAAACTATTCATTCTCTAGCTAGGCAGCTAAACACCAACAACTTCTACCCACCTAGTAACCTAGCAGACTCTTCCTATAATTTCTCTCCACAACCTATCTCTACATCTTTCATATACAGACTCATTCATAAACTAAAACCATGTACCCCCTCTGCTGATAAGCTCCCTTCTCTTTTTCTTCAAAAAGCTGCCAAAGTAGTCGCTTACCCTATATCTATACTCATAAATAGGACAATCAAAGAAGGAACCATCCCAGATATCTAGAAAGTCTCACATATTATCCCACTTCATAAAGGTGAAAACGCTACTGACTACTCAAACTACAGACCAATTGCTCTACTCTCACTTTTGGCAAAAATTATGGAGAAATGTATTCATCTTCAACTTGTTCAATATCTCTCTCGTCATAATATAATAGCAAACTGTCAACATGGCTTTAGACCACATCACAGTATAACCACTGCTTTGCTTTCCTTTGTAGATACTATCAACAGGAACCGCAATAATAACCTTCTCTCCTCTGCCCTCTTTATTGATCTCTCTAAAGCATTCGACATGGTTAACCACTCTTTGTTAATTAATATTCTTGAATCCCTCTCTTTTAATAATCTAGCAATCAAATGGTTTACATCCTAAGTAACAGAAAACAAGCAGTGCTTTGGGAAAACCACATCTCTTCATTATTGCCTGTCTCCATCAGAGTTCCTCAGGGCTCCATCCTTGGCCCTCTTCTCTTCTCCCTCTTCATTAACGATCTTCATGCAATAATCCCTCAAGCTACCTGCATTCAATATGCAGATGACTCGACCATTGTCTGCTCAGCATCATCCACAATAGAACTTGACTCACGCAAAAAATCTTTAATACTGTAGAATCTTGGTTCTCCAGTCGGTTCCTACTACTCAATGCCAAAAAAACTAAACTTCTCCTCTTCACCCCCACTACCCGGACCCCCCCTTTAAACTTCACCGTCTCTTCAAACAATGCCACTGTCATCTCACCTGACTCAACAACAAAACTTTTAGGAATTACCATAGACAATAATCTATCTTTCGATCAACATATTAACAATGCTATCAAATTAGTCAACAGAAAATTAGGGTCTCTATATCAAATTAAGCCATTTCTCACCCCACCTGCTAGAACCAAGATTGCTCTCTCTCATCTCATATCTACTCTCCTATATGCTTCACCTATTTTTACCAACCTCAAAAAGGCCAACCTTAAACTGGAAACCTGCTATAACAACATTGCCCGCTTCGCTACTGGTAACCCCTTCAGAACCCATCACTGTCTTAACCTGAAACAACTAGGTTGGCTTGAATTCCAAAACCATCTGGTAATCCCTCAACTTATTATTGCCCATAAAATACTGTACCAACCAAACAACACCCCTATACTCTCTCGACTCTTAATCCCTTATAACAATCTTAACTCTCTTCGCTCATCTTGTAAACTCTTGGCCAGTTCAATAAAATCCAATAATACAGCCGGCGACTCTCTCTTAACTAATACTGTAGGTAGAAGATGGAATCTGTTACCTAGCAATTTAACTATGATCACATCATTGCCTCTTTTTAAACAAAATATCAAACTCTACTTCCAAAATCACTGGCTTTGTTCCTGTACTATACCTGACTAACTACTTGCCTTTACTCCTTTCTTCCCTTAACTTTACTTTCCTCCTACTTTTCTGCCTGCCTACTCATATAATGTAAACTATAACACCACTTCGTGCTCTATATGGTTGCTTCTATTATCTGCTCTGCCTTAGTTTTAACTCTTTCCACTTTGCTACCTTGTTCCTTTTTTTTGCTCCACTCTTTCCTTACTGTCGATGATCCTTAATCTTCTTTATTTCCTTTGTCCCTTTTACTCTAACCTGTTCTTAATTATTGCATATCTCTCATTTATCCTCTTATCCTTGATTCACTTTCTTATAAAATCACTAGGTATATTTGTGTTCCTTTATTTTATTCTAAATTTTGTAATTTTTATGCTATTGTTTAACCATATTTTTTACATTTATTTTTTTTTTACAAATTATGTTTTCAATATTTCTTTGTATGTATTTGTGTGGAGCTTTTCTCCCCGGGCCTCTACTGAAAATGGATATTACTTCAGCTAGACTAGCCCGGTCAACAAATGTAAAATAAAATGCAAAATAAAATGTAAAATAAAAAATAAACATACTTGTTTTGCTTTAAACATACTCATTTTGTCTAATATCTTAATCTTAAACATTTTGCTTAATTAATAAACCTTTTGTGCCTCTTGCTTGCTTAATAATGTAGTTTGTGCCTTTGTAATGCTGTGTTTTATCTTTTTTATAAAGTAAACTGTTTGCGTAAGTTTTCTGGCTCTTTTCCATGCTCGTTTCTCTTCGTTTACCTTCACTGTTAACTCTGCACCTCGTGGCTCCAAATATCAATCTCTGGAATCCTGATTCTGACATGTTACTTATCTTATCTCAATATAATAGATGAGTCTTCATGGGTTCTGTTCAGGCAGCCTTATTATGTACAAACACATTACAGTTATAGCTATTAACTTTAACTTGGGTAACTTACATACAAACTAACTACATTCATTCTCATATGGTTAGTCTCTGGCTGCACTTTCAAAATGGCACTGAGTACAACACATGCCCATTATTTATATGTACACGTTCACTTGCTATGCTTCTTAAAGACACATGCACACTGTGCTCTACAGGATACAAAACCAAAACATGTCCTACATAGACAGACTCATAGCCCTGTCACTGTACTCCATATCCTACCGACTGCTAAAAGGTGACCTGTGTCTGGCATACAAGGTATCCTCTGTCCCATTACTGATGGATTTAGTACACATCAGGAAGTCAAATGCCATCAGAAATACTTGGTCTAGGGATCTAAACCTCTTCTGTAGCATTAAGTGAACAGTTTGAGGTGACATTTCTTACAGAGGATACCTCTGCTGTGGAACAGACTCCTCATCTGCATAAAACAAAGTGTAATCCTATCCATATTCAAGCACAGTTTAGATCTATGGATGGGAAACAGTTTACCCCAGGACTCCCCTTTGTATTACTAATGGACAGGGACCACTCCTAATGCTTTTTCCTATGCATGGGTCCCCTTAAATTTCTGTGGTATGATCCCAGTTATTCTCATTAGGGGTTGTATGTAATTATCAACCATGGGATGGGTAAGGCCAGTCTATAACTAAATGAGACTAGTTATTTAGAGCACAAAGATAAACTGGTTAGGCTTAAAATGGCCCATAGGGGCAGCTTCCTAGTACTTAATTATGAACAGATGAACATATAACAACTACTGTTATTTACACTGAACCTGGGGGGAAGACCATACCATGACATTCGTCAAGTGACATTGAGCAGAGTAATTTGGTAATCACGAACACAGATGATGCTGTGCTAGAACAAAGGGAAAGCTGAGCAGTAATAAGGAGGTAATAGTGTATACTGGCAACATTAGTTAACACAACTGAATTACCTAGCACCATAATTTTACACTGTCAAATGACTAGGCCTGAGGAGGGAATTGGAAGATGATGTCACAACCATAGTGCCTACCCACCTCCGAGGTGTGTAGACCATTGACATAAGTTATCTGTAAGCAAAGCCTTCAGTATGGAAAAGTTGTTTCACAGAAAGATCCTTAACAGCAAGCTGCTTCTGAGACACTGAAAGTTGCCCACAGCTGCCATCTAGAAAGTGATCAGTGGTAAACTATTTTTCCATTACATCAACTGGATTTATTGCAGCTGCATAAATTGACACATGTAAAATATTTTAATAAGCGGTTAAGAAAGTAGTTAGTGATCAGGTTTTTACTACATTGCATGTTTTATTTTATTTTTTTATCTTTGTAGAAATTGTGTGTATTTCATGTATGTTTTTTGTTTGCTTTCTGTTGACAAAGCTGTTTCCTGTGTTGATGTATTTTGTTACATACTGATACAGTGACACAACTGAAATCAAAATCATGGTCACTGTACTGATTTATGTTCCTGAGTTATGGCTTCCACTTTGTAAATGGCAGCTTTGGGAAGCATTCTGTGTGCTAATCCCAGAAGTTTGCTGTTAAGGTCTGGCTTAGATGGAGAAGCTGGAAAAGTGATTCATTGATTAGTTTCCTTTTCCTGATGAGTACCGCCCTGCAGAATGATGGACTTTCATTAGGATTTGCTTGGTACTGCATGTTGATTTGCAGTTAAAGTCTCTCTTGGATTCACACAGCAGCAAATTAACAGGACAGTTATCTTCCGACTGTTGCAAAATGCAGAATTTCTCACTGAATGAAATTCTGGTGTACATTTTTTTTAATCTTTTGGTCTGGCATATTTGGTGCTCCTGAACATTTTCCAGTGTAGAATATATTTCTCATGTCTCCAGCTGTTGTTCTTGGAAGCTTTGCTTTCAAGACATCAGTCTGAAAGTCCAGCCACTCTCCTTCCAGGGTGAGCATCTAGCCATTCTCTTTCCAGAGTTGACTCTGTTCTTGTCCCTGTTGTTGTTCTCTTACTTAAATAGTACTTTAGTTTCTGTGTCTTTTTTTTAAACCGCTTTATTGAATTGAAATAGCTAAAACAAACATTATCTTGAGTTGTGTACACTTTTGAATATGCTTACTAATGACAGTGAAGAAAAAAAACACATTTAAACTATATACAATGACACTTTCCACAAATGCATATTAGCAAATTAAAATTCTTATAAATATTGATACATTACTATTAAATTATTTATCTAACAAATCATAAACTTTCTTCCACATATTGTTTACAATGGTATTCCTAGAGGATCTTGCTCTTTTGGTCAGTATCTATAAATTACATACTTCAAAAAGTAGATTTTTTTTTAATTAATTTACTGTGGGAGAAGATTCAGACTTCCAGTTTCTTGTAACAGTTTTCCTGACTACTGATAAAATGGACCCAGAGCAGAGACTGATTAGTTTCTGTAATACAGTTAGGAACAGGAGTGTTGAACAATACTAGAGGATTTGAGAGTAAAAAAAATATCTGTAAACATTGCTTGTAAAAAGTGATTAATGTCTTTCCAGAAATTATTTAATTCTGTGCAATCGAATACTATATGGGCCCAGTCAGCAAGAGTTAACATTTTTCTTATTAAATTTACTTAAAGAAAGTGGGGTTATAAAAGATCTATGCAAATATCTCTATGTGAAAAATGTTCATCTTAGTGAGGAAGTGGTTACACTAGCAGATTTTAATATATGTGACTTGTCTTTCTCTGTTGGGGGATGATTATTAATTAAGATGAAATAATTCCAATAATTATCTGATATATTATCTAGATCTAGTTTAATTGCCTTATATAAGTGAGATAAAATGTTCTTAGTTGGTGATTTATGATTTATAGACAGCGCCATATACTGAATTACTTTAGGAACTGAACTTTTAGTTGATAAAGTCAGAGTCAAGTTTATTAAATACATATTTTCTACTTTCGTGTAGATCCAACCAGGATGTTGTGTCAAAATCATGTTCATTCTTCAGTATGTTAATGGATTTCAAGTCATTATTAGATATCATTTGGGACCAAAAAATTACATTTTTTTGTTGAAAAGAATAAATTTTTATAAAATCAGAAGAAAATGTAGCACCTTGCGTGGTAAGCTGTAAGAAATAGGAGAAATAGCCAATATTTATACAAGGTGAACTTATATAAATAGTTTCTAAATTATCTCAAAATAAGAATTATATAATTTGTTCTAAAATTCTGAGAAGAATAAGTGGAAAAATAATAATTTAAGATCAAGATAAAGGAGTTAATAAACAGCATTAATTTGTGTTTTATTATTCTTTATTGCATCACTCATTAATATTTCTAAAATGTTCTTCCATTTAGCAGTGTATTTAATATCTATAAGAAGATAATTAGCCATTGCAGAAATTTAGTGGATTTCCAAATTAGGCAAAGCTATACCCCCATTTCCCAATTGTTCATGTGATAAGATAAGGCTATTCTAGGTCTTGTAGGGAACCATAAATATTTATGTATCATATAATTAAATTTCTGAATTAGTGAACTAGGAAGGGGGTAAAGAGATTGATTGGATAATATAAAGAATTTTAGGTAAAAGAATCATTTGAATAATTAAAAGTTTTTCATCCATAAAAAATTGGATTTTATTCAATTTTTTGAGATTTCCTATTGCCTATAAGCTTTTATTGTAATTGATTTGAATGATATATTTTATGTTAGCAATTACAATGCCTAGATAAAGTACTTCATTAGACTGTGCTTGGTATTTTTGTAGACATCTAATAATTCCAGCTTTTTAGGGCCAATTGTCAAGAGTTTAGTTTTGGTATTAAAGAGTAAACCAGACTTTCTTTGAAAATATTCAGCATCTTTAAAAATTGCATGAATAGATGCATTATTACTACCTACAGTAATGAGTATGTCATCTGCAAACATTTGTAATTTGGAAACATCATTAGAACTTCAGCCGTGACCTTCAGTGTTTTCATCATCTCTTATCAAATTAGCCCGAGGTTCCATAATCAATGTAAATAGTAAAGGAGATAATGGACACCCTTGCTTTGTTCCTTTAATTATTAGTATATTTTGTGATGTATTTGTACCTATTTTAATGTATGCTTGGCCCAGTTAACTGAATCAAAAGCACAGTTTATGTCAAGACTGATTAATGTTAAGCTGTTTTTTTAGTATTTAACTGATTCAGTTAAGACAGACTTTTTGATATTGTCATAAGAGTTTCTGTTTAGTCGATGAAAATCAAACAGAATTTATAGTAATGTGGGCAAAAGATTTTTAAGTCTGCCTGCATAAATTGACATAAACATGTAATCAATGTTTAATAAGGAGATAGGCCTATAAGATGAACATGTAAATGGTCCTTGGGATATAAATGTATTAGATTGTCATTTTGGGAAATATTGTAAACTTTATGAAGCAGTTTTATGGTATCAACTGGTAATAATTTATAAATCTCTGCGATGATACTGTCATTTCGTGGTGCTTTATTTGGCTTTAATTTCGTAATCTGGGATTGGACATTTTTAAAGGAGATGGGTCTGGCAATAATAGTAACTTGTTCACTAGATTTTTTTGTATATTTGTTAATAAAAAAATGATTTCTTGGTTAGAATCTATTATCTTAGATTGTTGATTAATGTTTGCAAAAAATCTCTAAATTGAATTAAGATATTCTGTATACCTGAGACTGCCTTTTCCTTTTTAGGGGAGAATATTTCATTTATATGATTGAATTTGTTAATTATTTTAGTTTTATTAGCCAACAAATTCAGAGATCTAGGATTGGTGGAGAATTTTAAGACTTTAAATATTTTTATTAACTGTTTATCCCAACTATTCCTTTTTTTGTTATACCAATTTATAATTCTGCCAAAATGGTAGGCTTTTAAGGCAACCCATACTCAGAAATATTATTTATAGGTTCATAGGTTCATACTAGGCTATCTGCCCTAGGGCATTTATAAGCCTAGCCAGAGTGTGTTTCGCTTTCGCCACCCATTTTAAAATAATTTTGCTATGCCCTTTTTCGAGGTTAGTATACTGTGCCTCTGTCTAACAGTGACACAGAAGTGATACCCGCGGTAAACCTATGATCCCCCATCCACTCATTAAGATTCCTCTTGAAGAGAGTCAGTGAGGGACTCTGCCTAACCTGGACTGGGATTTTATTCCAGAGTGAAGGGAGCCTCTGGGTTATGAATCTGTCCCTCCAGCATGTCCTATTTATTTCAGTGCTGAGGTTCAAGTCTCTCGAGTGCGTAGCTCGATGGGATTTGGATTTTCTGAGGTGCAGCATGTCCATTAATTCCGGGTTGGACATGGCTTTATACGTCAGGCACAGATCGCCTCTGAGCAGGCGGTATGCCACTGAGTAGAGCTGGAGTTTCTTTAACCAGGCAGCATATGGCATCTGTTTGAGCCCTTTGATCCTCTTGTTGAGGTACTTTTGGGGTCTTTCCAGTTGCTGCAGGTGTCTGGTAAGGTACATCCCAAAAGGGGCATTGTACTCAATTATGGGCCTGATGAGGGATTAGTAAAGAAAAGAGGCACGATGACCTCCCCTGATCTAGATGTGGATCCCTTCATGATTAGGTGGGCTATATAAAATGTTTTTCTAACCACTTTGGCCATGTGGTTGTCAAATGAGAGATTGCTATCAACTTGGGTCCCCAGGTCCCTAATTACTTCTTCCATACTTAATGGATTACCACCTATGTGGTAATTTGTGGGCACTTTGTTTTTGCCAAAGGGGATGACTATACACTTTTTGGCGTTTAACTTGAGGCCATGGCTCTGGCACCAGTTGTCTGTTTCTATGAGGCCCTTTTGGAGGATGCTTGTGAGTCGATTATAGCACCCAGTTTGCAGTCATCTGCGAACTTGGTCAGCCACAGCCCTTCCGTGTTGGCCTGTACCTCCGAGAAATATATACCGAACAGGAGAGGTCCCAGGACTGAGCCTTGTGGGATGCCACTTGTAACTGGTTTGGAGTCTGACATGGCTCCAGCAATTCTAAACATGTGGGTTCTGTCCTTGAGCCAGTTTGCAACCCATCTAGTGACATAGGGGTTTATATTTAAGCTGGTGAGCTTATCTATAATGCCTGAGTGGGGTATTGTATCGAGGGCTTTTGCGAGGTCCAGGTAGGCTGTGTGGACCACCTTCCCCTTGTCAATGGCCTTGGTGACTGTTTCAAATAAATCAACCAGGTTTAAGAGGCAGGATCTGCCCTTAACAAAGCCGAACTGGGTAGGATCCAGTGTCTGTAGGTCCCCAATATCATTTTTTATGAGGTCCATGATGATCCTTTCCATAGCTTTGCAGACCAAGCTAGTCAGGCTTATGGGGCGATAGTTTCCAGGATCCATTGAGGCACCACCTTTGTGGAGAGGGACCACTGTTGCTGTACGCCACTCTTTGGGTACATATCCTGTGGTAAGGCTGAGATTGAACAGTAGTTTTATGTTTGGGTTTAGCTCTTCTTGGAGTTCATGTAGGATGCAGCCCGGGACACCGTCTGGTCCCATTGATGCTGTGTTTTTTGCTTTGGAGAGGGCGGCTCTTACCTGAGCATCTGAGATGTCAGGGGGACAGCACTCTGCTGGGATAGATATTTGCCCTTTTGGTGGGGAGGGGGGGGGACGTTTGCGCTGAACCTGTCAGCTAGGATGTTGGCAATGTCTGTGGGTTCGGTGTATTTTTTGTCATTTTGGACTAATTCTGAGCATATCTGGGAATTCCCACCCAGGTTCCTAACATAACTAAAGAAAGTCTTGTGATTATCCTTAGTGTCCTGTGCAATTTTTCTCTCGAAGCTGACCTTACACGATTTTATGAGTGCCCGTAGTTTTTTTGCTAACACTGATCAGAGATGCCTTCCCTTTTTGGGATTTTGCTCCATGTAGTAGCTTCCTCCTTCTATTGTATAGTTTGTTTATGGCTGGGGTCCACCAGACAGGACGTCTGCCTTTGGAGGATTGGGTCTTGGTTTTATTTGGAATTGCATGATCCATGCATTCCTGAAGGTGTTCATAGAATGCGTTTATAAAGGATTCTGCGGTCTGGGCCGTATTTTCCACAGGCCCGGGGGCTTTGAAGGATTTCACCTCGGTTTTGAGGAGTGTGAAATTTGCTTTAGAGAAGTTTTTCTCTGTGGTTTTCTGGGCAGGGGGTGGGGTCGGGATGTGAATATCCAGTGAGATTAGTTTATGGTCTGATCTTACCAGTGAGGGATACACTTCTGGTCTGGAGCATAGAGTCCCCATGTTGGTGATGATCAGGTCCAGTATGTTTTCCCCTCTTGTGAGGCAACAAGTTGTTCCATAGCATTTGAGTTTATAAATTCTAGGAACCTTTGGGCTAGGGTATGGAGCTAGAGTAATGCTCCCAGTCTATGTTTGGGTAGTTGAAGTCGCCCAATATAATGGTGTTTGGAGAGGCCTTCATATTTTCCAGTGTTCAGGAAGGCCGAGTGGGGTTCCTGGGTTTGGGAGGGTGGTCTGTAGCAGGCTATAAACTGGAAGGCAGTTTTACCCACTGTTGGTTGCACATGGATAGTCTCTGATGCTTCGTGCTGTGCCACCAACCTGGAGGTGTGGGTATCTTTGATGAATATTGATACTCCCCCTCCTTTTGTGGTTCGGTCCAAGTTTTGGGGCCGAAAAGCATGGTATGAGGTATAACCTGGTAGTGCTGGGGTGCTCTCGGGAGCCTTGAACCAGGTTTCTGTTACTGCACAGATATCGATGTTCTCCATGCTAAGGAGAGTTTCGAGTGCATGCATCTTGAGGTTTAGAATTCTGGCGTTGAGTAGCATTACTCTTAGTTTCTTATCCCTTGTGATACCTATGGAGGTGGGTTTGTCTTTTGAGCCTTGCCTAAAAAAGGCACTATGGGGGTAGCAAGAGCCTTTGCCAATATCCGAAAGCCCAGGGGTGACAGGTGCAGGCCGTCCCTAGCGAAGCATTGTGGCCTGTCGAGCAAGTCATCCCAGGCTGACAGGCATTGGGATCCCCTTTGAATGACACCAACACTTAAGCCAGTTGTTGAAATTGATCATCTTGTCTTCATATTGTGGCATCATTCTTGGTGAGGGTAAGATGCTACTCAAGGTCAGGGTCATACCGGCCTGGGCCACATGCTCAGAGAGCTCCTCTATGTCTCTTTTCATGTAGTCCAGGGAGGTGCGTCTCAGGTCATTCACACCAGCGTGGACAATGACTGAGTCATATTTGTACTTGCCTTGGAGTGACCTGAGTGCTTGTGTTATGTGGCGGATCCTAGCACCCGACAGGCAGCTCACCGTGACCTTCTCCTTGTTCAGCCTGGTGAGCGGGACGTCAGTGTGCCTGACGATAGAGTCACCTATTACAAGTGTATCAGGTGTGTTGTTTAGCCTTAAGGGCTGTGACTGTTCGGCACACTGGCTTTGTGAGCTGTGTTGCATGTGTTTTGTTTTAGGGTAGCGGTTGCTTGGGTGTCTGCTTTGGAGGTCTCTGCTGCTTAGGCAGATTTTTATTTAGAGCCTCCGTGTATGTTTTTGTATGTTTGTGCTTGGTTTGCTGTCGTGGTAGGTCTATG
The DNA here is from genome assembly GCF_019279795.1 of Protopterus annectens. Classification (NCBI taxonomy): domain Eukaryota; kingdom Metazoa; phylum Chordata; order Ceratodontiformes; family Protopteridae; genus Protopterus; species Protopterus annectens. The sequence goes on along the minus strand of NC_056741.1, from coordinate 1,703,369,677 downwards.
TGAGACTGGAATTGTAGTGAGTGTGGTTTCATTCTCCTCCTGACAGGTTTCGCCAGTACTGAGTTGAGAGAGCTTAGCCTCCAGTCTGGCTATATGGTTGCATCTCTCACATGTGTTGGAATTTGTTGGGAGGAGGAGAGGGTTGTCTGTGTACATGAGACAGTTGTAACATTGCCTCAAGATTCCCAGATTCACCAGCTGGACCAGAGAGGAGATTGACAACTGACCTTTGGACATGCTAGAATAGTATTGGGAATTCCTTTATAATTGAAAAAAAAAGGGGCAATGGGAAACAAGTTACTCAAGGGGAGTTTGTGAGGGTGTAGTGCTTTTAATTTTTTTAGTGCCGACTTATATAATTGCTTTAGTGAGCAAGTGCCAGGTAACTTAAATGCAATGTGTTACAGGTAACTTAAATGCAAAAATGACAAACAGTAACTTTCTTTCAAGTGAAACAAGGAAATAAGTACAGTAAGCAATGCAGATGTCGCTAGGGATCCACAGAAGTGCTGAAAATCCGCGTTTTAGGTGGAATTAGCGTTTCAGGGAAATAACAAGCAAACAAGCATACAAACAAAGCTAGATTCAGCAGGCCTGGATCTAGTCTATGCTACAACAAACAAGGTGTACCAATTCCAGTAAGAAACAGTTCAAATATGCAGGCACTATAAGCCTTTAACCAGAAATTCCCAGCTCAGAAGGGCAGAGTCCAGCCTTTCCTCCCACAAGAGTGCAGACCATGAACCTTCTTAATGTAAAATAACTGGCCTGAAGCCCAAGTGCTTAAACCAGAACTAATACACTTTTAGAATAACAGACACTGAGCCCTCAATCAGCAGTTCCCAACTTAGAAGGATGTAAGCTACCTGTCCTGCAACCACAGTGCGGGCCACAAACCTTCCTAATGTAAAACAACTGGTCTGAGCCCAAGTGCTTAATCCAAAAGACTTAGAATGATAGCTACACTTTAATCAAGTTACTACCAAGCAGTAATAAATACAATTGAATATTTTAAAGAATGCCTGGATTAGTGCTCAAGTTATACAAACAAAACTAGATTCAGCAGGCCTGGATCTAGTCTATGCTACAGCAAACAAGGTGTACCAATTTAGTAAGAAGCAGTACACATATGCAGGCACTATAAACCTTTAACCAGAAATTCCCAGCTCAGAAGGGCAGAGTCCAGCTTCTCCTCCCACAAGAGTGCAGACCACGAACCCTCTTAATGTAAAATAACTGGCCTGAAGCCCAAGTGCTTAAACCAGAATTAATACACTTTTAGAATAACAAACACTGAACCCTCAATCAGCAGTTCCCAACTTAGAAGGATGTAAGCTACCTGTCCTGCCACAACAGTGCAGAGCACAAACCTTCTTAATGTAAAACAACTGGTCTGAAGCCCAAGTGCTTAAACCAAAAGGCTTAGAGTGAGTTACACTAAGCAGTAATAAATACAATTGAGTACTTTTAAGATGACGCAAAAGCAAAACAAAGTAGGAAGAAACATAAATACAGTAAAAGTAGATAAAAAAAAAAAAAATTGAGTGAGCAAATGAGATGGGCCCAGTAGGAGTATCCAAGTGCAAATTTACAAGAGGGGCGGGCAGTTTCAAAGCCACCAAGATTAACACCAAGACGAAAACAGGGAGGGTGGATGGGGACCTACTGAAAAAACAGTCAACTTCTAGCTAGATATTGCTCAATGCAACACAAACAAATTACTTTAAAAAGTGCAGATAAAGGTTACTTAGCTACACTTATGTGTTCAGGTTGATATCATGCAGGTCTTAACCGACCAAAGCTCACAATTGTTTTGTTCAATAAAATTCTGGATTTCCGATGTTATAAAATCTTTAAAATCATTCATTATATAAGCAGGTATTCTACTTATTTGAACATTATGGATTGGGGTAACTAAAAATTTATTGAATTATGATCAGATAATGGGCATGTAATCACCTTAGTATAAACTAAAGAATATACAAAATCATTAGAAAACAAAACTCTATCTTTGAATGTGTATTATGTCTATTTGAAAAAAAGTATAAGCTAAGGAATCAGAATCAGCAAAGGTATGTATATCTTTCAAGAAATAAGTTTCCAAAAAATCTTTCAACAATTTGGCTGAAGCTGTAATTCTTCTTTTGTTATGTGATGTTGACTCTTTATTGTCTAAAATACAGTTAAAATCACCAGCTAATATTATATGTTCCTTAGAAAGTTGTACTATATGATCAAAATGTTGTTTTACAGTATCAGTACCTATTCCTGGAATCCATTATAGATTTACTAATGTGTATATTTTGTTATTAAACTGAATAGTAAGTAGACAAAACATTCCTTTATTATCTTTATATGTATTAATAATTTTTGGTTTAGGTAATGAGTTGTTCCATAAGATAGCTGCTACTCTTTTCTTTTGAGAATGTTCTCAACTAGCTAACACTGAATATGATTTAGAATCGAATCAAAGTGCATCCTCTGTTTTCAAATGGGTTTTTTGTAAAAATATTAATTGAACTTTATGCAGTTTGAGATATTTAAAGGACAACTATGGGCAAATGATGAAGAAAACATATATTTTTTATCTTGCCATGATTTACTACACCTCCCAAAGCAGCTTACAGCAAAATAAGTACTCATTCCTAATTTTATTTTGTTTTTACTCTTGTCTGCCCTCATGGGGGCAGACATGGTGATTCCTTTGGAAAGCTAAATCTGTCCTACAATGCAGACTGTGAGGACAAATAGCCCTACCATTTGTTGTCAGACTAGGCTTCCATTCACTTACAATGGAACTCCTGAAAAAAACTGTCAAGTTTGAGAGTCTGCAGCTCATGTGTCATTGACTGGTATGCGCTGAGTTTTACAAATGTTGTTCCTACTGATGTACTACACATTCACTGAAAGAAACTTGCAAAAGTGTCAACAAATTACTGAGATAAAAAAGACTTTTCACAAGGAGCAGTTTTGCAAGTTTCATTTCCTGGCTAGGTTACTCCTCCCATCTCCCCTCCTTCAGTGGGCATTCAGTCATACAGTCTCACATTTCCAGCTTTGCTAGATTCAACTATTTAGTCAGCTTTGCATGACAATAGAAATAAAAAAATAGCCTGGTGTGCCACTAAAACTGTTCCATTGTATGTCTCTTCACTTCTGAATAGCAATTCCCAAGAATAAAAAAAGCACAGAGTTTAGGCTAGTCTATCCATTTTTTAAAATGTGCACAGTAAAATATTCAACTTGTAATGCATTTTGGCTGCTGACATGGTTATCTTTACATAGTTATTCTCTTATAGTATAACCTGAACTTATGGTATTTAATGATAAATTTTTCAACAATTCTCAATTTCTTAATTATGACATCCCAAGCCTCTGATGTGACCTAGTACTTTCTTACTATTGCTTTATGTAGTTTGTCTTGGTTGTATACTTGTAGTGTGTTTCTCATCCTCTCAGCAACAGACTCCTGGAGAAGCATATACTTTTATTGAAAGAGTACAAGCAGCTGTAGCAGTGATACCACACTCCAAAACAATGCACTCATAGTACTGACAAACACAAGGGAATGTATATGTCTGAATCAAGCAGTGATGAAATTGCTAGGGACTTCACTGAGCAAAATTTTACTCTTAATTTCTCCATTTCATAATGCATATTATACCATGACCCCCCCCAAAACGTGCACGCTGATTGGCCAGCGTGCACATTGTAAATCGAGTTATACTAATGGAAAAAGGTCCGGTCGCCCGGACTTTTTTCCATTAGTATAACTCTACTTTTAAAACACTGTCTCGCTATGTTAAATGGGTTTAACATAGCGAGACAGCTTTAAAATAAGCAACGGAGATCTCTGTTGCTTATTTTAAAGCTGTCTCGCTATGCTAAACCCATTTAACATAGCGAGACAGGTTTTAAAAAAAAAAGCAATGGAGAAAGCAAGATCTCCGTTGCTTTTTTTACTGTTTCGCTATGTTAAAAGGGTTTAACATAGCAAGACAGTTTTAAAATAAGCAATGGACATCTCTGTTGTTTATTTTAAAACTGTCTCGCTATGTTAAACCCATTTAACATAGCGAAAACAGTAAAAAAAAAAGCAACGGAGACCTTGCTTTCTCCGTTGCTTTTGCTCAACTCTGATGTACTGCGCAGGTGCGCAGTACATCAGAACTGCCGCGATGCCAGACATCTGCGGAAGGGCAGTAAACAGGCATTATACTATGCCATTATTTAAGAAAAGTAATAGTTTCTTTTCTTAAATAATGTCATGGTATAATAGCAATAACCCACTTCTGGGTGTGGGTAATGCTGTATTCCACGGTTGGCTTTGTTTGGTCCCTCGGGACCAAACCACGCCAACCGTGGGTAAATCCAGCATTACCCACACCCAGGCATGGGTTATTGCTATAAGATTCGCACCACACTTACAAAGGCACATCTCCACCTTCCACAAACACAGCAACCCACACCCACACAACTGCTACAGTTTCTCCCATTAGTTATTGCAAGCCAAGAATAACACTTTTTAATAAGGATACCTACCAGACAAGTCTGCATAGTGCACTTGGTCTACCTGCATCATCGCAGCTCAGGCCCCCAGCAACTGCAACATTGCCAGATAAAACCACTGCTATGGTCCGGTTTCTCCCTACAGTTATTGCAAGCCAAGAATAAAGTACAGTTGTGTACTCTTACCATAAATGTAGATGTTCGAGTATGTTCACTGTTAGTCATTACTGTAGGGTTCTTCCTGCTGGCAGCAGCCCTAGATCGGCCAGAGTCCCAAAGTCAGGTCTGACGTCGGCTGAAGTCGCTCCTGCCCTGACGTCAGTGCGCCAGGGGTATAAAGACCTCAGCCGATGCCATTTTCCACAGTTTTTCCTTGCCCCAGATGTCAGGTGCCCAAAAATAAAGGCCAAAAGCTTAATCAAAAAGAATAAGCAAACATAAACCAGAACATTCCCAAATATCACCAGCAAAAATACCTCAGAGAAAAAAGAAATGTCAAGGAGACAGAGACAGCACTCAAAGAGCAACAAAATAGGGGACAGGAGGGAGGGTGAACCCAGACTGTAACAGTGTACATACTCGAACATCTACATTTATGGTAAGAGTACACAACTGTACTATTTTCTTCGTGGTTCACTGTTGCAGTCATTACTGTAGGGTTGAATCCCAAAGCTAGGAAAGGGTAGATGGAGAAGGAACAGAAGGGGTGGCCACAAAACCCTGCAGGACTGCAGAGGCAAAACCTGCCGCAGATTTAGAATAGAGAGGGAGATTGTAGTGCATAGAAAAAGTATGCACAGAACTCCAAGCTGCGGCTTCTAAGATCTCCTTGGTAGGAACTCCACTGAGAAAAGCTGCCAAAGTGGCAGTAGCTCTGGTAGAATGTGTTCTGACATTAACAGGAACAGGCTTACCATGATGAGAGTAACAGAACTTGATGCAGTGGGCAATCCACTCAGAAATAGTCTGCTTAGAGATTGCTCTCCCCTGTGAGGTAGAAGCATAAGTCACAAACAATTGGTCCGATTTCCTGAAAATCTTGGTCCTGTCCAGGTAAAAATGAAGCTGCCTGTGTATATCTAAAGAATGCAAAATACTTTCCTCTTTACTTTGAGGATTAGGATAAAAGGTAGGCAAATGAATAGTCTCATTCAAGGCTACTTTCGAAACCACCTTAGGCATAAAGGTGGGATTAGTCCTCAGGGACACCCTGTCCTGATGAAAAATAATAAAGGGTTCTACAGCCATGAGAGCTTGCAATTCTGAAACTCTTCTGGCAGAGGTAATGGCTAAAAGAAAAGCAGTCCATGATAAAAACTTTAAATCTGTGGAAGCTGCAGATTCAAAAGGAGATAAAGTTAACTTTTCCAAAACAAAGTTGAGATCCCAAGTGGGAACTGGTGCTCTTAAAGGAGGGCTTATATTCTTCGCCCCTCTCATATATTGCTTAAGTAACGGATGAGAAAAGATTGGGGAATACTTTTTGTAATGTGCAGAAATAGCAGAAGCATGAATTTTGATAGATGAAAAAGATAGGCCCTTATGTAACATCTCTGTTAGGTATTGTAAAATCAGAGGAATGTTTGGAACTGCAGAATCAAAACTCTGGGCCTGAGTCCAGGAGCAAAATCTTTTCCATTGACCTGCATAAGATTTCCTGGTGCTGGGCCGTCTAGCTTCAAGAATTATGTCCAGTACCTGTTTGGTAAGGGTAGAACTGTTTAAAGACCCTGGATCCGCCAGGCTGCTAGATTCAGAGTTTTGACATGGCTGTGCAGGATCTGGCCATCTCGTTGAGACAGTAGATGTGGAAGTTGTGGCAAAATCCAGGGTGGACCCTGACCCAGGTTCATCAGGGAGGAATACCAGAATTGCCGAGGCCAGTTGGGAGCCAGTAAAATCATTCGTGGTCTGTCCTGTTTGATTTTCAGAAGTACCCGAGGAAGAAGAGGCAAGGGAGGAAAAGCATATACTGAGAGGTGCTTCCAACTGAATGAAAGAGCATCCACTTTCCATGCTAGCTTGTGGTAGGTCCTCGTGCAGAATGTTTGAAGTTGATGGTTTTGGGGAGATGCAAAAAGATCTATGTCCGGGCACCCCCACACCTCCATTATCATCCTGAATATCCAAACATCCAACAGCCATTTGTGTGGATCCAAAAGAGTTCTGCTTAGACTGTCTGCCAGAGTGTTGTCCTTTCCTGGCAGGAATTGAGATAGTAAGTCCACCTTGTTGGCTAGTGCTGTGTTCCACAGAGCCATGGCCAAACTGCACAGGGGGTAAGAATGAGAGCCTCCCTGCTTGTTTATGTACCACATCACTGTAGTGTTGTCCGTCTTTATCAGTAATTGCCCCGGTAGAATAAGATCTTTGAAGGCTGTCAGGGCATTCTGTACAGCTAGCATCTCCTTCAAATTTATGTGCAGATGCATTTGGTCCTCTGTCCAGGCACCCTGAAGACATTTCCCTTGCATGTGGGCTTCCCATGCATGATCTGAAGCATCTGTCATTATGACTTGATTGGTTGGAATGGGACAGAAAGGCCTCCCCTTGTTTTGGAGACAGGCCTCGGCCCACCAAAGAAACTCCTGCCGGAGACCAGGAAAATTGCGATCACGAACTCATTAAAGCCAGATTTTTTAAATAAGAAGCCAGTTGCACTTTTTTGTCTGGTGTCAAATAAGCCATCTGGGTTGTAATGCTCAGAAGCGCACCCAGGAAAGTAATTTGCTGCGTAGGCACCAGGTTTGATTTCTTTAGGTTCACTGTGAACCCTAGGCACAAGAGAAGATGCTGCACAAATGTTAGATGCTGAAGTAAAGTCTCCTTGTCGTCCGCTTGAATGAGACAATCGTCCAGATAAGGGTATATTTGAATTCCCTTCTGTCCGCAAAATGCTATTACTGGTGCCAGGCACTTTGTAAAGACCCTGGGCGCAGTAGATAAGCCAAAGGGCAGCACAGAAAACTGGTAATGCCTCAAGCCCACTTTGAATCTCAGGTACCTTCTGCACTCTTGCTGTATGGGAATATGCAGGTAAGCCTCCTTCAAGTCCAAAGTCACCATCCAAGCGTTCTTGCTCAGCATAGGCAGCAGCTGCTACAGAGTGAGCATCTTGAATTTTGGAATTTCTAGGAAGGTGTTCAATATGGAAAGGTCCAGGATTGGTCTCCATGCGTTTTCCTTCCTGGGAACCAGGAAAAGTCTTGAATAAAACCCTTGCCCCATTTCTGAATCTGGTACCAAACCTATGGCCCTCATATCCATGAGGGACCGAACTTGCCGTTGTGCCTCTGCCCATTGATGCTTTGGCAGATCTGGCCATCCGTTTGATCTTGGCAAGGTATGGAAATTAAACCTGTAACCCCTTGAAACTATGTCCAGAACCCATTTGTCTTGGGTTATGCGGCTCCAATTGTGATAAAAAGTAGAGACTTTTCCTCCCAAAGGCGCATCCAGGAGGGATGCCCCTGGAGCTAGTAAGGGAGAGTCATAATGACTGTTTCCTGTAAGGTTGTGACCTATCTTCCCTTCCCTTGGGAGAGGGGGAACTCCACTGCTTATTTCTGAAAGGGGGCTGTGCCTGACCCCTACCTCTGGAATGCCTGTATCTGCCCCTCTGAGGCCTGTCCGAGCTCGGAAAGGACCAAGGTTTAGCTGGCCAATTCCTGCTAAATCTAGGAGGTTGTACCTGTAGAAAATCTTTAACCGTCTGCATAGATTTGGCTTTGTCTTCCATTTTCTTCAATACTTCCTTAGCTTTGGCCCCAAACAAAACATTGTGTTGCAAAGGGGCATCTAAAAGCTTTGCTTTAACCTGCTCAGGCAAACTTTGCTCCTTTAACCAAGCATGCCTTCTAATAACTGCGCCAGTTGCTGCAGCCCTGCAAGAAGCCTCCAAAGAATCAAAACCACAGTGCAGGGTATGTTTACCCACCTGCTCAGCAGCATGCAATAAATCCTGTAATTCCTTATTGTCTGCACCACTAGAAACAGCAGACATCTTTTGCTTTAACACAGACAAAAGGTATTGCTGATATTTTAACATATGAAATTGACAATTCAAAGCACTAATAGACAATGTAGCAGAAATATAAACTTTTTTGCCCCATCTTTCCAAGGCTCTGGACTCTCGGTCAGAGGGAACAGAATTCTTAGCAGAGGCCACTTTAACACCCTTAGAGCCCAACTCTATAGCCTAACAACTATAAAGAACTTTAAGACCCTAAGCAAACTACTCAATCTCTATTTTTACCTCAGAACCTAACTCATTAGCTGAGGTGATATACACCCAAACCCAGGCCCTGAAAATCTAGGAGCCCCAACCCTCAACCTGAATGATACCCTACTCCACCGAGACAAATCCACGCTCCTCATTTTAAATTTAAATGTTAGGTATTCTAAAAGTCCACGACCTTCATGCACTACTCTCCTTTTATCAACCTGAGATAGTCATGCTAACAGAGACTTGGCTTAAACCAGGTAACCACAACAATGAAATCACTCCACCAGGTTACAATATAATTCGTAGTGATAGAATAGGTAAAAAAAAGGGGGAGGGTGTTGCTGTAGTGTATAAATCTCACATCATCCTTGAGAAAGTAGACATAACAACCCTAGACCTCATAAAGTTGAACACACTCTAACAAAACTAAAACTTAATGATAATAAACGCATCAACATCATAGGGTGCTGCATCCCTCCAGGCAGCAATATCCCCATTACAGAAAATCTCCTAGAATGGATATCTAACTCCCTATCCCAGGAAAGCATAGTATTAGGGGACTTTAATACTGACCGGCAAAACTGTTCCATTCATAAGCCACTCTCCCATATTAACCTACATGGCCTAACCCAACTCATCACTTCCCCCCACAAGAACAGACAAGAGAACCAAACATCAATCCACTCTAGATTGGATACTCTTATCCCACCCATCACTGATATAATGATATATGTTGTAGTTATGTCAGTGGAAGTAGTTTTTCTTGGTATATGGATAAAATGAAGTTGTTGGTGGTTGGTGATAGAAGTTAGCAGTGGGAGTGTGGATACATCTAGGAGCAATAGTAAGAGGTTTATGTATGTATGTGGGTTTGGGTAGTTTGGGCATGGTTTGGTCGGGTTTGGTCAGGAGCGAGAGATCTGCTTGGGATGGGGTGGGTGTGGTGGATGATGAGAGGTGTTGTTTGTGATTGTAAGGTAGTTATATGGAAGACTGTGCTTTTCAGGATGTGGAATAGTGGAAGAGAAGGAAATGGGTACAGGGGTCAGATTCAGTGATTGGTGGTTAGCATGATGGGCGTGGCTAAGTTCAGTTGAAATGTAGCACTAATGGGGGCAGGTGGGAATAGGAAGCAGGGAGGGGAGCGGAGTGAACCCGAGCGCAGCGGGGCCAACACTAACTCCAATTATATCAATGGGCTTACTTGTTTCTTTTCTTTGTACACCAAATGTATCGTTCCACTTGTTTCTGTTTACACCAAATGTGTCTGTTTGGCTGTATTGTACTAGTTAAATTTACTTATATTGATGCAGTCACACTGAAAAAGGTCTGGGGAAGCTTCCTCACCACAAGCAGGCCAAAAGACAACTTTCAAAAGGGCGCCACTCAAGGAGACCCACTAATATAGACTAGTTAATGTGCATGGGGGAGGAGGGACATACAAAATGGGGGAAGGTATAATCAGAAAAAGCCGGTAGAGATCTGTCCCGCCCCCTCACAGAAGACTGCAAAGGAAAGTAATCAGCATAAGAAGTGGAAGCCTTGGAGCTGTAATGTAAGTGTAAGCAAGGAAGAGATCGAAACAGGAAATTAGGAGTGTAAGCAGTTAGTTGCAGAAACACTACTTTAAGGCCTTGGTGTGCAAGTAATACAAAGGAAGGTAAATCTATCTGGGGGACAAAATACACCAAGTAAATGGTACTTGCCTTACTTTATAAGTATTCAGTGTGGAGGCAGATCTATTTGGGACAAGATACAGCAAGTATATTGTTAAGTTATGACACCCAGTGGCAATAGACTAAGCTATAGTTGCCTGGGGGGGCCTTGCAGGTGTGCATGCCGGCCAAAACAATGTTTAAAAAATAATTAGTAAAAGTAACAAATGTGCTGGAAATTTAAATAGCTAGTCACAATGTTTAAAACATAACTGTTAAGGACCACATCTGCTAATAACAAGAACTGTAAATATCCAGCCACCTATGCAGACTTGTCTGGTAGGTATCCTTATTAAAAGTGTTATTCTTGGCTTGCAATAACTGTAGGGAGAAACCGGACCATAGCAGTGGTTTTATCTGGCAATGTTGCAGTTGCTGGGGGAGGGGGGGACCCAAGCTGCGATGATGCAGGTAGACAAAGTGTGCTATGCAGACTTGTCTGGTAGGTATCCTTATTAAAAGTGTTATTCTTGGCTTGCAATAACTGTAGGGAGAAACCGGACCATAGCAGTGGTTTTATCTGGCAATGTTGCAGTTGCTGGGGGGGGGGACCCAAGCTGCGATGATGCAGGTAGACAAAGTGTGCTATGCAGACTTGTCTGGTAGGTATCCTTATTAAAAAGTGTTATTCTTGGCTTGCAATAACGGTAGCGAGAAACCGGACCATAGCAGTGGTTTTATCTGGCAATGTTGCAGTTGCGGGGGGGGGGGGCCCAAGCTGCAATGATGCGCTATGCAGACTTGTCTGGTAGGTATCTTTATTAAAAAGTGTTATTCTTGGCTTGCAATAACTGTAGGAAGAAACCAGACCGTAGCAGTGGTTTTATTTGGCAATGTTGCAGTTGCTGGGGTGAGGGGGGGGGGCAAGCTGCGATGATGAGGTAGACCAAGTGTGCTATGCAGACTTGTCTGGTAGGTATCCTTATTAAAAAAGTGTTATTCGTGGCTTGCAATAATGGTAGGGGGAAACCGGACCATAGCAGTGGTTTTATCTGGCAGTTGCAGTTGCTGGGGGATGAGCTGCGAGGATGCAGGTAGACCAAGTGTGCTATGCAGACTTGTCTGGTAGGTATCCTTATTAAAAAAGTGTTATTCGTGGCTTGCAATAATGGTAGGGGGAAACCGGACCATAGCAGTGGTTTTATCTGGCAGTTGCAGTTGCTGGGGGGGGGGGGGGGATGAGCTGCGAGGATGCAGGTAGACCAAGTGTGCTATGCAGACTTGTCTGGTAGGTATCCTTATTAAAAATGTGTTATTCTTGGCTTGCAATAACTGTAGGGAGAAACTGGACCATAGCAGTGGTTTTATCTGGCAATGTTGCAGTTGCTGTGGGGGGGGGGGCGAGCTGTGATGATGAGGTAGACCAAGTGTGCTATGCAGACTTGTCTGGTAGGTATCCTTATTAAAAAAGTGTTATTCGTGGCTTGCAATAATGGTAGGGGGAAACCGGACCATAGCAGTGGTTTTATCTGGCAGTTGCAGTTGCTGGGGGGGGGGGATGAGCTGCGAGGATGCAGGTAGACCAAGTGTGCTATGCAGACTTGTCTGGTAGGTATCTTTATTAAAAAGTGTTATTCTTGGCTTGCAATAACTGTAGGGAGCAACCGGACTGTAGCTGTGGTTTTATCTGGCAATGTTGCAGTTGCTGGGGGTGAGCTGCAATGATGCAGGTAGACCAAGTGCGCTATGCAGACTTGTCTGGTAGGTATCCTTATTAAATAGTGTTGTTCTTGGCTTGCAATAACTGAAGGGAGAAACCGTAGCAGTTGTGTGGGTGTGGGTTGCTGTGTTTGTGGAAGGTGGAGATGTGCCTTTGTAAGTGTGGTGCGAATGTTATGCATTATGAAATGGAGAAATAAAGAGTCAAATTTTGCTCAGTGAAGTCCCTAGCAATTTCATCACTGCTTGATTCAGACATATACATTCCCTTGTGTTTGTCAGTACTATGTTTCAGTGCATTGTTTTGGAGTGTGGTATCACTGCTACAGCTGCTGGTACGTACTCTTTCTATACAAGTATATGCTTCTCCAGGAGTCTGTTGCTGAGAGGATGAGAAACACCCTACAAATATACAACTAAGACAAACTACATAAAGCAATAGTAAGAAAGTACTAGGTCACATCAGAGGCTTGGGAGGTCATTGTTAAGAAACTGAGAATTGTTGTAAAATTTATCATTAAATACCATAAGTTCAGGTTATACTATAAGAGAATAACTATGTAAAGATAACCATGTCAGCAGCCAAAATGCATTACAAGTTGAATATTTTACTGTGCACATTTTAAAAATGGATAGACTAGCCTAAACTCTGGACTGATGAGTTTGCTTTTTTTTTATTCTTGGGAATTGCTATTCAGAAGTGGAGACATACAAGGGAACAGTTTTAGTGGCACACCAGGCTATTTTTTTATTTCTATTGTCATGCAAAGCTGACTAAATAGTTGAATCTAGCAAAGCTGGAAATGTGAGACTGTAGCCCACTGAAGGAGGGGAGATGGGAGGAGTAACCTGGCCAGGAACTGAAACTTGCAAAACTGCTCCTTGTGAAAAGTCTTTTTTATCTCAGTAATTTGTTGACACTTTTGCAAGTTTCTTTCAGTGAATGTGTAGTACATCAGTAGGAACAACATTTGTAAAACTCAGCGCATACCAGTCAATGACACATGAGCTGCAGACTCTCAAACTTGGCAGTTTTTTCAGGAGTTCCATTGTAAGTGAATGGAAGTCTAGTCTGACAACAAATGGTAGGGCTATTTGTCCTCACAGTCTGCATTATAGGACAGATTTAGCTTTCCAAAGGAATCACCATGTCTGCCCCCATGAGGGTAGACAAGAGTAAAAACAAAATAAAATTAGGAATGAGTACTTATTTTTCTGAAGGCAGCTTTGGGAGGTGTAGTAAATCATGGCAAGATAAAAAATATATGTTTTCTTCATCATTTGCCCATAGTGGTCCTTTAAAGAAACTTCCCCTCTTATTTAGATTATTTAATCCATTAATGTTAATTGAAATACTCTTTAATAAAGTCATTCAGTAGTAAGGTGTTGAAAAAGAAATATTTTGACCAAAACCATAGATTATTAATGTAAATAAAAAGAATACCGAGAGATACATTATTTTTAAAGTGATGTGGAAACATTGAAAAAAGGAGACTTTTGAGAATTACTCGTTTAAGAATTGTGGAAAATGACAAGAAAGCTAATAGTTAACTATTATAACTTAAACTGATAACTTCATAGCCACCCTTAACCCCTCTGGAGTATAATACTCCCAATTCGAGTGACATATGGTCACTCAAATTAACCCTCTGTTCAGAAGCAATATATAATCAGCATCTGTCTGAGAAATATCTACTCTGAATAAACAATTTTAGCTTCTTATTCATGGTAATAATATATAGAATAGTCATATAAAAATCACTTTGTAACATATATAACTAACAAATCTTTTCAACCATATCTAACACTTTATAAATGTTATCATATTAGCAAACATCAGTATAACTACTAATTCAATAATAATTGTGTGTACATGGTTATAATACTGCAAAAAGAGTGGTTCTGTTTATATTTATGTTGTATACATAACATATTATGTAGCCAAAAAATAATACAAATTAGAATTCAGTACCTTCAAATCTGAAGTCTATACAGCACAAAAAATGTGTATGTTAGCTCATGTGTTAAGTTGTTGTTGTCTTTCAGCATTTCCCGGTTAGGGATCGCCACAGTTGAACTCCAGTCCACTAATGATTGGCAGTAGATTTTCACGAACACTGAGGTGCCAGCTTGACGTTCAACCTTCAAGGAAGGCACGCCCATTTACGCATGTCTTTTGAATGCCCACCCAACCACAGGGAGGACATGCAGACTCCACACAGAAGGCACTCCCCGCAATCCAGCCGAGAATCTAATGGGAGAACCTATTGCTGTGAGGCAACAACGCTACCGCTGCACCACCGCAGATTCTAGCTCATGTGTTAAGTAATTGTATGAAATTCATTCCTTGCAATAAGATCACTTCCTTTAGCTAGATCATGAAAAATTTAATGATTCATGACTACTATTTTATTGATGGGGAGTGTAACTATTGTATGACAAGATAACTTTAAAAGACAACCATTCAGATACAAGCTTTAAAAAACAGTAGTAGCTTTGTCAATACTATGTCTGAGGTTACAATATTCATCTGCTGGAATTAGGAATGTCTATGTATAGTTTAAGAATGTAATCTATGTGTTGATATGTTCTTACCAGCTATATTGGTTTATTCTCATAATCAGAATACTTGTTAACTATTTACACATAAATATTACTTATTAAGTTAGTCTGTGCTTGGAATTTGTCCAAATAAACTAGAATATAACTGACAATGCTCTGTTAACAAATAAATTTAATAACTGAAAATCTATTTAAAGCCATATAAATGACAGGCTTGCTGTTCCAAGAAGCAAAAAAGGGATTTACAAAGTAAACTTATCATAACAGGTAATAATTATGAGTAGTCACCCCCTTATGTTTGCTATATTTTAGTACTGTCATTAAACTATAATATACCCCATTTGTCTTGCATACACATAGCAGGTCTTTCTTTCTCCCCAAAAAGTTATCATCTGTAAGTTGAAAAATAGCTTTAATCATGTAAAATTATGTACATGTCAGAGTAGTTTTATTTGGATTTGATAAATAGTGTATTATCCTATACAGATTTCCTATAGAAGAAATGAAAACTGATTATTCTGTAATAATTGTGAAGGGTATGTATTCAGCTATCAAAACATATTGCACTTCTGACTAGCTGTGTTACAAGTAGATGATAATATGAGTGCTGATAAATCAAATATCTATAACCAGAAAGTACAGTTAAGATGTAGCCCTAAGGACCGTACCTCACTAAACTATTACAAATTATCTATAGTCTTACTGCAATAAGGAATGTGAATTTGCCATTGTGTTATTGGAAACATCATATTTTTAGATGCTTATAACATTCAGGGAACTTTTTACTTTTATAGATAACTACATTTCCTGTAAACCAACAATGCATTAAAAAATTAATCTAGCTTGTAGTTGACAGGATAGGAAATATTGTGCTTTGAATACATGCAGTAATTTCCAACCATATTCCTTATGTTCAGGGACTAGAGAGACTAAATTAATTGAATATGCTTTTAAAAAATAAACTCTTAAAAGAAATCTACCTTGCTCAGCTTACATAAAGTTAAAACAAGTTTACATTTATTACCTATAACCTTAATTCTCTTACTGCATTCCTCTTGGATTTATTATTGTTTTCCTTTTACACCCTTTTTACTATATTTTTGTGTATAGCTATGTTTAATTCCTTGGAGTACATTATTTTTTTCTTCTCCATTGTATTAATGACATTGTTTTGCTCTGTATTATTGTAAACTTGTCTCTACTTCTATGTCTTTTTGGGGCTTTTCCCCTTGGGTCTCCACTGAAAAAGGGTAAATTCTTACCCAGCTGGACCAACCCCGGTTAACAAATGCAAAATAAAAAAATAAATAAATACATATTGTTTTATAACTGCCCTTTTCATTTGAAACAAAATTTCTTAAGTCTTGCCATTCACAGACTTGTAAGCATCTGCCGTATGGTTCCTGGGTGCTTAAACAGTCCAATAGCGCCATCTAGTGGCAGCACAGTGTAGAATTCAATTAAACTTCAAAAGCAGCATGATGATGTAAAAAATGGACACCTTGGTTCAACAGGCATCTCGTGGATTTATTCTCGAACTCTGGAGCCAACTTTTATCATTTTCAGCAGGAAACTGTTAGTGTAAACTCATTTAGCTTTAATTTAAATGCTCGAGTTTGCTGTATAACTGTTAACTGATAAAATGACAGCAAAGCTGTCCCAAAGCCGAGTGTTAACATAGCAACATCTAAAGCTTACCAAAGCAACCACAAATAAAGCAAAGCTTTTAGAAATAATGAAATCATGCCACAAAAAACACTATTTATCATTCGTGTAATGTTATATATGCGTAACCATAAGCATGAAAAGGTGTACACAGAAGCATACAGACAACATTAAACCACCAAAGAAAGAAAACTATTAATAATATTAAATACCAAAATAAGACAACCAACCTCAGCACTACACAACATAACCATCTCATCAATATCCCCACAAAGGGCTACATTTACTACTCACTAACTGGATTGTGTAATGAAGCAAAGAAGAGGCATCACGCTAAGTAATATAGTTCAAAACGACAACTAATCATCATCATAAACACAACATTCTACCAAACATTTTTATTTAACTACATATACTATGAAAACTAAAGTAATATTACTAAAATCAATTAAAATAAACTACTAATCTTTATCACAAATACAACATTCAGCCAAACAGTTTTATAAATGCAGTAACTAAATATAAAACTATACCATCACCAGCAGCACTATAGAAGGCAGTAATAAATTATCTGTGAACAAAAAAAGTTCACAGATCTTACCTGTTGATCCAGTTTAATCTCCCCTGACTTTTTTGGATCACTTACATGTAGAAATGACGCAAATAAAAAGATATGTATCTGATGTTAGTTATTTTCTAAGTTTCTTCTTTTTTTCAAAGGTTTTCCGTGTTCCATTTTCTGGCAACCTCTTTAAACTAGCAGTAGCCCATTCCATGTCTTCAAGTTTGTCCAGAAGTTTGTTTTAGCAAAAGAAAGAGCTGTGTCTAAGTCCTAAAAAATTCTAGTTGTTTGGGTGGTGTAGGATGGAGTGTGCTAGGGCTCGGTGGTTGAAGGTGAGGAGATTAGGAAGTTGCTTGCGGAGTTGCTGTCCAGAGTTTGTAAAAATTGAAGAGTGGAACAAGGATTGAACCTTGAGGTACAGCCATGGAGATTGGTAGCAGAGTGGGAAGGTTAGTTTGCCACCTGACTGTCTGCTGTCGGTCGTATAGGTAGCTGACAAACCAAGATAGGGCAGAATGCGAAAGGTGTAATGCAGTTAACTCACTAATAAGTCTTTGGTGGGAAACTGCATCGAAGATCTTGGCCATGTGAAGAAAGATGGAAGAGCGAGTAGGTTGTTTCTGTGGTGGTTGGTTGTGTTTGTAATATGTTTTGTTTTGAAGCCATGTTGAGATGGAGTAAGTGGTTTCTAGGAGATGGTCTAATAACTATGAATTTTTGAGTATTTTTGCTAAGGTAGAGAGAATAGCGATTGGTCTGTAATTAGTGAGTTCTGTGGAGGTCCCTCCTCTACGAGGGGGGGTTACGTAGGAGATTTTCCAAAGTTCAGGCATATATTTTTCTGTTACAGCTCAGTTGATTAAAACTGATGTGGGTTAGGAGATGCTGTCTATCAATTTTAAGAAATTCAGTAGAGGGTTGGTCAGCAGCGAGGGAAGTCTACTTGGGTTTTTTATTGTTGATGTTTGAATTGGATTTATAGTAAAGGAGATAAAATTAGTTGTATGTTAATGAGAATAGTTAGTGTGGAATTCCTGTTATTTTTAAATTAGGGATAGAATCGAGTTTATGAAGTATGTATTAAATTGTGAGGTTATGCTGTCTGTGTGGTTTGTTGTAGATGGAGCTGGGGTGGTGGATTGGCTTGTTCTTAGTAATTGGTTTATAGCTTCCCAGAATTTTGGGTATTCTTTTGGTGCTTTTCTTGAATTGTTGTATAATATTGTTTTTTTATCATGTTTGATTTGTTTTTTGGCTTGGTTTTGTAGTTGGTTATAATTTTGAAGGTTTTTTTTTTCTTGCTATGGCTTCCATGCTCTGTGTCTCAGTTTGTGGATTGTTCTAGTTTCAGTAGTAAGCCACTGTATGGGTTTGGATTTTACATGCATCTTTTTGAGGGATGCTAGATTATTTAGGGTGGTGGGGAATTTTTCATTGAAGCATCGAACTGCTAGGTTGAGGTTTAGGTGTTTTAGTTGGCTCCAGTCACATAGATGTAAAAGGGTAATTAAAGGTGTTAGGGGAGAAGTTATTTTTGTTACATATTTGTTTATAGAGGTAAGTTCCATGTCTGCCAAAGATGCATAAGAACAAAGTGGATTCACTGATGCATCCCATAGTGTCAGGGAGAGTGTGAATCACAGAACCACTATCAGTCTATTTGGAAGATGAATTGAAAAAGCTGTTACCACAAGTGACTACGGACTGAAAGATACTGCCCATTTTTTTAGAGAAATTACATCAGACAGTGGGTGTCCGAGAGGGTTTTTCTGGCCTACTAATGGTTACTATGGATGTACATAGTTTGTTTACTGTAATACCCAATGATTATGTCATATAAGCCATGAGGAAATTCGCTCAACTGGAATCTGTATGTATCCAACAAATCTGTGTGCTTTTAGACTTGGTACTTGACAACAATATATTTGTCTATGGTAATGACTACTATTGGCAAAGATGGGGAGTAGCCATGGCACTACTTGTGGCAGTAGCTACTCCAATGTAGTCTTAGTCCAGTGGGAACTGGGTTATTTCTTGACTGCTTCAAATCCTTGGAGAAAATTTGTATTTTTTAAGGGTACTTTGTGGATGATATTTTTCTTATATGGGAAGGAAGTGAAAAACTCCTACTTGAGTTTGCCGACTATTTGGCTACTGCCACCTCTTTCTTGGGATTTGAATTACATACTTCCAATATGGAAATAGAGTTCCTTGATGTGAAGTTATGGTTGGATTCAATAGGAGACTAACACCACCCTTTATAGGAAAGATACATGGAAGAATCACCTATTGCATAAAACCAGCATGCATCCAAGACATATTTTCTCAAATATTGTTATAAATCAGGTTTTTCAGGCATCAAGGTTATGTACCAAGGACAAGACTTTCATACATGAACAGAAGTTGGTTTACAATTTCATGGGTAGGAGTTGCAACAAAAGGGACATCAGAATAGATTCCCACAAAGTTAAGGAGCTAAGAAAGGAAAGGGATGCCCTTATTATTTGAAATATGGACCGATGGACAAAAAGCAGGAATCTAATGACGTACTGTTTGGATGTGCTTTGATAGATACTTCACAGATATGTGATATTAGGAAATATTGGCCGGCTCTTAGAGTAGATGATAATTTGAAGCGTATTACAGGGAAGTCCCTAGATTTGTTTTTAAAAACAAGAAGAATTTAAAAAGACTTCTGTGTTTTAGAGGTAGCTTTCAGCAACCACAGCGTGATTTAAGAAAAGGTATCTACAAGTGCGGCAAATGTAAGGTGTGTACCTTCATTAATACTTGCAACCAGTTTTGTCATCTGGTTATGAAAAGGGTATATACTGTCATAGTGGATATGCAGATTGCAATAGTAAGAACATAGTTTATGTGGTGACCTGCAAGACAGATTGTTTAAGGAAAGGATTCTCCGTCACTCCTGAAATATAAACAATCTTGTCAAAACTAATGTATTAGCGTGCCGTGTTATGGCACATACAAAACATACTTTCAAATTTATGGCACTAGAACAAATACAGGAAAACATGAGAGGTGGTGATTTACAGAACATAACAGAGACAGCAGAAGTAAAGTGGATTATGGATCACCCTTGCCCTTGCAACTCCCACTCTAATATCATCCACCCCATCCAACCACTACCTTTCTTTCCACTCCACTAACTACCTTGATTATAGCAAGCTCAGATACTCATAAGCCAGTACTTATTATACAGCAAGAACTTCTTCTTCTTGTAACATTTGTTAATGTCTGGTATGCACTTCACAGATAAAGATTCTAGTTGTCTACTGATGTACTATGTTCTTAATCTGTAAATATGTTGTAAGTAATTGCTATGTAAATTGTTATTCACTATGTAATCTAATGTATATACTGTCTGTTTATTTTAACTGTGGAGCTTTTCTCCCTGGGCCTCCGCTGAAAATGGACCTGCGTCCAGTCGGACACTCCCGGTCAACAAATTTAAATAAATAAATAAATAAATAAATAATAAATAATCACCCTCCGAATTTGAATGGAGTAGTTCCGTTAAAACCTATTCTAAAAGAGAGATGCCCCTATAAGCTATTTTAATTGGTTGAGAAGGCTTCTTTTAGCCCCATTGTTGATTGGATGAATCTTGAAGTATTTGGGCTGGATGGAAGAGAGGGCGTTGGTCTGAAATATAGCAGATGATTGGTTGAGTCCTGCTTTAAGTAAGAGGAAGTGGATGTTATAAATAGGATCTGAAGAAGGTTATGGCTGAAAGAGCATTTCCCATTCATTTCTTTTATAAGAAATTGTTTTTCCATTTTAGAAGCTTGAGCTTGAATACATTTCAGTTTAAAGGTTTTAAACTTTAATTAAAGGAAAGTTTTAACTTCGTGGTGGTATATCCAAATTTTTTCTTTAAATGTTGAGTTATTGTTTGGTGACCAACAAAATGGTATGCAGACTTCCTGTTTTCATAAAATAAATACATAAACAAATAAACTTTTTAAAAAGTGCATTCAACCCACCCCTTCATCCCATGATCTCAAATTTTGAATCCCTTGAGAATGAAGTAAGAACTTACGTCAAGAGTAACAGATGGTGTAGAAACAAACTTACCCAAGATGAAATCCAGGTTCTATGGAATATCAGTAGAAACAAGGAGTATATAGTTATGAAACCAGACAATGGGTGTGGTGGTTATTATGCAATACTGGAGTTGGACAGCAAAAATGTTAGGCTTACTACATTGTGATTCTAGATACACACCAGTGTCTGTAAATTTAATTAACATGGCTTATGGCAAAATAGATTTTATCTTGGATGGCAATTTTGCACAGGGAATCATAGGATGTTAAAATTTTTAAAGGTTTCTAGGTCTTTGATTTTTTTCAATATTTCATATACCCAAGATCCACAAGAATTTGGAAGACACTCCTGTAAGACCCATTGTTGCAGCAGCTGGGTCAAAAACCCACCATTTAGCTTTATATGTTGATATGAAACTTAAAATGTTTAGGAAGTTATTTGATCAGTCACATCCAGGGTGATTTATGGGATTTCTTTTTTGACTAAAGTAGGTAGAGTCACTTACCATTTCCATTATCTTATAGTTACCATTGACATTAAAGACCAGTTTCCTGTTATTCACCATCAGATCAGTCTTCAGTGGTTTGAATCAATAAACTTAGAACTAGACTTTTTGGAAAACAAGGATGTTAAACTAATTATGGAGAACACGGAACTAGCACTGTCTAATCATTTCTTGTTCTTAGAAGGGAAATATTACAGTCAAATGGGGTTGCAAAGGAAGTGGAATGTGCCCCAGTTTTTGCCAATGTTGTACTACTGTAGTGGGAGCACAAGTTTATTTTTCAGTCACTGTTTTCTGAAAAGATTATTTCATTCTTGTGATTCCTGGATGATATATTTTTGTTGCGTGATGGGTCTGAGCAACAGATAGAGGAGTTTGTTTTTTACATTAATGAAACCACCATGTTTTTTGAGTTTACATCCAATATAGGGATTGATAATATGCATTATTTTGATGTTAAACTCTTTAAAGATCCTTTTGAGCATAGGTGTATTTTGAAACTGTTCAGAAAAGAACACTTTTGAAACTCCTACTTACATTTTGATAGTGATAACCCTTTTACCAAAAAAGAAATATAGTGAAGGGTTAAATGGTTCATGCAGCATGCATGACCTCCCCCTATAACGATCTCATTGATGAATTAAATTGTATCGAAGGTCTATTTATTGAACATGGTTATGCTGAGGATATGGGCTCTGAATTAGAGTGAAGTATTGGAAGGTTGCGACACCAAATTTACCCCATTATTATATTTCAAACGTGAAGGTCACACAGAAGGTACCCTATTACTAATAATGTTACCAACTACAATTGGTCATTTATTATTGAGTACAACAATGATACATCTTCAGTTCAGATAATTCTTACCAAATATTGGTATTTTTTCCTCTATGCATAATATGCTTTCATTTTTAACTAATCCTGTTGTAGCCATCTTTAAGGGAAGGTTTAATTTTTAAAAACATTTTGGAACACGATTCAGGGAGTGAACATGCAGGACCAAGTGGTAAAAAAGGGACCTTTAAATGCAGCATGTGCCACTATTGTTCACATATGTCACATTGTGAAGAGGTTACTCTTTCCAACATTGGTCTTACCCTAAGGAGTAAGAAATATTTTAATTGTACCACAAAATGATACTGGGCCAAAAGCACTTAAATTACTTCATTATTTCTTGGATTTGTCATTTTGGTGGAGTGTGTGAGTCGCCGTTGCCTCGAATATTCTGTAAGTGGATAAAGTGCACTCTGTTTGTAGTAGAGGGATCTTTTTTGTCCAGTTTCCCTAGGCTTCATCTTGGATCTGCATTAAGGTTTTTCAATTCTTTGGTGAGTTCAGTGATGGTAAGTTTAAGTAGTCTGCAAACTATGGGAAAGGGAGTGTTCTGAACAGTTAGAAAATGAGAGAATTAATTAGTGGCAATATTGGGGTCAGGCATAGCATGGGTTACTGGTCCTTGGACAGTTGGATTTGCAGTTTGAAAAGTTTTTGGAAAGACTGGGGTCTGAAGGAAACCATTTTTTTTTTGTGGGGGGGGGGTAATTTCAAGTTTTGACTGTGGATTGTTATAGGCAGTGGTCACTGAAATCTGGTTGACGATGGGTGAGGTGTTGGAATGGTGGTGGGAGGTTATAATGAGGTCTAAAAGTGAATAGAGATTTGTTTTGAAGTTAGGTGTGGTTGTCTCAGTGACTAGTTGGAGTAGTTTGTGGTCAGTAAAATGCTCAGACATATTGTGCTTGATAGGGCCAAGAATATTAAGATTAAAATCACTAAGCTTAATTATGTGCTTGTTAGAACTCTGCACAGCTAGAATGTTATGTAGAGGAGCTGTGCATGTTGATTGTGGTAGGGCATAGAAAATAAGCAAGTGAAGTGCATCTGGGTGGGGGAGATGACTTTAAGTACAATTTAGTGATAATTCAGTTTGGCTTATGATCGGTAGAGGGGCTGGCCTGGGCAGCGGACTTATGTAGGAGTATTACACCACCAGCATTTCTTTTTCCAAGGTGGGAGTCAAACTTGTAATTGTAACCACTCCTGTGACATTACTGTGTAGACATATACATTTTTTTAACCACTAGAGCATCTAGTTTGCACATAGCTGAGTATTGCTCATAAAGTTTCTTGTCTTACTGACCTATTCAGTTTCAGTATTTAAATTTCCCCTCACTCCTCCCTAGTAGATCAGTAGCCATGGGTATGCACTTTCCAACTCTCTCTTTCTGTGGCCAGTATGGTAGAAATGGGTATTCTGAGGCATCATAGCAATTGCCTCATGTACACTGACAACCCACCTATTCTTAATAAAATGTAATAAAACACTGTAGGCAAAACTCCATCATACAACCAAAAATAGTCCTATAAAGGTTATCGTTGACACTTGCACCATGCCTATTGCACAGGGTAAACACCCTACACATAATATCAAAAACCACCAAAAATATCGAAACCTGTTATAATACCACACGAAAGAAGACTCCGTTGCAACTTTGTAAAAGGTTTAATCCAAAGGTTGTAGTTTCATTCAGTAACACGAAAAAACACACTTCTATTCTCTGAGAGAATAGAAGTGTGTTTTTTCGTGTTACTGAATGAAACTACAACCTTTGGATTAAACCTTTTACAAAGTTGCAACGGAGTCTTCTTTCGTGTGGTATTATAACCCTACACATAATACTTATGCTGAGGCACTTACTAAAACACTAAGACCTCCTGTACAGTACAATCAAAGAACAGTTCCTCAGACATGAATAAGCACTGCATTAAAATACCACTCACAGCTATGTATATCAAACTGTATCCAAGCCTGTACTGCTAAGCCCATAAGGCAAACCAGCCCACAGACAAATTTCTTGGTCATTGATAATTCTATACTGAGGCACACCAAGGGTCCAAATGGAGAGAGAAGTCAGTAAGCAAAGGAGAGAGTAGTATTGCTGAAATTGAATTCATCCTCAAGTCTTGGTGAGAACATTCACGAGGTGGACCCGTTTTTTTACAAAATCTCACCATGCTTTATTTATATAGCATATATCATGGACAGAAGTAGGTAAAAAAATTAAAAAAAGATAGCTGGGTGCACAAGACCCAGGATGAAATGGTGCCAGGACTGGAGAAAATGACAGTGTAGAATCCTCAAAATACAGAAGCATTCCTACAATGGGGCCATGCCAGGCCCAGGGGGAGGTTGGTCCCCCCCCCCCCATTGTAGAAAGAAGTAGCAGTCCACAAAAATCACAAAAACAGATAAGCCAATGAAGAGCCATAAAGACAATAGAGTGGACTGATAGGAAAGAAATTAAGTGTTACTGTTATGAAAAAAGCACAGAATTTCCAGACATTAGATATACAAAAAGATTAAGAGAGACCTTAGAGGAAAGAAAAAATATTTCCACAAGAAAACCTGTCAGAAGCTTCAAATTAAAATTTTTGTTCTTTAATACAACAGATTTTGTGAAAAACATATCACATTATAAGAACCAAGAAACTTTCATCTGTTTGGAAAAAGAAGCATCTGAATAAGTGCAAAAATATGAGCAACAAAATCTAGATTTTTGAAAAGTAAAATATGGACATGAGGAAAGAAAGAGAGATTTGATATGGTGCAATATTTATGCAAAGTCGAAAATGAAATTAATCAATACAAAAAAGGCAGCCCCAAAGATATTCAAAGAGAAATACAGGTATAGGCATCCAGATGTGGAACATTTCTCAATAAAAAAAATCACAAAGAGGGAATGTAGAAAAGATTAGTAAAGTAGAAGTGAAAAAAAATAGAAATTGAAGTTATGGAATGCCTACAAAAGTGGAGGATTTGTGGTGTAGAAGATCTAACACAGGTTACATCACAGCATGATGGTAATGAGTTCCGAAAGTAAGGAGAAGCAGGAAGATTAGGAGACATCTGAAGAAGAAATATGAACATGGGAAAGAAAGAGATTTAATTATGGTGCAATATTTATGCAAAGGAGAAAGCAAAACTAATCAATACAAAAAGTGCAACACCAAAGATATTTGAAGCGAAATACAGGCAGAGGAATCCAGACATGGAAAATTGTACAATACAAACAATAAGGCAAAGAGGAAAAGTAGAAAGAAAGTTAGTAATGGAGAAGTTAAAGAAATAGAAACTGAGGTTATGAAGTACCTGTGAAGTAAAAGATTCAGTGTAGAAAATCTAACTCAGAAAGACATCCAAATTAAGGAGAAAACAGTAGAAAGGGAAGCTGGTCATTTGCCACATGATATTTTGGAGCCTTCCACAGGGAACCAGTATAAACTTTCACTTGAAACTGGACAGCAAGGGAAAGAACAGGAAACTGTGGCAACTCTAAAGTTAGTGTCGAGGTGTGGTAGGCCAGTGTGTTTCCATGTGACAGAGCAATGGATGACTCGGGATGAAATTGAAGAGAATTTGCCTCAGGAAAATGCTATAGAACGTTTAATAGAATACTCGCAGAAAATGGAGAACAAAAATTGTGCTCTCAGATTCAAAGAAAATGCACGAAGAGAAGAGTTGCTTGATTTAATAGAGACTGATAGATTAAGATCAGTGAAAAAAATAGACGCAGAAGGTCAATAAAACACAAAAAGTTAGAAGTTTGATAAAATAAATTAACACAGTAATTAGGACTGTTCGTAAATATCCATGTAATATAACAAAAGTAAACAGGATATACTACTGTGCAGCTAATTTAATAATAGATAAATTCTACAAATAGTAGTTCCAGGATGCACAAAAACACCAGTAACCAAGTAAAATGCACCGAATGGCCATTAGAAAAAAAATTCCACTTTATTTTAAAACACACGGTCAAAATTTGAAGTAAAGTGCTTTCATCATCTGTAATGACTTCATCAGAACTGAAAAAAAAAGAAAAAAAAAATCTGATGAAGTCATTACAGATGATGAAAGCACTCAACTACTTCAAATTTTGACCGTGTGTGTTTTAAAATAAAGTGGAGTTTTTTTCTAATCGGCATGGGGTGCATTTTACTTGGTTAATGTATAAATTCTACTACAAGAACACAGGGTAGTAAGGGAAAGAAGAGAAAAAATAGAATACCATCATGGAAATATAGAATAGAGAAAAGTATAAAGCAATTAAGACAAGAGGTGTCACTGTTAAGAGTATACAAGATCAACAAAAATATTCAGAAAGATGGATGTGTTAAAAACAATGCACAGTATTATAATGGATCAAGATTTATCATGCATCGTAAATCATAAACTAAAAATATCAGCACAGGCAGAAAAACTTATAAGATACACAGATAAATATAAAGGAAAAGTACAAAATAAGTAATTTATTGATGACCCAAAAAAGTTTTATAGCAAATTGGGAAACAAAGTAAAAGCAATTGAAAGACCACCAAATAAAGAAGAAATAGATACATTTTGGCTAAGTGTTTATGGAGATCATGTGGAACATAACAAAGATGCTGAATTGATAGAAGTAAAAGAAAGAATGAGAAGTTCAAATGTTCAGGGTATGATGATGTGTCTTTCGGCTTTTCCCGGTTAGGGTTCACCACAGCAGAACTCCGGTCTGCTAATGATTGGCAGTTGATTTTTACGTGCTGAGTTGCCAACCCTGATGCACAACCTTCAATGAAAGTACGCCCATTCACGTATATCTCCACGCAGAAGATGCTCTAGCTGAGAATCGAACTGGACAGCGTCTTACTGTGAGGGGGCAGCACCACCACTGCAATGGGATGAAGTAACAGCTAGAGAGATTGAAGCAAACTTAAGAAAAGCCTCTAACTGGAACACCCCAGGCTCAGATGCAATACCTAACTTCTGGTTTAAAGTATTAACATCTTTGCATGAAGATTAGCCATGAGTAAGAACTATTTATATGTGCACCCCAAACAGACACCAACCTGGCTAACAACAGGAAAAACAATGCTCCTACTTAAGAGTGAACCTGCAAGCTGCCCTTAAAATTATAGACCAATAACTTGCCTTCCAACGAAGTGTAAACTATACACTGGAATTGATGCCAACAAAGTTTATAGTTATTTAGAAGAAAACTCAATTATGGCAGTAGAACAAAAGGGCAGTAAAAGAAAGTCATATGGAAAAAAAGGATAATTTTTTATTAAATAAAGTCATAGTGGAGAACTGTAAAAACGATGGACTGACTACATAAAAGCATTTGACAGATTCATGGATAAAAGAGTCCTTAAAAATTTGTAAGATACACCCTACACTGATAAACTACATCACAGTGACCATGAAACAATGGCAGACCACTATGAAGTTAAGCCATGATATAAACAAATTATTATTCCTGGAATAAAAATCCAGAGGTGGATATTCCAGTGTGACTCTCTGTCACCATTACTCTTTTGCCTTGCCATTAACCAATTAAGCTGTTTGCTTAACAGATTAGGTCATAGCTATAATTTTGCTCCCGGAAAGCAACAGCATATGAAAACTTCACATATTCTCTTTGTCAATGATTTAAAACTGTATAGCTCATCAGACGAGGAACTGAAAGCACAACTGTAAGTAGTCAAACCTTTTCAGATATAAGAATGCAATTTGGTCTTGATAAATGTGTAAAAGCAACCTTTAAAGCAGATAAACTACAGCGCCAAGAGTCCATCAGTTTGGGGCAAGAATGTGATATAAAAGAACTTGAGCAAGAGGGAATGTATAAATATATCTGGGAATCTATGAAGGATAAACATAAAAAATGAACACATGCAAACAAAACTTAGGAATATTTTAGAAAACTTAATCCTGAAAATAGCATTGACATTTCAGAACAAAATTCAAGCTATAAACCAATTTACTCTTCGTATCCTAACTTACAGTTTTGGAGTGACTGACTGGCCCTAGAAGGTTTTGGTTAGATTAGACAGAAAAACAAGAAGGATGCTTCATGCTCATCAAATTATTTATAAAAAAAATCAGTGCATAGCAAGATAATATATTCCCTGTTCCAAAGGAGATATGGGCTTACTTGAACTTAATTACATGTATAGATCTGCAATTGTAAAATTAGGGTGCATTGCATACTATGTCAGATAAGATGCATGCACTTTTTTACTTTTTTATAGTGTTTGTAGATTACCTTTAGTTTCCTTCTTTAAAGTAATGTCCAAGAAGTCTGTACTTCTGTATTGCACATTCTTTTTAAACCTCAAAAAGATGTTGCTGTATGAAGGTATTCAGTAAAGACATTTAGTTCACATAAAGAGCCATCCCATAAAAGAAGAATGTCATCAACAAACCTTTTATAAAAACACATTGTTAAAAAACTGTTATTAGATTCAGATAGAATAGTTTGCATCTCCCAAGGATTCATAACAGATTTGCATATGAATTAGCCACTGGAGTACCCATGGCAACTCCTGTGGATTGTTTGTAATAATTTTATTGAACTAAAAAAGAATATATTCTCCAGAACAACCCTAAGTAAATCGCATAATAAGTATGCATTAATATTAGTTCAACTCTGCTGTTTGGAAATATACTTCCTAACCATTTGAATACCAACATCATTAGGTATACATGTAAACAGGGAGTCCATATTGTGTAACCATATAACAAGTTAGCATACTATGTTGTTTAGTCAATTCATATAATTGTTCTAAAAAATGAGAACTGTCCTTAATACTAGTAGAAGTACTTAAAACTATCTTTAATTCGTATTCTAAATACTTTGATATAGCTTCAGTAACCCACTCTCTAAGTCTAGCAAAAGCATATCGGTGTCAAGCTGAAACAATAAGCTGAATGGGTGGGTTTATTCGACCCTTATGTATTAGCTTTTTTTTATCTCCAGGTCTCTGCTTTTAAGCTGCTATAGCTGATTGTTATTACTACTAAATGTTACTAAAATTTAATAAATTGTTTTATAGTCCTGAGGAGCTTTTCTCCCCGGGTCTCTGCTGAAAATGAGCCAAAAGCTCAGCCAGACTAACCTGGTTATCAAATGTAAAATAAATAAATAAAATAAAATAAATGTTGGGAATACCATTTATAATAAGAGTTGTATTTCTCTCTTTGTGGTTCCGGAATATCTGTTTCTTCTATTTTGTTAATTGTCTGTAGTTGTTCTGGATTCAACACTCCAGGACTCCCTTTTTCCTAGATCTGCACTTGTGGGACTGCATACATATCTGCTGACTTCACAAGACCCAAATATAGTGAAAGTTTTGTAACATGAGAATAAAACTAAGATGACTTCTCTAAGTCTAGCAGAAGCATATCGGTGTCAAGCGGGAATGGAAATCAAACCAGAAGTAGATAAAAATCAGCCAGCAAATGAATGTGCCAAAAAAAAAACAAAAGAAAGAATATAAGGTGAAGGATCAAATGTGAAGGCAAGAAATGTGGAAGATGCATAAATATAGTTGCAAGTATAGAAAACTCCTGGAAGAACCTTATGTTGATCAGGATCGAATGCAGGACTGGTTAAGGAGAGGCGAATTCAAACCAAAAAAGGTTAACATTGACGGCACTTGATAGTAGGCTACGTACACATTGATTTACAAAGTCAATTGAACATGTGGAAGGAATAAACAGATGTAGGTTTTGTAAAACAGAATTGGAAACAGTCGCAGACCTTGTGGCTGGCT
The DNA here is from genome assembly GCF_019279795.1 of Protopterus annectens. Taxonomy (NCBI): domain Eukaryota; kingdom Metazoa; phylum Chordata; order Ceratodontiformes; family Protopteridae; genus Protopterus; species Protopterus annectens. Next base: position 1,703,339,612 of record NC_056741.1, on the reverse strand, counting down.
GTGATATACTAATGGCAGAAGGGCTGTATTTTGAAAGGCATAAAAATGTGGCAAGACTGTTGCACTGGGGATTGTGCAAACATTGTGGTGTTGAAGTGGCTGAAAAACACTGGAAACATTATCCACAAAGCATCATACAAAATGAAGTCTACATCACATGAGATCACCATTACCAACAGTTGAAAAATAGATGCGAGAAAAACAGATATAATGGTCAATGAAAAGAAGGTAGAAGTAACATTGATTATTGAAATCACTATACCCAATGAGTACAGTGTCTTGAGTAGAGTGAGAAACAAAATCATAAAATATCAGGATTTGCAGGCAGAAATGCAAGCAGTGTGGAAGAAAGATACCCAGACAGTTCCAATAGTAGATGGGTCTTATAAAAAAGAATCTACAGTCATATTTAGATATGTTGCCAATACATGTAACTCCGTATGAATTGCAAAAGGAGTCATTACTGGGCACATTGTGGGGTGCTGCGAAAAGCACTTCTGGCTGACATCAAAGATTAAATCAGTACTAATTTCACAAACTTTAATCATACTTTGACTTAGGAATGGGGTCCATTCTCATTATGGTATAAGAAGCCCAAAAGATTTGAAGAAATTAATAAAAAAGGCATACCGGTGTGTCCCTCACCAGACTGAGTAAGGAGAGAGTCATGGTTAGCTGCCTTTCCCTGGCTAGGGTTTGTCAGGTCACATAGGCACTAAGGTCATTGAAGCACCGCTATCAGTATGACAGTCCACCTGAGACGTACCTCCCTTGACTATATGAAGTGAGACATGATAGAGCTATCTGATTGTGTCTCAGGCAGGTATGAACTTAGCATTGAGCAGCCTTCTCCAAGGATGATGCCAGTTACCAACAGAAAATTATTGATTTTAACAATTGGCTTAGCTTCTGGTGTCAATCCAGAGGGGGTACAATATTTGACAGCCTGAGAGGTGTGCACCTATTCCCTGTAGGCTTTTGGATATTGGAAAAGACCTTTTCCACCCCCATAGTGCCTTTTTAGGCAAAGCCAAACTGATAAACCTACCAACTTAACTGAACCTATGAAGGAAGTTTTGAAGGTGGTACTGCTCAGTGCTAGAAGTCTTAACAAGAAACTTGAATCCCTGCAAGCCTTTCTCTCTCCAGAGTATAGATATCTATGTAGTAATGGAGATGTGGTTTAAAGATGTGTAGAGTATCCCAGCAATGCATGGTTATTATGCCTTTCACACCTATAGACTAGCTACTGTACAGGAGGGAACTATTTATTTATTTATTTATTTTACATTTGTTGACCGGGCTAGTCTAACTGGATACATGTCCATTTTCAGTAGAGGCCCGGGGAGAAAAGCTCCAAGCATAAGAATAACAATATAACAAAAGCAAATACGAAAAATAGAGTAATAAAGCAACAGTAGACTAAAGTTGGAGGAGTCTCAGTCTAAATAAAAAACAACTTCACATCCAGACTAGTTAAATTGTATGACCCTCTGGAACTCATACATGTGAAACTCACCATAAACATGGTGTCGTACCATATCCTTGCAATCTGTAGGTCCCCCTCCATATCCCAGGAAACCTATACTACATATCTCAGTGTAATAGAGTCCCTCACTGTTCAACCCAGTATGATATTCATGGGGATCTCAACTACCCCTGTATAGACTGGGAATTCTACACCACCTCTAATGCACAAGCTCTGAGATTCCTAACCTTTAACACCAGCACCAATGGTTGGTCCATTCTCCTACCCAGAGGTGCAAACATACTTGACTTTGTACTCATGAAATAGAGGGTCAGTGTAACTCACCCAATGTAATGTCTTCACTTGTCAGATGTGACCATAAGGCATTATTTGAAATACAAATTAAATCCAGGGATACAGCAAAACCAAAAATATTTTAGGAACTATTCCAGGGCTAATCTCCCTCTACTAAACACCTTGTCTAAATTTCAAGCACATCCAGTCTGTGTAAACACTATTGTATATGCTGAACTATTTACAGAATCTCTGTATAGCCATATTAATAGATGTATAGAGTGATTTGTGCCCACCACTGTTAAGAATAAGACTATTTCAAAAGGCAAGCCATCCTTGTGAAATCACAATATCAATTGGTTATACAACAAAAGATAAAATTCTTTACCAGGTGTAGGAGGAACAAAGTCATACATAGTAAAAGCCACCTGACCAATCTAACAGACAGGTTAATTAATAGTTCAAAGGCTAAATTTGGTTGTCTCAGGCAAAGGACAGCCACAAAGCTTTCTACAACTATGTCTGAAACCTTTGGAGAAATGCACAACAATGTGCAGAACTTATTGTAAATGGCATCACCCACATTGAACTGGAAACAATTGTCAACGTTTTGGCTGATAGGGTCAGTTCACATTTCTCCCCCATTCCCCCCTGACAGTACAAAGGAAATACTGCATACCACAATCTCATAAACCATTACTAGGGAACAGGTCATCAGTGGAGTTTCTAAGGCCAAAAACTCTGCATTGATGGGACCCAGTATCATCCCAGGATGTGTAATAAATAGAATGAAACATGACCTCTCTGGTCCATTTGAATCGCTTTTCAGCTGGAGCCTTCAGTCAGGTTTTATGCCCATGGAATGAAAGATGGCTACATTCATTCCCCTGCAACTACAATGACTTAACACAATAACCTCAACTTGTCAGTTCTAGACATAATGTTATGGATGACTGGATCTAAGATAGTTCTAAGGATCCCTCCCAGAGAGCGCACAACTAAAACACCAATTATACCATGACCCCCCCCCCCAAAACGTGCACGCTGATTGGCCAGCGTGCACATTGTAAATCGAGTTATACTAATGGAAAAAGGTCCGGTCGCCCGGACTTTTTTCCATTAGTATAACTCTACTTTTAAAACACTGTCTTGCTATGTTAAATGGGTTTAACATAGCGAGACAGCTTTAAAATAAGCAACGGAGATCTCCGTTGCTTATTTTAAAGCTGTCTCACTATGCTAAACCCATTTAACATAGCGAGGCAGGTTTTAAAAAGCAACGGAGAAAGCAAGATCTCCGTTGCTTTTTGTTCGCTATGTTAAATGGGTTTAACATAGCGAGAAAGATTTAAAATAAGCAACGGACATCTCCGTTGCTTATTTTAAAACTGTCTCGCTATGTTAAACCCATTTAACATAGCGAAAACAGTAAAAAAAAAAGCAACGGAGATCTTGCTTTCTCCGTTGCTTTTGCACAACTCTGATGTACTGCGCAGCGCAGTACATCAGAACTGCCGCGGATGCCAGACATCTGCGGAAGGGCAGTAAACAGGCATTATACTATGCCATTATTTAAGAAAAGTAATGGTTTCTTTTCTTAAATAATGTCATGGTATAATAGCAATAACCCACTTCTGGGTGTGGGTAATGCTGTATTTACCCACGGTTGGCTTTGTTTGGTCCCTCGGGCTTCGCCCTCGGGACCAAACCACGCCAACCGTGGGTAAATCTAGCATTACCCACACCCAGGCGTGGGTTATTGCTATAGTAGTTTACACAGAACTCTTGCTATTACTCTGCAATGCAAGAGGATGGGTGCCTGTTGTGGTATCTGAGTTTACTGTAAGCCAAACTGCCCTTCTTGTGTTTTTTTTTTTAATTGGGAATCTTTTTTTTTTTTTTTTTTTTTTTCCAGTTTACCAACATCCTCATTTAAGCCTGCCTCAGGACCCTATAGGCTTTTAATTTTTTTTGTGCTTTCTGTTCTGTTCTTTTCCTTTCTGGCCATATCACCCACATCTGCCAATGGGAGGGTAACCTCTTTACCACTGGGATTTACTCTTGGTGTCATCAACTTAAAAGATGATAATGGGGTAATTGTTGGCTGCAGACTGGCCACCACCAGTGGCTAATTCATGATGCTTATGTTTATTATGCCCTGATATGAGTGTACACTCCTGTGTCAGTGCTGCATAACTGGAGTGTTATCCCTCCCAGACTGAACATGCACTTCTGAATTTCTTTGGCTCATAGTGTGTGACCAGGCCTTCTCAGATGGCATTCTTACAGTAGGATTTGACCAACATTTTATTCACAGACTGAATAAGCTAGTAATGCCCAATGCCGTGCATCAGGCAGCTGCTCCAACATTCCGGCTTGTCACACTTAGATCAGCTGGAGCTCACCTAGGGATCATCCATCCATGTCACAAACCCATCTGGAATTATCAGTGTTGACAGATGCTATGAAATGTGATAGGAGTTGCATATTTTGAATATATGGCAGCCTGCCTATATTGCCCTCATTAGCAAGGTTGCTTACTAACCATTACTGATATTTAACCTGTCAAAACATGTCAGCACAGAAAACATAAGCTGCTACAAAACACAGCATATAATTATCTGTGAGGAGCAGGTACCCAGATTATCCATTTGGGGTGAGGTGGCTGTACCATCTGCTCCCCTCATATGCATTCAACTTTATGAATGCTGCTCCCTGGGAAAGGGTCACTCTTCCATTACAGTGGCATTGGAGTAGAACTCAGAATTTTATAACTATGGGGCAATTAAACAGTTGCAACACCCATCAGACACCTCAGTGTACCAGTGAGGTTACTGCGGTGTGAAAACTATTTTAGGAAAATCAAGACAGCACTCTTCTTTTCATTGCTATATGGCAACAACTTCTAGGGAATCAGGCACCACTCTACCAGTCTCAGTCAATGCATTTTTGTCATTGTTGATACTGACAGACATATGATGGTATGTTTTGCATTTCATATTATTGTTAGTACATTCTCATACATGACAATAATATTTTAATAAGAAAGAGAAAAAAAGGCACATTTGCACCAATAGTTGATGCCAGATGTTCTTCATCTCACATTGCTGCAGTCATAACCTGTGGGTAGTCCGCTGTCCTCGGTCGGCCCGAATACCAAAGTGTTAGGCTGGCGTCGGTCATGGTCGCTTAGATCTGACGTCAGTACGCCGTGGTACTAAAGCGCATGACCGACGCCATATCCTCTGTCGTTCTTGCCGCATGGTCCGAAGCAGAAGCAGCGTTTGCAAGTGCCGTTCGGCGTCCTGAAATTTTCGTATTCTGAGTTTCAGACCGAAGACCAAGTTGGGCTAAGTACCCCGTTGGGGAATATTTTTGTTTTTTCTTGACTCAGTTAATTCCGGATGTCAGAAAAAGTAAATAATTGTATTTCTTGTGGGAAGCAGATACCTCATAGGGATTATCACTCTCTCTGTATTCCTTGCTTGGGGCCTGAGCACGACGTAGTCGGGTGTCACTTTTGTGCTAAATTTAATAAGCGCACCATTAAACGCAGGTTAGATTGTGCTAGACTTGTCTTCGGTAAGCGGTGTAATTACAATATGCCGTCGGATCCTCCGACGACCGCTACCGCTAAGAAGCGGAAAAAAAAACCGTTAAAGTCCAAGCAGGATGAGTCGTCCGTTACGGACGCCGGTTCTTTAGAAACTACGGTGGAATCTGTGGATCCAGCCGAGGTTTCAGCTGAATCTCAGGGGGAGCCTTTAATCTTGCAGGATGTGGCCTCTCAGGAGTCGGGTCAGGCTGAGGGGGCCTCAGGTTTCTGTAGTCCCTTCTCTGCATTAGGTGGTTAGGCCTTCTACTTCTGTCTCTAAAGCACCTTCCAAGGTCAGGCCTGGTTTGTCTTCCGCTGGTGTCAGTCCTAGTTCTGTTCCTAAAAAGCATATGCTGAAGATGGCAGAGGATTTGATTACTTTAATCAGGGGTTCTATGCCCCCCCCCCCGGATAAGAGGCCTAGGGTGGAGCCAGAGGTAGAGGGTTTAGAGCATTCCTCAGATTACTCTGAGTCTTCAGCTGAGGACATTCAGGATTTTCCTCCTTATTCTGATTCTGATGCAGAGGATTCTTGTCCTTCTGCTTCCCCTCCAGAGGATTTTTCCTTTTCTGAGACCCTGCATTCCATGAGGGAGCATTTTAAGTGGGAAGGTCAGGATTTCTCAGATTCTCGTAAGAGGCTTAGGGAATTTTTATTTTTACCACAGCATAGGCCCTTGGCTATTCCCCCTGTTTTGGATGTTGTACAGGATGTTTTCTCTGAAGCTTCCCTTAATCCTGATTCTTTACCTCCTGCCCCTGTTAAACCAGACAGGTATTACAGAGTGCCAGAGGCCCATAAATATTTGTATAAGAGCCCTGGAGCTGACCCGGAGATTATTAGCCAGGGACCTAAGGGTGTCAGGGCTTCTATTGTGAAGAATCCAGTTCCTCTGGATAAAGATTCAAGAGCTTTGGATAGGTGGGGTAAAAAAAGTGTATACCTCTTCCACTCTAGCGATGAGGGCTTTGAATTGCCAGTTTCATATGCTGAAGTACCAGAATTTTCTATTAAGTCAGTTAAAATCTAAGGTTGATGCTTTGGCAGAGGGTATTGAGTGTAAAGAATTGCAAGATTTAGTTCATGCCTCTGATCAGGTGGGTAAGCATTCTTTGCAGTGTGGTTTTGATGCTCTTCAGGCGTCCTCCAGGGTGGCTGCCACTGGATCAGTTATTCGTAGGCACGCCTGGCTTAAGGATCAGAATTTGTCAGAGCATGTAAAAGCTCGAATTTTGGATACTCCCCTTCAATCTGAAGTTCTGTTTGGTTCTCCTGTGGAGTCGGTTTTGAAGAAAATGGAAGACAAAGCTAAGTCCATGCAGACAGTTAAGGAATTTTTACAGGTACAGCCCCCTAAGTTTAGCAGAAATTGGCCTGCTAAGGGATGGGCTTATCCTTCTTCTGATTTACAGTCTGGGGCAGATCTAGACGTGGTAGGGGCAGGGCTCATGCTCAGGGTTCCTTCAGACCGAGGACGTGGAGTTCCCCTGCACAATCTTCAGGTGAGGGCAGGGGTCAGCCTTTTCGTAAGCAAACCCAATGACCTGTATCTTCAGCTGCCAGATCCCACCTGTCTGGCAGCTCCTCTGGGAGGAAAGTTGGCACTTTTCAGGCAAAATTGGCTTTTGGTCACCCAGGACAAATGGGTGTTGGATATTATAGATCGAGGCTACAAGTTTTATTTCCACACCTTGCCTCCTTTCAAAGGCATACCAGACGTTCCTCCTCAGCAAAAGGTGGAGGCTTACAGACAGATTGCTTTACTTCTAAAAATGGGGGCTATCCAGGAGGTCCCTCAGTCAGAAGTGGGCCTAGGATTTTATTCTCGCCTGTTTCTTGTGCCAAAGAAAGGAAACACTTGGAGGCCAATACTGGATTTGTCTATTCTCAACGCATACCTGGACATTCCAAAATTCAAAATGTTAACTTTGCAAAAACTTCTGCCTCTGCTAGGCAAAGATCACTGGATGGTAACTCTGGATCTCAGAGGCTTATCTTCATATTCCTATCAGGCCCAATTGCAGGAGGTTCCTGCGTTTTCGGGCTGGGACTTTACATTATCAGTTTTCTGCATTGCCCTTTGGCTTATCTACTGCGCCCAGGGTGTTCACAAAGGTCCTGGCTCCAGTGATAGCCTTCTTAAGGTTAAGAGGAATACAAATTTATCCTTATTTGGACGATTGCCTGATTCTTGCTCAAGACAAAGTCAAGTTACTTCACCATCTACAGTATGTTATGACAGTGTTAAGGTGCCTAGGGTATTCTGTGAACGAAACGAAGTCCAGCCTAGTACCCTCTCAGGACATGTGCTTTCTGGGTGTGAGACTGAATACAGCCTCTCAGATGGCGTTTTTGACCCCGGACAAACAAAGAAATCTTACCCTTTACTTCCAAAAATTGTCTCTACGGTCCAGGCTGACTGCAAGGACAGTCCTTCAAGCCTTGGGGTTCATGGCATCTTGTATTCTGGTGCTTCCCAATGCCAAACTGCATATGAGGAAGTTACAATGGTATCTCAAAAGCATATGGACTCAACACTGCCACGATTTGGACACTGTCATTCAGATAATACCTTGCATTCAAAGGGAATTTTTGTGGTGGGCTCAGGAATGTCACCTAAACAAGGGACTCTCTGTGACCCGACCAGAGGCGAGTCAGATCTTAACGACAGATGCCTCAGACATGGCTTGGGGAGCACACTTCAATGGAAAATGGGTTCAAGACACGTGGCCTGCCAGACTTCAACATTTGCATATCAACATGAAGGAGATGTTAGCAGTCCAATTTGCATTGATGGCTTTCAAGGATCTCATTCATCCAGGACGATTGTTGATTCAAACAGACAACACAACAGTCATGTGGTACATCAACAAGCAAGGGGGAACCCATTCGTACCCTCTTTCCAGACAAGCTATGATTTTATGGGAGACTGCTCTCAGTTTGCACCTCACTCTTCAGGCAAGGTTTCTGCCAGGAGCACAGAACTCCTTAGCAGATGTTTTGAGCAGGCAGATGGTGGATCCCCACGAGTGGAAATTGGATCCTCATGTGTTTCAACAGTTGACAGTGGCTTGGGGGACTCCAGACATAGATCTGTTCGCTTCTCCACAAAATTTTCAACTGCCAAAGTTTTGCACAAGGATGTTTCACCCACAGGCTTGGAAAGTGGATGCTCTGTCTTTCAGTTGGAGCAACCTTCACGTCTATGCCTTTCCTCCTCTACCTCTCCTTGCAAAGGTACTCTTGAAGGTCAGACAGGACAAGTCCTGCATGATTTTAATAGCTCCAGATTGGCCACGTCAGCACTGGTACCCTCTACTGAGGAGTTTAGTACGGGAGCCTCCTTGGCCTTTGCCACCAGTTCCACACCTTTTGTCCCAGACAAGCAATCATTTCCTCAATGTCAGGATACAGTCCCTGCATCTGACAGCCTGGCGTATTCTGTTCTAGACCCTGGGGGGTCGCAGCTTCCACAACAAGTTTTGAATGTCATTTTGGAGGCCAGACGGCCTAGTACAAGGAAAGTTTATGCTGATAAATGGAGGAGATTTTTTCTTTGGAGCAAGGGAAAGAGCTTTGATGTTTCAGTGCCTAATTTGAGTGTTTCACTTCAGTATCTTACAGAATTACTAGACAAGGGTTTGTCTTTCTCCTCTGTAAAAGTTCATGCTGCAGCTATTTCTGCTCACTATGACTGTGACCCACCATTATTCTCTCATCCTTTGTTTAAGCAATTTCTTAGAGGGGCAAAGAATATAAGACCCCCGCGTAGAGCTCCTACTCCTTCCTGGGATCTCAATTTTGTGTTGGAAAAACTCACTTTACCTCCTTTTGAACCTGCAGCTACATCTGAGTTGAAGTTTTTGTCTTGGAAGACTGCTTTTTTGTTGGCTATTACGTCTGCTAGAAGGGTATCTGAATTACAGGCTCTAATGGCAGTTGAACCCTTCTTGATATTTCATAAGGATAGGGTATCCCTGCGTACTAACCCTACTTTTATGCCTAAAGTTGTTTCTAATGTGGCTTTAAACCAATCTATTCATTTGCCTACATTTTATGCTGATCCCCAAAATAAGGGGGAAAAAATTTTGCATTGTTTGGATATTCACAGGCGGTTACGTTACTATTTGAGCAGAACTAAAGGGTTCAGACAGTCTCAACAGTTATTCATTTCTTTTGCCTTGGGTTCACAAGGAAAACCTGTTTCAAAGCAAACTATTTCTAAGTGGATTGGTCATTGTATTGCTTTTTGTTATTCTCATCATGGTAAGGAGGTTCTGGCTGGAATCAGACCTCATTCCACTAGAGCAACTGCCACTTCTACTGCTTTTTTAAGGGGAGTAGCTACTAAGGATATTTTGGAGGCAGCTACCTGGAGTTCAGTGCACACTTTTTCTAAGCATTACCATCTCCCTCTTTATTCTAAATCTAGGGCTGGGTTTGCCACTGCTGTTTTACATGTTAGCAGCTCCTAATGCTTTCTGATTTTACCAACCTCCCTTTACCTTTGCTTTGGGATTCTACCCACAGGTTATGACTGCAGCAATGTGAGATGAAGAACATAGTACAGTTTTGTACCTACCATAAATGTCGATGTTCGAAGATCCACATTGCTGCAGTCCAATTTTCCCTCCCTCCTTCCCCTCTGTAGTTTGGGGTGACTGGGTGGTTTGTGGTGTACCTATTTTTGCTATTTTGGTAATTGGGTGTTTTTCTATTTGTGGTTATAGCCTTTCTTTTTAAGGCTTTCTGACATCTGGGGCAAGAAAGACTGAGGATATGGCATCGGTCATGCGCTTTAGTACCACGGCGTACTGATGTCTGATCTAAGCGACCATGACTAACGCCAGCCTAACACTTTGGTATTCGGGCCGACCGAGGACAGCGGACTACCCACAGGTTATGACTGCAGCAATGTGGATCTTCGAACATCTACATTTATGGTAGGTACAAAACTGTACTTTTCCACTGTACTAAATTGATGATTAAACGTGCTAAAGAACAGTGAAGTTTACAGGAAAGGTTTCCAAATTTAGGAGATAAAAGACTATTTCAGTCACAGCACCACATTTAGCTAACTGGGTGCAGTGATTTTTCTGTTTTTTTTTTCTGACGTACTACTTCACACTTAGTTAAGGATGACATCTCCTCTCTTAAGGATTCAGTTTGGACATGGCTATAGACAGAATGTATTCCATTCCCATTCTCATCTTGCCAAATCCATATTTTTTCTCTAGAGACTTTTTATGTTTTCATTTTTGTAAAACGAGACCTGCTTTAACATCAGTGCATATTTTATTCACTTTGTGGGACTATTTTGTGAATGTACATAAGTTCATTTCCAAGCACTCAAATACATTTAATAGTGCGAAAAAAATACTTTTGCGTGCTGAGAAAACAAGTAGGTTTATAGATATACTAGCCCAATGACCACAAGGGCCTTTATAACCTAGCTGTACAACCCAAATGTGACCCGCAGATGTAATTTATATAAGGGTGATTTACAGACTGCACCTATCCTTCAAAGATAGGTGCCAGACCAAGGGTGAATTTCCCATTACCCGTTCATTGGTCCAAGTTACACATCAATAGGATTAGGGAGATCCTGTTCCAGAGAATGGGAATTCTCTGAGAAACATCTATTTCTCCAACATGTCCTATTTATATCACAAGCAAAATTTAGGTGTTTTGCACTAGTAGTTTTGATGCTGTTTGTTTTGTGGATGTGCAAAAGACTCATCAAAACAGGGTCCAGGGATGCCTTGTTCTCTAGGCAAGGATCACCGCTCAAAAGTCTATATGATAATGAATACAATGACATGACTTTGAGGTGATCTGGACAGGACATTATGTCCACTCCCTATGTGTTTTTTTGGTAAGGAACCTTTGTGGGCATTCCAGTTGCACGTGTCTAGTCATGTACATACCCAAAGGTGTATTATACTCTATGATAAGTCTGAAGATGGTTAAGTACATTAGTACAATGACCTGTATGGACCTAGATGTCATGCCTTTACTAATAAGGTGAGCAACATAGAAGCATTTTCTTACTACCTTGGGCACACGGATGAATACTTGGTTACTTTTTATATGAGTTCAAAGATTCCTGACAGTGAAAACAACTTTTAGGAGTGTTTTATTGGTAAAGTAGGTAACTGGGGTGGCCAGCTTCCCAAAAGGTACGATTATGCATTTTGTGGCATTGAGTTTTAAGTCATGGCTTTGGCACCAAGCATGTGTGATAGACCTTCTTAAAGGGTGCTCTCATCTTAGGAGGCTTCAGTGCAGTTGCAGTCATCTGATAACATGATAAAAACAGAGCCATTTTACATTTGCTTTTGCCCTCTGAAAAGTACACGCCAAAGAGGAGCAGGCCCAGCACAGAGCCCGGACAGACTGCACTGGTAAATGGCCTCTTTGTAGAGATGGCCTCATTGATCCTAACCTCTTGGATCCTATCCATGACACAGCTAGTTATCCAGCATGTTAAAAAAGGGTTTCTGCCTAGTTCTGTAGGTTTGTTGACAATGCTCGAGTTGGGTATTGTATCATAGGTTCATAGGTAGGTACTAGGCTATCGGCCCTGGGGGCCTATACAAGCTCAGCCAAAAAGGTACCCTGGCTTTTGCCACCCAAGAAAATTATTTTCCTGTGCCACTATCGAGCAGATCCACAGAGGTGATCCCCGGGGTGAATTTCCTATTTCCCATCCAATCATCACGATTTTTCTTGAAGAGTGCTGATGAGGAGCTTTGTTTGATATAGATAAGTAGTTTATTCCAGAGTATGGGAAGTCTTTGGGACAGGAATCTATCCCTCCAGCATGTTCTGTTTATTGTGGTGACAAGGTGTAGGTCCCTAGAGTGTGTAGCGATGTATCAAATGCTTTAGGCAGATGTAGGTAGGCTGTTTGCACCACTTTCCCCTCATCCATTGCCTAAATCACCTTTTCAAAGAAATCCACCAGATTCAGTAAGCATGACTTTCCTTTGACAAAGCCAGACTGGGATGGATTCAATCTCTGGAGGTCTCATATGTCTTTGTTGATAACTTACATAAGACTTCTTTCCATGGCTTTGCAACCTTTCATGGCTTTGTAAACTTCTATAACAATGTTTCTTTTGCCACATACCAGAGCAGTGATTTAGAATTTGTTAATGAAAATTTTAAATCTGTCTCTCACAGAATCCTCATTCTTTGTACTTTGGATGTATTTTTATGAGATCCATATCAGATGTTGCATTCCATTTCCTTGCATAAGTATCAAACCTTTGTTACCATTAACTCATACTTGCACAGTGTTTATCATGCACTAAGTATCCACAGCACTTCCCTACTCCACCAAAGTCAGTGATTCCAATTACTATGGGTTCCTTACATATCTGGCATCGTGCAAATTAATGGTAACTGACTGGTGTGTGCTAAAGTTTACTTTAAAATTTGTAGATCCTGCATGCTGTGAAATGCAAATAAGATGTGGTTTTATTCATTTCCACATTTAATTTCTTATTTCTTAGTGTAACACTTATCTGTCTGTATGGTCATCACAGCACTAATTGATATTGGAAATAGTATTACATTTTACATTGTCTAGGCAAATACATTTAGCATTACTCCACATCTGCCATGTCTTCTAGACGGATCTGGTTAATATCAAAATGTGTGGAAGACTGGAGTCAAAAATGCCTGGACTCACTAATGGCCTTGCAACTGCTTCCAAGCGTGAACTGGAATATTATGTTTGAAAACCCTAACACTATATTTCTGCACTGTTTTGTTTTATACATTTTTGATAACATTACTGTGTCCACTGAATTTCTCTTGTGTTTTGCTGACAATGAAGTGTTAGAGATTATGAATATAAGGTTGAAATTAATTCTGTTGTAAATATGCTGGAAGATAAAGCATAGAATAAAAAGTTTGAATATATGTATAGAGTTTAGCAATTTAAAATGGGCATTCATACTATATGTATAACAGACAGGCTTCTCTTCACAGCATCAGACATGATTTTCTCATGTTTGCAGAACAAATATCTATTAACAGACATTTTTTTTATAAACTCAGCAATACATGATGTTTTTTCAATAGGAACAGAACAGATGTTTCCTTTCATACTTCTGTTATTCTGATTGCGTGCATTTGTGCATTTTCACATCAGCAGAACTGCTGACAGGACAATAGAAAAGTCTAAAAACAGACATTATGTGACTTCCCACAGAAGGCCAAAAAAAGATACCAAGAGGAAATAAAATCTATGTGCGTGACTAGCACTCTATATAACAATTGTAGTAGTTCAGTTATGTGAGAGAGGGACAGAGAGAGGTATTTTGTAGAAGTCATCATTCATATCTGTAATGAAGGAAAACTTTGTAAATATATGCTACAATCTGACAAAAAGTGTATGTGTCGTTTGTTATAAAAATAAGTTATCTGTAACTGTGCTTATAGCTGCAAAATATATTTCTTTATCAGTGTGCAATTTAAAGGCTTGGTGCTTTAAACAGACTACAAATGGAGTCATGCAAAGCTCTGTGTCTCTGATTCAGAGCGCAAATTAAAATACATTTTTCATGAAGCATTATTTATCATTTGTTAGTGTATTTATCAGTTGCTAACTGAGTGACTTGATTGTTCTGTTTATCTTTTTCAGCTACAAGCCACAATAATGTGTGTGTGTTTGTTTATTTATGGGGAAGAGCACTTATCACCCCATGAGGCTCAGCTTGGGTTACACAGGTAGCAATCCATATTTAGTTACATTGAGATTCTCAAAGTGATGTAACAAACACACACTGCATAATCAATAACTGGATATATGTACATATTTGCAGAAGGAGCTAGAAGAGAACAGTAAAAGAAGGAGAAAGGGGTATTAAACAGGGAAAGAAGTGAATAAAGAGGTGAGGTTAGGCATGGTAGAATGAAAGTATGTAGAATAACCAGTGTGGATAAGATCAGTCCAGAAGATGCAACTAGTCAGCTGAGAGAGTGATGATTAGATTCTGGGAAGGCTGTTGTAATTATGCTAATATCAAAACATTTTTGATACTCTAAATGGCAAAATGCTAAGTCCATAGTGCCAGGAGGGAGTGTGGAGTGACTAGCCCAGTCCTGCTAAATAGAAGAGCAGAGTCATGTGATATGGTTTTGTGACAGACACTTGCATTCATGCTTTTTCTGTAGGTGGTATTTGAATTCGCACCTGAAGGCAGGGTAGTTCAACTGACTCTTGTGGAAAAGATTGTCATATTGGGGACAAGAACTAAGATGCTATTGTCAGAAGAATCTATTTTCTTATGTGGTGTTTGAAGGGTGGAACCACCTCTGGAATGGCTTCACTTGATATATGGTTGGAGTAGATGCAGTAGATTTCATGTTAAGAGTGTGGCGAAATAAGTTCAAACCAAGGCAGACAAGTAGGAGGTTGGCTTTGGCCTGGACTGGAAGCCACTTAGCTTTGGATAGAGTAAGGCAATGGTGTATATTCTAGGGTGGGGGAATTGGTAATGGAGAGGCACATTTTATCTGAAGAGATGAAGTAAATTTGACTAAGGCTGTGGCAAACAAGGGGAGGCCATGCTCAGGCTGTACGAGAAGGTTACCTTTACTTATAATGGCTCTGGTTGGAGAGAGAGGAATTGACAGATTTTATTGGCTCAGAAGAGTAGACTACTTTCACTACCTGCTATATGTACTGTTGGTAGTTAAGGACTTGGTCAACTAAATATGCAGATATCTAAGTATTTAATGAATTCAGTGGACTTGTCATGGTCAGTGACATTAAGATGATGGATCTGGTTTAGTCTTTGGTTTTGTTGGGGGAGGTTGAGCAGCAGGATTTTGGAGCTTTTCTAGTTGCATAGCTGGGTTTCAGTGGGTATTGGGGGAAAACGCTCATTATTGTCAATATATTTTTTGTGTGGTATCTTTGGTGTTTTTTTTTTGCACTGGAGGAGTTTACTTACTTGAATCGTTTTATTTAGTGCTCTTCTTACTTCTTCTAAGGTGGTCTCTTCTTTCTCTTTGACTCTGGCTGTACATGGGGCAGTACAGATTCTGTGTGGTTTTCTTCATTCAGATTCTGCTAAAAGTATGCCTTCCATCTGCTTCTGATGTCCTGTACACTGGACTGCTGAACAGGTTGTTGCTGGCATCCTTAATGAAAGGTGTCTGATAATTACTGTCATTATCTTTCTTTTTTTGCCTTGCAACCTGATAGTTTCTTTGTGACATCTGCTGAGTCACTTTCCAGAAGCTGATAAAACATATCCAATGCAGTGTTCTTTATTACTGCAATTGACCTCTTAACCTCTTTAACTACTCTGTATTCTTTCTTAGCCTGGTCTGTCTTTTGTATTCTCCACTTTTTGTTGCGCTCCTTTTTTTCTTTTAATAACTTCCTGGACATCTGTATTCCACCATCCACTTTGCTTGCTCATTTTATTTCCATGCCTAACTCAGCTGCATATCTGTTCCACATATGCTGTTTTGAGATGCTGTTCTTCATCTTCAGCTCTATTTCATTCTCTTCTCGAGCAGATGACTGTGGCTACTAGTGATTTATGCTGAGGGCCCACTCTTTTGTTGGGGATGACTTTGCAGTATCTGAATCCCCATCACTTTTCGTTACTTGGTGGAAATCTGCCCGAGTTGTAAGTTGACCATTCTTGGATGTAATCTTGTGACTGTATCTTCCTGAACCAATTATTTTGCATGCATGCTTTTATTCAGCTACTCGGTCACAGCTACAGTAGTCACACAGTCTAGTTCAGAATGCCTCAGTTACTATAGAAGAATGATTATTTTCTATCACTTGCCATATGCATGTGCATGTGAAACGACCATACAGTCATCTGCATGGATCCTAGTAAAATATGATAGTTTGCAAAGTATTCTGAAATAGTCAGTCAGTCTGTGACACCATTGCTCATATGCAGGGTTTTAAACTTTGTCAGCTTTCATCTCAGTCTTCACACACAGTTCACAATTTTTATGAATTATGTAATTGCCTACATTTTGACTAATGTATAATTGCTATAAGGATTTTCATGAAATGTTACACTATGTGGTAAGGATAGTCAAAGTATTTGAGTTTTTACAATATTTACTATAAACATGGAAAGTTATTTTTAGCCAAGTGTTGGGAGTTCATTAATCACTTGAATCTTCTGTTGAAATAAAACTTCTGTAGGTGTGGAGGCAGGTAAAAACTTCCCCATTCATCTCAATGAGACAGTGAAAAGAGGTGAAAATGTCCCCATTCACATTAACGAGGTGGTGGAGACTGATTCATTCCTCCAGTCTGCCAGATTCCCATTCTATAAATACTTCACAGTTAAGAGAGTGTAATTTAAGTAATGAAAAGTGGCACAGAAGCCATTATTGGTGGGGTATGGCTGTGTAGGAGGTATGACATGTTTTGAACTTCCTGCGGGATTTTTGGCTCTGTTCCGAACACAGAGTCAGAGTGAAAACCTAGAGAAGGATTTCTTGCAGTCTTTTCTGTTGTAAAAGGAGAAATAGTCCTATTGACCCATGCCGTGTTATGTGGCTATTGCCTACAGTGCTAATTTTTTGAAGGAATTATTTTGAAATTGTCATCTTTGTAGAGGAAGACTACTACCAGAAGGCTGTGTGAACCATAAATACACCAGAGAGGTGCTGGGTATTACAGGTGTAACTGCAACTTTTTATTTTTGAGAGATTGTAAGGCTGTGATAAGTCAGTGATTTCATCTCCTGTTCGTGGGTGCATGGTGAGGAATAAATAGGTACAAATTATGTATTTTGTGCATTTCTGCTGTTTTTGTTTACTACACAGTAATGGGTTATAACATTTTATTTATTTGTTTATGTCAAAGGTTTTCTATTTTAACTTTGATGTGGGTGTGTGAGTGGTTACTTACTCCTGGATGGGATTATCCACCATTTTTCATTTATTTTTATTTCAATTCTGTTTGTTTTAACTGAATACATCATGGTTGGTCATTTTCTTGATGGGTTGGATTTAGCTGACTATTTGCTTGTACATGCATGTATGCGTTTGTACGTTGTGTACTTCTAGGTTAGTCCAGTCTTTGACGTTAAAGGTCCTGGAATGTGAATGTTTTAACTGTGACTTCCTGATAATGATTTCTGCACATATGCTCTACAGTTGTACACATTCAGGTTCTTAGTGACATTAGTCCCCATTAGCCTAGTTAGGTAGAATTGTCACAGTCGTCCATGATGAAAACAGTCTCTCAAAGTGTATCAAACACTTGGTTTGCAGGAAACAGACAACCTGCAGTCACAGACAATCAGCCTACTGTATGAGCACATACACAAGTGCATGGGACGGGCCATGTCAAACAGAACCAAGATGCTCTTCTCCAAAAAAAGAAGCCAATCTGGTGGTCCCCCACCATAAACAAACTCTACAACAGAAGGAAAAAACTGAAAAACTCCTTTGTTAGCATCAGCAAAAAACTGAGATCCATCATCAAATCCTCTAAAGCTAGCTATGAAAACAAAATTGCTGCAGATTCTAAAGACAACCACAAGGCATTCTATAGTTATGTCAAGAATCTGCATGGCAATACTCAGATCTGCTCTGATTTCCAGCACAATGGCAGTACATATACAGAACCAACTGATATGGCCAATATATTGGCTGACAGGTACAGTGCGAACCCCTTTTCACCCCCCTAAAGGGCCTATCACAATACCTGAGGAATGCCAGGTCCCTATTATCATGGCTACACAGGTAAAAACCACACTGTCCAAAGCCAAGAATACAGCTTCCATGGGATCTGATAATATCCCTGGCTGTGTTCTACATGAATTACAAAATGAGCTGGCACCACACCTGAGTACCCTGTTCAATCACAGCCTCATTTCAGGCTTTATTCCTACTGAATGGTGCACTGCTACTGTCATCCCACTCTACAAAGGGTGAGCGACTACAGACCCTGGGAACTACTGCCCCATTAGCCTGATAAGTCTGATATGTAAGGCTATGGAGCACATCCATCATGGACCTTATAAATAAGGGCATAGGAAATCTCCAAACTCTGGACCCCACACAGTATGGGTTTGTAAAAGGTAGATCATGCCTGCTCAACCTGATAAACTTCTTTGAGTCTGTCACCAGAGCTATGGATGAGGGCAAGGTAGTTCACACAGCCTACCTAGATTTTGCCAAGGCCTTCAACACCATCCCTCACTCAGGAATCTCACTAAACTAGGCATAAACCTCTATGTAATAAGATGGGTTGCCAAATGGCTCACTGATAGAACCCACACTGTGAAAGTAGCGGACTCCAAATCTGACTACTGGCCAGTTGCAAGCGGTGTCCCACAGGGATCGGTCCCAGGTGCTCTCCTGTTTGGCATCTACTTCTCTGAAGTTCACACCAACACAAAGGGATTCTAGCTGACCAAGTTCACAGATGATTGCAAATTGGGAGCCATTATTGATTCTCCAAATGATGTAGATATTCTACAAAAGGCCTCACTAACACCAATGACTGGCGCCAGAACCATGGCCTTAAGCTCAATGCCACAAAGTACATTGTCATTCCCTTTGAGAAAAAATTGATGCCCATGAACTACCATATAAGCAGTAGTCCACTAAACACTGAAGGTGTGATGAGAGACCTGGGGACACAGGTTGACAGCAACCTCTTGTTTGATAACCATATTGCCACTGTAGTTAGAAAGTCCTATGTGGCACATCTCATTACAAAAGATTTCTCATCCATGAAAAAAGAGGTCATAATCCCTCTCTACTTGTCCATCATTAGACCTATTATAGAATACAACACCCCAATTGGTATGTACCTCACTAGACACCTACAACAACCAGAAAGGCCACAAAAATAACTCACTAAGAGGATCGTAAGCCTTAGACACATGCCTATATGACAGACTCAAAAAAAAACTCCAGCTGTACTCTCTCTCTTATTACCTACTTAGAGGCGATCTCTGCTCGGGCGGCCACGGTGGTGCAGCAGTTAGCGTTGTCGCCTCACAGCAAGAGGTTCTTGATGTGAGATGACATAACACAGGACGGTTTAGCCAAATTATAACCTCTTGCATTACTATACATACTTAGACTACAGTTATATCCACACTAATCTATGTCACATATGAGAAAGCATATGTTCAATCCTCAGCTGGGGTGCCTTCTGTGCAGAGTCTACATGTCCTCCCTGTGGTCACGTGGGTTTCTTCTGGGTGCTCTGGTTTCCTCCCACATCACAAACACATGCTATAGGTTGATTGGACACTCTAAATTGGCTCTAGGCATGAGTGTGTGCATGTGTGTGCCTTCTTTGGAAAGTTGGATGCCGGGCTGACAACTCGACACCATAAAACTCTACGGCCAATCATAAGCGGACAGGTTATCCGCTGTGGCGACCCATAACCAGGAAAAGCCGAAAGAAGAAGAAGAGGTGATCTCTGCTTGACCTACAAAGCCATGTCTCACCTAGAGCTGCTAGGTATGCTACACCTAAAGAAATCCCAGTCCCTCTGTGCTACACACTCCAGGGACCGTAACCTCATTACCACAATAAACAGAACATGCTGGAGGGACAGGTTCCTAACCCAGAGACTTCCCATACTCTGGAACAAACTTCCCATTCACATCAAGCAGAGCACTTCACTGGCCCTCTTTAAGAGAAATCTTAATGAGTGGGTGGGCAATACGAAGTTCACCCTGGGGATCACTTCAGGGGCACTGGAAACTAACTTTGGGCGGCATGATGCCAGGGAATCTTCTTGGGCTAGGCTTATATAGACTCCAGGGCCATTAGCCTATTACACACCTTATGAACCTATGAACTTATGTAGTGGAAGACTGAGATGCTGATTGATTTCTTGTGTTTGTGCAATTTTTATGTGGAGCTCAACCATTTGGCTGTTATTCATAGATTAGTGTGGATATAACTGTAGTCTAAGTATGTATAGTAATGCAGGAGGTTATAATTTGGCTAAACCATCCTGTGTTATGTCATCTCACATCAAGTTCCCTGATGTTGGCTTTTATTTTTCATTACCTGCCACATTCACAACTGCAGGCAGTATCTTCTTCTTTCGGCTTTTCCCGGTTAGGGGTGACCACAGTGGATCACCTGTCCACTCATGATTGGCAGTGGAGTTTTACGGTGTAGAGTTGCCAGCCTGGCATCCAAACTTCCATAGAAGGCACACACATGCACACACTCACACCTTGGGCCAATTTGGAGTGTCCAATCCAGCTACAGCATGTCTTTGGGATGTAGGAGGAAACCGGAGCACCAGGAGGAAACCCACGCGACCACAGGGAGGACATGCAGACTCCACACAGAAGGCACCCCAGCCAAGGATCGAACCAGCAAGCCTCTTTCTGTGAGGCGACAATGCTAACCACTGCACCACAGGCAGTATAGAGGTAGCAAACTCCTGTCACACTTCAATAAATTGCAGGAAAGGATGACAAGAGATGAACATTTTGGGTTCAGATCAGGAAGTAGCATGGTCAGTCCAATCTTGGCACTGAGACAGATAGTGGAGAAGTTAAAGATGAAGAAGGAGTCCAAATGAGCATTCCCAGCCTTTGAGAAAGCATATGACAAAGCTGATTTGGGCAATCCTGCAAGGTATTGAAGTCCCAGAAACACTGATAGCATTAGTGCAGACTATGTACAAGGACCCAATGGCACAAATACTAACAGTATTTGGACTTGCAGAGCAGTTCTCAATGAGGTTGGTTGTGCATCAAGGCTCAGCTCTGAGATCACTGTTTATATTGGTGATGGACTACATTAGCAAACTGGGTGGAGGAGTCAGGTCAACAAAGGTAATGTACATCAGTGATATAATGTGGCATTCGAAGCAGACTAAGAACAAGAATTCCAGCAAATGACTGGGGTACAAATACAAAACTGAAGTCACATGAATTAAATTGAGTACAGACAAGACAGTAGTCATAGCAGCAAATGGAGAAATCAGAAGAAGCAGATAATTGAGACTGAAGGGAAGATAGCAGAACAGGATAACAGTTTCAATTATCTAGGAGGGGTTGAGGAGATGGCAAGGTCAAAGCTAGAATCAGAGGAGGCTGCAGCCAAAGGGAGCAGAGTGTGAGGGGGTAGTGTTTGACAGAATAATGTCAAAGAAGCTGAAAAGTAAGTTATCCAAACCCACATGATGACTTTATGGTACAGAAACCTGGGCACTGAAGGCTGAGCAGTTGTGAAAGGTGGAAGAAATGGAGATGAAGTGACTTAGGTGATGTTGAATGCACACTGAGAGACACATGAAGAAAATTATGACATCATTGCAGTATCCAAAGTAGCATCAATTGCAAAGAAGGTCAAAACAAACAGATTACAGTATTTCAGAAATGTGTGCAGGAAAACAGAAGTCAATTTGGTGAAGAGGTTTTGTGAGAAACAGGGAAAAGGAAATGAGGACATCCAGCAAAAAGCAGAATGGATTATGTGAGAGAAGACATGCAACACTCAGGCATGACTCTCAAAGAAGGTAGGGCAGTGGTATTGAATCAAAAGAGGTAGCAATAGTTCACACAACACTGACTTCCTTGTAGAAAAATAGGAAAGGGGAAATGATGATGTGCATTATTGTGGGTATTTGGTGTAGACATTGAGATAACAGAAAAGGTTATGGGAGATCCTGTTTTTACTCATGCTACATTACAGGATCACTGCCTTTCCTTGGCACCCTCTGACAGATACTTGCTTTGTTAGCTTCCAGAAAATGTGTTATTTGCTACCTTAAAAACCCTGCCTTTGCTAAGCTAAACAACAGTATTGTAGCTGCATGAAGTTTGCACACAATGAGATGAATTTTAAGCAACATCACTTAGACCTTGCCATTTATTTTGTGTGTGTGTGTAGATATATATATATATGTATGTGTATCTATATACATATATATGTGTGTGTGTGTATGCATATATATATATATATATATATATATATATATATATATATATATACACACACACACACACACACACACACACACACACACACACACACACACACACACACACGCACCTATGGGTATACATAACAGATATGTGTACTGAGTTATATGCTCGTGGGTGGTTACTAGGCTAATGGCCCTAGAGATTCTTCCCCTTTTTACAGTTCTCCATTATGTCTTTATTTAACAGCAAATGATCCTTTGTTCCATATGTCATTCTTTTATTAACCTTTTGTTCTATTGCCATGATTGAGTTTTCTTCTAAATGACTATAAAGTCTCATTGGCATCAATTCCAGTATGTAGTTTATACATCATCTGAAGGCAAGCTATTGGTCTATAGTTTTTAGGATGTCTTGAAGGTTTATTCTTAAGTAGGAGTATTGTTTTTGTTGTTAACCAGGCTGGTGACTGTTCAGGGTGCTCATATAAATAGTTCTTAATTATGGCTAAATCAACATCAGCCCCCTTTTTCCCATTTTTTTCTACATGGTGTCAGGGTATCTTGTTAACTTTAGCCACCTCTCTCGATTTATTGCCACACTCCTGCCTTCTTCAACACTCATTCCTGACTGTCGCAGATCTTCTTTTACACAATCCATCCAACTTTTTGCTGGATGTCCTCGTTTCCTATTACCTTCTTCCTGTCTATCCCTAAAAATCTTCCTCACCAGATTGTCTTCTGCTTTTCTACACATGTACCCAAACCACCGTAATTTGTTCTCTTTGATCTTTTCTGCTACTTTGGCTTCTGCTCTTATGTCCTCATTTGTTCATCTGTCCCACAGTGTGCATTCTACCTCCTTTCTCAGGCACTTTATTCCATCACCTCTAGCTTCTTCAACTGTTCTGCCTTTACTGCCCAGGTTTCGGAGTTCCGCTGTGGCAACCGAAAGACAAACAACAACAACAGTAGTACTGGTCGGAGCACTGTCTTGTTCACCTTACTTTTCAGCTTCTTTGGCATTCTTCTGTCATAGACTACAGCTGATACTCTATGCCAGTTGGCTGCAGCCCCTCTGATTTTAGCTTTGACCTCTTCATTCAGACTACCCTTCTCCTCAACCATCCCTCTCAGATACTTGAAGCTTGTTTACCTGTTCCACTATCTTCCCTTCTATCTCTATTCTCGGCTTCTGATTTCCCCAATTTGTTACCATTACCACAGTCTTATCTGCGCTTACTTTCATCCCATGTGCCTTCAGATTTGCATTCCATTCTCCTATCCTTTGCTGAAGTTCTAGCCCAGAGTCTGCCTGTACTGCCACATCATCCGCATACAGCAACTTTGTTGATCTGCCCCCTCCAACCTCTTTGCTAATGTAGTCCATCACCAGTATGAACAGCACTGGGCTCAGAGCTGAACAGTGGTGTGCACTCACTCCCACTAGGAACCCCTCTGTGAGGCCGAGCACTGTTCGTACTTGAGTCACTGTGTCCTTGTACATAGCCTGCACTACATCTACCAATGTTTCTGGAACTTTAAACCACCGCAGTACTACCCAGATCTGCTTTCTTGGGACCTTGTCATATACTTTCTCCAAGTCTAGGAGTACCCAGTTGGACTCTGTCCTCATCTCTAGCTTGTTCTCAAGTATCTGTCTCACTGCAAACAATGGGTCAATTGTGCTGCATCCTGATCTGAATCTGAACTGCACATCTCCCATCTTACATTCTACTACTCTGCTTATCCGTTTATCAATCACCCTCTCCAGAACTTTCATGCAATGTGATAGGAGTTTGATGCCTCTGTACTGCTCACAGTTGCGCAGATGTCCCTTTTGTTCTTGTACACTGGCATGAGTATGCTTATTCTCCAGTCATCTGGGATACACCTTTCTCTCCACACTGCTATTAGTACCCTCAGGAGCCATTTCTCCCCTATCTCACCCAGCATCTTTATCATATCTGCTGTGACCACATCTGAACCTGCTGCTTTCACTGACTTTATTTTCCTTAGTGCTGTTCTTCCTTCTTCCAGGGTGGACTCCTCCTCTTCTCTTGTAGGTTGTTTCTGGGGCAGTACAGCTTCTTTGGGGTTTTCTTCATTCAGAAGTTCAGAAATACTCCTTCCATCTGCCTTTGATGTCTTATGGACTGGGGAGCAGGTTGTTGCTGGAATCCCTTATGAAGGGTGTTTGAGTATCTTCTTTATCTTTCTTTCTTTGCCTAGCAACCTGATATATTTTCTTTGTGCCACTTACTAAGTCACTTTCCAGAAGTTGGTAGAGTGCCTCTAGTGCCCTATTCTTTGCTATTAAAACTTCTTTCTTAGCTTCTTTGTTAGCCAACCAGTAGTTCTTCCTAGCCTGGTCAGTCTTTTCTATCTCCCACTTCTTCCTGCACTCCTCCTTTCTTTTGATGACTTCCTGGACTTCTGCATTCCACCACCAGCTTTCCTTATGTACCGTATTTCCATACCTGTCTTCGCCACATATCTTTTCTGTAGTCCTAACACATGCTGTTTTTAGGTGCTGCCATTTTTTTTCAACTCCACATTTTTCCTCCTCTTCTTGGGGTGCTAGAGCCCTGAGTAATTCCTTGAACTGCTGTACTTTCTCTCCACTCAACTCCAGATCTTCAGCCTGGTGTCTGTTGACCTTAGAGCCTTCTCTGACCACTGCTTGCAGCTGATTTGGCAACTAGTGGTTTATGCTGTGGGCCCGACTGTTTCACTGGGGATGACTTTGCAATCATGTATTCTACCCCAGTGCCTTTTCCATACTAGGAGGAAGTCTACCTGAGTTGTATGTTGCCTACTCTTGTACTTGATCTTGTGACAGTCTCTCTTTCTGAACTATTTGCCAGCCAGAAGTCTAGAATGGCTTTTCCTTCTTT
The DNA here is from genome assembly GCF_019279795.1 of Protopterus annectens. Lineage (NCBI taxonomy): Eukaryota > Metazoa > Chordata > Ceratodontiformes > Protopteridae > Protopterus > Protopterus annectens. The sequence continues at coordinate 1,703,314,441 of NC_056741.1, read as the reverse complement.
ATTGCTGTTGCCCCACCCATGTGGACCAAGGCAGTCCTCCTATCCTCTTCCGTCTGTTCTTATATGTGCATTCAGGTCACCCATTATCAACACCAATTCATGTTGTCCTGCTTGATCTAGTAGGTCCTGCAACTGCTGTCTGAATGCATTCTTTTCCTCACTATCACAACCCTGCTGTGGAGCATAGGCTGAGATTATGAATACTGCCCTATCATTACAATAGAGTCTGATTGCCATGGGGCTGTCATTAATTCTGATGATATCCCTCACTACCTTCTAAAGACTTAGGTTTTCTGCCTTGCTTCATAGGAATCCGCAGTAGTGTGCTTGCACGTAAGTACTACCTGGTATTGTTTTTGTTTGCGACTCTTACTGCTATTTTTGAGAAATTTCACACATGGTATGTATTTTTTGTCATGCATATTTCTGGTTGGTGACAGCTCTATCTGGTCACTTGTTTCTAGAGTTGCATTTCAAGAGCATTTTTGTTATTTTTTCCTTTACTCTATTTGCCCTGCATATGAGTGTTTTTGTTGTGCCAGTATAGAATTGTATTTATAGCATATAGTTAAAATGCTGCTTTATTCAATAATGTGAATACTCTCACCTGCTATGTGTACTTTTAGATTAGTAACCTGTTTGGCAGTTAGAGTAGAAGTTATTGTAACCTCCGTGGGATACAACTGACTCTATGTATCTGCATAACATCACTGTAGGTTGTTTCTGGGGCAGTACAGCTTCTGTGGGGTTTTCTTCATTCAGAAGTTCAGAAATACTCCTTCCATCTGAGTAGCATTTTAACTATATGTTATAAATACAATTCTATACTGGCACAACAAAAAACACTCCTATGCAGGGCAAATAGAGTAAAGGAAAAAATAACAAAAATGCTCTTGAAATGCAACTCTAGAAAACAAGTGACTGTTAGCTAGAGAATGTAGCATCTTAGTAGTTACTTGTTTCTGTAGCACACCACTGATTACTGACTTTTAGTGCAGAATGTTAAATTGTGTGTAGCATCTTAGAAGTTACTTGTGTTTCTGAAGCATACCATTGTTCCTGACTTTTAGTGGACAATGCTAAATAGTGTGTAGTAGCTTAGTAATTACTATTTTGTCTTCATAACCTTTATAACAATACATAAGTGTAGTGTATGTTATAATAGCTTGGTATCAACTGCAGTTACCTTTTTTTTTTTTCTCTCTGCTATCCGTGCATTTTGTGTTGTTCATAGAATTGTGCTGTTTCTTACAAGGTATGCTGCTCCACCCCTGCATTCTCTATCAGTTACTTGGAAATCAGAGTGTTTTCAAACTTCAGACCTAATATTTACCTCCTTTTCCTTTTTACTTCGTCCCCTCAGCAAAAGTTACATCCTGTGTCTTAGCCAACCTCCAATCAACCCAAGGCTGTCTCGTTGCCCTGCACTGTGAGACCCTGCGTCGGTGGAACACTAAAGTGCTTTCAGCTACACTAATGCATGCTAGAGTTATATTTAATCTGTCTGCCAAACTGAAGACTGTTTCCCCTTTCACTGTACGCGTGCACACTACTGGTCCCCCCCCCCCCATTTCTCACTTCCTATAGTACTCCTAGGTCAATTACTTAAAACTACTTTCTCTTGGAAAAAGTTTACCTATGTACCTGCAGCCCATACTTCTTTTGTTTTTCCTTGCAGAAGTGGTGGTCCTTTTCACCACTCTGTACTAGATTAGTAGTATAACATTTGTAGTTATCAAGTAAATACTGCACCACACTGACCTGCAATGCTTGGTTTTCCTGTTTTCTTTTTAGCAGCTGGCTTAGTCCAGTTTTTCTGACTCTCAACCTTGCATTACTTTGTGTCTATCCCTTCCCAAACCTAGAACCTGCACACCTCCCCACCCACTTCTGTTTAATTACAGAGGTATCAAAAAGCCCGATGTAGAAAGGCACCATCATACTCCTAAAGTTTTTGTGCATCCGGGTGTTTCCCTCCTTGCTGCAAAGTTGAGGAATAACCTCCTGCTAACCTGAAGACGCCCCTGAAGCTGACTTCTTGCCTGGCTTCATAAAGCTTGTACTCGTAAAGTTTTTGTACTTGTATGTTACAAAATACCTTTTTACTACCTTTCTGTAGTGCCTATAACTGCTTGTTTACCCTCTGGTGTGAGATTTAGTAGCCTACCGCAGACCCAAAGCCACTTCCTCCCTCCACCCTTTTGTCCCCTCATCCTATATCTTATCCCTTTAGAATAGCTTCTTGCTTACCTCCCCCAGCTGCTATTACTCCCCTGACCACTAGGTGGCAGTTTTTACCTACACTATATTCTAGCATTAAAACTAACTATCCCTCATGCCCTACACCCATTTTTTGGCATTTCAGTACAATTCTAATCCCCCTTTCTGCACATGAGAACCTTAGTCTCGCTTTACTAAATCATCTACACATATCTGATAAGCTTATATTCTCTGCTCCCCAGTTTTCACTTTAGTTACTTCTGTATTACGCCAAACATGAAAGACAGCTGTTTGTCTTTTGGCTGAACTTAAGTTACTGCTCTTACCCAACTTTATGCCCTACTAGACTTACATTCCTTTGACATCCTATGTTCATAGGTTCATATGTTCATAGGTTCATACAAGGCTATCTGCCCTAGGGCATTTATAAGCCTAGCCAGAGTGTGTTTGGCTTTCGCTACCCATTTTAAATGAATTTTGCTATGCCCTTTTTCGAGGTTAGTATACAGTGCCTCTGTCTAACAGTGACACAGAAGTGATACCCGGGGTAAACCTACTATCTCCCATCCACTCATCAAGGTTCCTCTTGAAGCGAGTCAGTGAGGGACTCTACCTAAACTGGACTGGGATTTTATTCCAGAGTGAAGGGAGCCTCTGGGTTATAAATCTGTCCCTCCAGCATGTCCTATTTATTTCAGTGCTGAGGTTCAAGTCTCTCGAGCGCGTAGCTCGATGGGATTTGGATTTTCTGAGGTGCAGCATGCCCATTAATTCCGGGTTGGACATGGCTTTATACGTCAGGCACAGATCGCCTCTGAGCAGGCGGTATGCCACTGAGTAGAGCTGGAGTTTCTTTAACCGGGCAGCATATGGCATCTGTTTGAGCCCTTTGATCCTCTTGGTGAGGTACTTTTGGGGTCTTTCCAGTTGCTGCAGGTGTCTGGTAAGGTACATCCAAAAGGGGCATTGTACTCAATTATGGGCCTGATGAGGGATGAGTAAAGAGGCACGATGACCTCCCCTGATCTAGATGTGAATCCCTTCATGATTAGGTGGGCTATATAAAATGTTTTTCTAACCACGTTGGCCACGTGGTTGTCAAATGAGAGACTGATATCAACTTGGGTCCCCAGGTCCCTAATTACTTCTTCCGTACTTAATGGATTACCACCTATGTGGTAATTTGTGGGCACTTTGTTTTTGCCAAAGGGGATGACTATACACTTTTTGGCGTTTAGCTTGAGGCCATGGCCCTGGCACCAGTTGTCTGTCTCTATGAGGCCCTTTTGGAGGATGCTTGTGTCGGCTGGAGAGTCGATTATGGCGCCCAGTTTGCAGTCATCTGCAAACTTGGTCAGCCACAGTCCTTTTGTGTTATCCTGTACCTCTGAGAAATATATGCCGAACAAGAGAGGTCCCAGGACTGAGCCTTGTGTGCCACTTGTAACTGGTTTGGAGTCTGACATGGCTCCAGCATTTCTAACCATGTGGGTTCTGTCCTTGAGCCAGTTTGCAACCCATCTAGAGACACAGGGGTTTATATTTAAGCTGGTGAGCTTATCTATAATGCCCGAGTGGGGTATTGTATCGAAGGCTTTTGCAAGGTCCAGGTAGGCTGTGTGGACCACCTTCCCCTCATCAATGGCCTTGGTGACTGTTTCAAAGAACTCAACCAGGTTTAAGAGGCAGGATCTGCCCTTAACAAAGCCAAACTGGGTAGGATCCAGTGTCTGTAGGTCCCCAATATCTTTATTTATGAGGTCCATGGTGATCCTTTCCATAGCTTTGCATTCCAAGCTAGTCAAGCTTATGGGGCGATAGTTTCCAGGATCCGTTGAGGCACCACCTTTATGGAGAGGGATTACTGTTGCTGTACGCCACTCTTTGGGTACATATCCTGTGGTAAGGCTGAGATTGAACAGTAGTTTTATGTTTGGGTTTAGTTCTTCTTGGAGTTCATGTAGGATGCAGTCCGGGACACCATTTGGTCCCATTGATACTGTGTTTTTTGCTTTGGAGAGGGTGGCTCTTACCTGAGCATCTGAGATGTTAGGGGGGCAGCACTCTGCTGGGATAGATATTTGCCCTTTTGATGGGGAAGGGGGGGGAGAAGTTTGCACTGAACCTGTCAGCTAGGATGTTGGCAATGTCTGTGGGTTCGGTGTATTTTTTGTCATTTTGGACTAATTCTGAGCATATCTGGGAATTCCCACCCAGGTTCCTAACATAACTAAAGAAAGCCTTGTGATTATCCTTAGTGTCCTGTGCAATTTTTCTCTCGAAGCTGGCTTTAGACGATTTTATGAGTGCCCGTAGGTTTTTGCTAATACTGATCAGAGATGCCTTCCCTTTTGGGGATTTTGCTCCATCATGTAGTAGCTTCCTCCTTCTATTGTATAGTTTGTTTATGGCTGGGGTCCACCAGACAGGACGCCTAACTTTGGAGGATTGGGTCTTGGTTTTATTTGGGATTGCATGATCCATGCATTCCTGAAGGTGTTCATAGAATGCGTTTATAAAGGATTCTGCGGTCTGGGCCATATTTTCCACAGGCCCGGGGGCCTTGAAGGATTCCACCTCGGTTTTGAGGAATGTGAAATTTGCTTTAGAGAAGTTTTTCACTGTGGTTTTCTGGGCAGGCGCTGGGGTTGGTATGTGAATATCTAGTGAGATTAGTTTATGGTCTGATCTTACCAGTGAGGGATACACTTCTGGTCTGGAGCATAGAGTCCCCATGTTGGTGATGATCAGGTCCAGTATGTTTTCCCCTCTTGTGGGAGTGGCAACAAGTTGTTCCATAGCATTTGAGTTTGTAAATTCTAGGAACCTTTGGACTAGGGTGTTGGAGCTAGAGTAATGCTCCCAGTCTATGTTAGGGTAGTTGAAGTCGTCCAATATAATGGTGTTTGGAGAGACCTTCATATTTTCCAGTGTTCTCAGGAAGGCCGAGTGGGGTTCCTAGGTTTGGGAGGGTGGTCTGTAGCAGGCTATAAACTGGAAGGCAGTTTTACCCACTGTTAGTTGCACATGGATAGTCTCTGATGCTTTGTGCTGTGCCACCAACCTGGAAGTGTGGGTATCTTTGATGAATATTGATACTCCCCCTCCTTTTGTGGTTCGGTCCAAGTTTTGGGGCCGAAAAACATGGTATGAGGTATAACCTGGTAGTGCCGGGGTGCTCTCGGGAGCCTTCAACCAAGTTTCTGTTACTGCACAGATATCGATATTCTCCATGCTAAGGAGAGTTTTGAGTGCATGCATCTTGAGGTTTAGACTTCTGGCATTGAGTAGCATTACTCTTAGTTTCTTATCCCTTGTGATACCTATGGAGGTGGGTTTGTCTTTTGAGCCTTGCCTAAAAAAGGCACTATGGGGGTGGCAAGAGCCTTTGCCAATATCTGAAAGCCCAGGGGTGACAGGTGCAAGCCGTCCCTAGCGAAGCATCGTGGCTTGTTGAGCATGTCATCCCAGGCAGACAGGCATTGGATCCCCTTTGAATGACACCAATACTTAAGCCAATTGTTGAAATTGATCATCTTGTCTTCATATTGTGGCATCATTCTTGGTGAGGGTAAGATGCTACTCAAAGTCAGGGTCATACTGGCCTGGGCTACATGCTCAGAGAGCTCCTCTATGTCTCTTTTCCTGTAGTCCAGGGAGGTACGTCTCAGGTCATTCACACCAGCATGGACAATGACTGAGTCATATTTGAACTTGCCTTGGAGTGACCTGAGTGCTTGTGTTATGTGGCGGATCCTAGCGCCCGACAGGCAGCTCACCGTGAACTTCTCCTTGTTCAGCCTGGTGAGCAGGACGTCAGTGTGCCTGACGATAGAGTCACCTATTACAAGTGTATCAGGTGTGTTGTTTAGCCTTAAGGGCTGTGACAGTTCGGCACACTGGCTTTGTGAGCTATGTGTTGCATGTGTTTTGTTTTAGGGTAGCGGTTGCTTGGGTGTCTGCTTTGGAGGTCTCTGCTGCTTAGGCAGATTTTTATTTAGAGCCTCCGAGTATGTTTTTGTATGTTTATGTGTTTGGTTTGCTGTCGTGGTAGGTCTATGTGAGACTGGAATTGTAGTGAGTGTGGTTTCCTTCTCCTTCTGACTGGTTACGCCAGTACTGAGTTGAGAGAGCTTGGCCTCCAGTTTGGCTATATGGTTGCATCTCTGACATGTGTTGGAATTTGTTGGGAGGAGGAGAGGGTTGTCTGCACATGAGGCAGTTGTAACATTGCCTCAAGATTCCCTGATTCACCAGCTGGACCGGAGAGGAGATTGACAACTGACCTTTGGACATGCTAGAATAGTATTGGGAATTCCTTTATAATTGAAAAAAAGGGCCAATGGTGAACAAAGTACTCAAGGGGAGTTTGTGAGGGTGTAGTGCTTTTAATTTTTTAGTGCTGACTTATATAATTGCTTTAGTGAGCAAGTGCCAGGCTTTAGAGTGGGAATAGGGTGTTTATTATGAGAACTATATCAGTTCTAAGGGAAAAAGTGAAGAGCAGACTTTGTGGAGCCGACAATGGTTTAAACCCAATTAAGCGCGCTGCTCGATGTGCTATGCGCAAAATCGTGCAAAGCCGCGCTAAAGCGGGTTTTATACAGGGGGACTTGAAAGAACTAGAAATTAGCCCAAAACAGCCAATAGACTACCAGATTCTTGTGCTGGGAACACTCCTCCAGGGAAAGATAGGCTGCTCCAAGCTCCCCACTGCCACTGGTGAACAAAGAAGCCTCCCTTTATCCAAGAAAGGAAATGGGCAACACAGGAACTTTCCAAAAGTCCAGAATACAGCAAAGCCTGTATTTGGACTACTCTAGGTCAGGAAAGATGGGAAACAAGGATACTTTTTCTTTTTTTGCAACAAACAGCAGGAAAATGCAATAAATATATAACACAGGCTAGCGCACTTGAGTGTGTAGCCTCAACAGGTAAAAGCAGCAAACAGGACAAACTTTAAAAGTGCAGGTGCAAAAACAACTTTAAACAGTTTATAACAGTTCAAGACGCAGAAATACTTGCAGTTTAACTAGATTGGACAGTCGCCCAGGTAGTAGCAGGAAAACAAACACTTTTATCAGGTTAGCAGTCGCTCTTTTAGCCTCTCTGCTGCTAGCACCACTCTGCAGGACCACAAGGAGCTTGGATGAGTAGTAACAAGCGCAAAAAATGCACCAAAGTGGGTTTTATACAGGGGGGACTTGAAAGAGCTAGAAATTGGCCCAAAACGGCCAATAGACTACCAGTCTCACAAAAACTTGGCTCAAACCAGTTACTAAAGACAATGATATCATCCCTCCAGGTCATAATATACTTAGAATTGGCAGTCCTAACAAAAAGGGTGGGGGGGTAGTGATATTGTTTAAATCTGAACTACAGGTAACCTCACTAAACACTCAACCTCCCTAACCTAGCAGTGCTGAAATCTTAATATCTAAGCTCCAAATTAATGCTAACAAATCTATATACATCATTTGCTCTTACATCCCCCCAGGCAACAACATAAGTTCTCTTGAAAATATCCTTAGTTGGCTTTCCACATCATTCCCACAAGAAACCATTCTCCTTGGAGACTTTAATATTGACTGGAACTGATGTATTTCCGACAAACCTACATCTCACATTAATCTCTGTGGCTTCTATCAAACTGTCACCGACCCTACCAGAACCCATAAATCCAGCAACAAACAAACTACCTTAGACTGGATACTAGTCAACAATAACCCCCAATCTTACAAAATAGGCATACTTTCTGATGATATTATTTACCACTCTCTTACCTTTATAACTAGACAAAAGATCACCATTCCCACTCAACTAAACTTTAGAACCACCAACAAAAGGAACATGAACCTAGGTAACTTTCAAGCAGAGCTAAAAGCCTGCAATTGTTCACCCCTAATATATCTATCTCTCAATGAAGCAGTCTCTTTTTTAACAATACATTCCTAAAAATCCTTGAGCACCATGTCCCCTCTCGTACTATTTAAAATTAGGAACAAACCTGCTCCCTGGCTGTCAGATGAGACAAGGCAAAAAATAAGACTGAGAAATAAAATCTGGAATATATGGAGAAGTACCAAAAACCCTATTGATCATTTAAACTTTAGACAGCTTGGGAATGCCACAAAAAAAAATCAATATTCCTCGATAAAAAACTATTACCTTAAATTCCAACAAACCCAATATCTAAACCCACAAAAATTCTGGTCAGGATTAAATAAATTACTCCATCCTGGACAAGCCAAAACACCTACCTCCTCTAACTTGACTCATAATTTTCCCAACCAAATTGCTTATATTTTTAACAAATTTTTTTCAGAAACTGTTCAATCTTTAGCAAATACCTTACCACCTGTTACCACCACTGACTCATCCATGCCAACCACCCTACCCCAAGTATTACAACTGCAGCCTGTCCCAACATCTCTCATACACTCCCTACTTCTTAAGCTTAAACCATGTACTCCATCAGCAGACCTCCTCCCAGCTGAATACCTTAAAATGTCAGCTGGAGTGCTTGCCTATCCTGTTTCCATCTTAATTAACCGAACCATTACAGAAAGTTCCATCCCATCCCTCTGGAAAGTCTCCTATATTATCCCACTGCATAAGGGTGAGAACTCAAATGAACTATCAAACTTCCGCCCCATAGCCCTACTTTTCCCCTTAGCAAAAATTATGGAGAGATGTATTCACCATCAGCTACTTGATCATCTCCTCCAAAACCACCTGCTAGTTGACTGCCAGCATGGTTTTAGGCCTTTTCATAATACTACAACTGCTCTACTATCCTTTTCTGACTGCATTAATAAAAATCGTAAGAACAGCTTACTGTCCTCAGCCCTCTTTATTGACCTCTCAAAAGCATTTGATATGGTTAATCATCAATTACTGTTAAACTCACTCAAATCAATTTCACTAGACAGTTAATTAGTTCAAGTCCTATCTAGGAAATAGACAATAAGCAGTCCTCTGGGAAAATAAACTATTTACTCTTCTCCCTATAACTCTTGGAGTCCCACAAGGCTCTATTCTGGGACCCCTCCTCTTCACTATTTTCATAAATGATCTGAAAATCTCCCTTCCACAAACCACCTGCATACAATATGCCGATGACACCACATTAATATGTTCAGCCTCTTCGCCTGCTGGACTTAATTCGAGTACCCAAGCATTATTTATCTTAGTTGAAAACTGGTTTCATCAACGCTGTCTCCTCCTAAACCCCAAAAAAACTAAATTGGTACTATTCTCTCCCACTCAGTCTCCTACAATCAACTTCACAATTATATCTAATAATGGTACTGTAATAACTCCGGACACAGCCACCAAACTTTTAGGTGTAACAATTGATCATAATCTAAACTTCGACACACATATCAACCTTACCATTAAATCAGTTAATAAAAAACTTGGTTTCCTCTACAGACTTAAACCCTATCTCACACCTCTAGCTAGGACTGCTATTGCCCAAACTCACTTAATCTCCACCCTTCTGTATGCATCCCCAATCTGTACTAACTTATCCAAAAATAATCTTCATAAGTTGGAAACAGCCTATAATAACATAGCTAGATTTGCAACTGATGCCCCTTTTCGAACCCACCACTGCCAAAATCTTAAATTGCTAGGGTGGCTGGAATTGCAAAGACAGATTTCCAGCAACTTACTACTATACACAAGATCTTACATCCCACAGATACACCCATACTTTCTACCCTTATCTGCCCATACAAAAATCTAACAACCCTTCGATCAACTAATAAGGTACTAGTAGCTACCCTAAAGTCCAACAACAAATCTGGAGATAGCTTGTTCTCAAACTCTATTAGTAACTCTTGGAACACTCTTCCAACTGAACTAACGGCCCTTTCTTCTACCCCACTTTTCAAGAAGCAATTAAGAATCTTCCTTAAAGTCCAGTGGCTTTTCCCATACACAAGTCCTGTCTGACACTTTTTCCCCTAGCAGGATCATTCCTTACTATCTATCTTTAACATGCTATTTCAGGTGCTCTGATATTCTCTCTTAATTCCTACTGTAGTAGCTCACCTCCTAAGGTTTGGTAAATTTTATAAACAATGCTACCCTCAAAAAAAAAAAAAAAAAAAAAAAAAGTTTTATTAATCCTTTTACTCAAAATTTCTAACTTATTTAGTCGGCTATGTTGGTATGTTACTGTAACAGTACTATATCAATGTTCCTGTATTTGAAATGTTTTACCTGTCTGACATTATCTGTATAGTATATGGTCAAGATTTCTGTCTTGTAAATTGTCTTAATGTGGAGCTTTTCTCTCTGGGCCTCTGCTGAAAATGGACATGCATCCAGTCGGACTATCCCGGTCAACAAATTTAAAATAAAAATAAAATTCTCTCACAAAGAATTCCTACACCATTTCTAGCCTGGCCCCCCCACCTGAGTAGTAGATTCTGGATCCCAAGCCAAGTGGCTTTGCTGCACTGCCCTTCCTTCTCATCTCTTGGATACATAAGATGTCTAGCCTCCTCTGTATGATCATGTCATCCACTTCCAAGATGTGTCCTGTCAGTGAACCTACAATAAGTGTAGCAATTCTCATTTCATGTTTGGCAGATTGGTTTGTTTTACATCCAGCTTTCGCCCAACAGAGTTATCCCAGGTAACCCAGGCTGGGCAAGTAGACACTGGCCAGCCAGTAGCTTATTGACCCAGAGGTACTGGGCTTTTTGGTGGGTACACACTGGTCAGTAGGGGCACATATACCCCTCCCACCATTAGCAAGGGTCCCTGGCATGGGTCAGAGTAGGCCTGGTACTCATCCCACTTATCGGTAACTACCCATACCCATTTTTGGTGACTTTAGTCAACATGACTGAATCACCTGGAGCCATATTTTACATCAAATGGCTAGCCTTGCCACGGCACGCAGTCTGTGATCAGTGTTCTCCTATCTTGAGGATACTGTGCACCACAGTAGATGCCCAAAGGGGTTGATCTGTACAACTCTTCCCCCATAGGACACCATGTAGAGTCTATGCTGCTCCCCACAGCTCCATTCATTGGAGAGTTTGAGATGGAAACAATCGGCATGTTTTTCAGACATGGGAAAAACCCCATGGAGACACAGGGAGAACATGCAAACTCCAAACAGACATTGGTCAGAGGTCAGAATCGAACCTTGTGCATGGGAGGCAAACACCTTAACCATTAAGCCATCATGGCTAAATCTTCATGTAAAGAGGTTAATACTTTTTAGCCAGTAGTTAGGTACTGCATCTGGGCCTGGTGTTTTCCAATTCGGAGGTTTTCTTACCTTTTTTTTTTTTTTTTTCCAATCTCTCTGGTTGTTACTTCATCCCATTTCATATCCTGTACGTTTGAACTTCTTATTCTTTATTTGACTTCTTCTATCCATTTAGCATCTTTGTTCTGCTCCACAGGATCTTCATAGATATTTTTCCAAGATGTATCTATTTCTTTTTGTGGTGGTGTTTCAATTGCTTTTACTTGTTTCCCAATTCTGTATGAAACTTTTTTGGGTCATCAATAAATTGTTTATTTTGTACTATATATTTATCTGCATATCTTCTTAGTTTTTCTGTTTATGCTGATATTTTTAGTTTATTATTTATTTATTGCATTTGTTTACCGGGAAAGTCTACTGGGCCTGAGAAGAGCCCATTTTCAGTGGAGGCCCATGTAGAAAAGCTCCACATACAAATAAAATGTTACACAATAAATACAGTGTATATAAGACGGTAGTAGCACATAAAATAAAGAATAACTACATAGAATAATGTGATAACATTGAATCATTTGATAAAACAGTGGAGAGTTATTTGCTACTGTGGTGCCTGTGAGAATGGAAAAGTTTAAATATGTAGGTAAGATTATTAGCAGAGAGAAAAAATTAGCATAAAGTGTGAGAGATGAAGACAAAAGGCTAAAGTGGGGCTAGCAAAGGCTAAAGTGACAGCAGAAGGAATTGGTTTGAATGAGGGAAGGGGAAGATAGGCTAGTTATAGAGTATGACAGAGTAAGAATTCTGAGAGAAGGTTAGGTTTTAGGGTTGTCAGTATGGGTGCAGGTACATATCCAGTGTGAGGAGAGATGCAGTTTAAGGGATTTTTTAAAGGTAGTGGAATTGCTGATAGCCTTGAGAGAGGCAGGGAGATTATTCCTTAGCTTGGAGATGGTAAACTAATACAGCATGTGGCCGACTGAGAGCTTTGGTTTATCAATGTTCAATAGTATTTTGTTTGCTGACCTTAAGAGTCACTTAGGATCGTACATGGTCAAAATGTGGGAGACGGCTGGGCAGGCTGCTGGGTCATAAATAAGTTTTTGGGTAGTAGTTAGTTGTAAATAAGTGAGGTGATGGGGGAACTCGTGCCAATTCAGTTGGTGTAGTGAGGAACAATGGTGGGTGGAGTATTAAGCATTTGTAGCAAATTTGGCAATTTTGTTGTAGCATGAGTTGAGTTTTACTTTGAGAGGACTGAATGTTGGTGAGGATGGGGGTGCCATATAGGAGAGTTGGAAGCAGGAATGATGAGGCAAGAGCCTTTTTTGCATAGTTGCTGAGAAATTAATTGTGCCTATAAAGGGCTCACAGTTTTTGATGTTTTTTTATGTTGTTATAAATATGGAGGTCAAAGGTTAAGTTATCGTCAATGATGACACCGAGCAATTTGGTCCTGGGATCATCAATACATCAATACTATTTTGTGATTGGACAGAGAATTCAGACTTGTCAATTTGGCTGTATTTATTTGGGGTAAATATCCGCGGTGGTGGTGCTGCGGTAGCGTTGTCGCCTCACAGTAAGATGCTGACCGGTTCGACTCTCAGCTAGAGCATCTTCGGCGTGGAGACATGTGTGAATGGGCGTACCTTTGTTGAAGGTTGTGCATTAGGGCTGGCAACTCAGCACGTAAAAATCAACTGCCAATCATTAGAGGACCGGAGATTCGCTGTGGTGACCCCTAACCGGGAAAAGCCAAAAGACACAACAACCTTGAGCTTAGTTTTATTGGGATTAAGGGTGAGATGGTTTTGTGACATCCAGGATTCAGTTGAGATAAATGCTTCTTGGGTAAGTTGCTGTATAACAGAGGAAGATTTAGAAGAGCAGATTATAGTAGGGTCATCTGAATATTGGATAACAGTACTATGGGTGAGAGAAGTGTCTGGAAGTCATTGATGAATGTACTGAATAGAAGGGGACCCAGTATAGAACCCTGCGATAGTGCACGATAGATCCGGATCTGTTCTGATGTTGTGCATTGCTTTAATCACATCTATCTTTAAGTATTTTGGTGATCTAGTCCCTCTACCATACTTTTCTAACAGTGACACTTCTTGTCTTAATTGCTTTTACAGTTTTCTCTATTTGATGCTTCCATGATGACATTCGATTTCTACCCTTCTTTTCCCTTACTGCCCTCTGTTTTTGTGGTAAGGCTTTATCTGTTATTAATTTAGCTACACAGTAGTATATCCTAATACTTCTGTTATATTGCATGCATCTCTGTGGACAGTCCTAATTACTGTGTTAATTTTTCTCAAACTTCTAACTCACTTTAAGATATAGTTGTACAGCTAGGTTCAAAGGTAACCAGTCACCTGCTGGTATTGTGGTGGAATAGGTTGCTATTGTCATATACATATGTTATCATTAATCTGTATTAATCAACTTATACATGGTGTCAGTCCTTTATTTGGTATATTGTCTGCATTTTAACATGTCTGTGACATAAAGGAGGAGTTAGAATTCAACAGTATGCATACAGAGAGGAGTAAAAAAGCCCACCACTGACTAGGAGATTTTCCCCATATGCAGTAATAATATATGAATAAAAAGGAACCGGTCTTGGTGATTTATAGATGTGGATGGAATGAAAATATATCTACAGTGTTATTTATGACTAACCTGCAATATCTGTGGTATGTGTATGGAAACCACAGACTTCTGAGGATTTCCATAAGTTGTATGTTCACTGACTAGTTTATAGATGCTTTCTGATCCTGATCGAAACAACATGAGGATGGTTCACTGTTCATTGTGTTGATATGTTGTCAAGAGTGCATAACAGTTCATTTTAATGTGCTGAAAATTTTCTGCATTGTTTGTAACTTCCATTATGTTCTGTATACCGTTTTATGAGAGTAACATTGGTTATGATGCATATCACTAACTGGTTGTATCTGACATATGTTTGACATTCTTGGAGTACACATGCTCATTCAGTTTGGATGTACATGTAACTGTGGAAACATCATTACTACAGCACATTGGTTGTGTGGTTGTCCCCTACTTATGATATCCAGTTCCATGGGTTCAAATCTCACATGTGACCTATGCAACTTTTTAATGGATTGTACATGTGATGATGTTACTTCTTACATGTTACACATTCAGACATTTTTTCATATTTATTCTGATTCATAACAGTAATACAAATGAAACAGATTGTTTAGCACAGCTTTGGATTGTAAATGAGAGGTGGGATAGTCGATTGACATATGCTTGTATCATCATTATATCAGTATGTAGCCTCCATATTAAGTGCGAGGCTGCCAGCCCAACTAGCTAGAATTTTGTAAATAATCCTTTGTCATTTGAACATATTAATATGATCCATAGGCTTCTCTTGCAAATGTAAGTAGAAACTGTATGTTATGTGCTGAGCGTCAAAAATTTAACCACAGTGCACCCTACTGGAAAAGAGCAAAACTCAAGTTGAATTGTTTATGATGGTGTTTATCTCAGCTAGGAGACAGAATGCCTGCAGCTAGAAATTATTTCTATTGTCTGGAAACAGAAATAATTACAGGTTTCAAAGGTAAAAGTGTTTAACAGTTTTACGACTTCCAGTTCTAGGCAA
>NC_056741.1:1703286846-1703289346 GCF_019279795.1 Protopterus annectens | reverse complement strand
GAGAACCTTGGTGTGCTTGACCTGATGGAATGGAAGCTGACGTGGTCTGGAGGGACCTTTCTAAAAAAGACCTGTGTACTACCGGAGAAGGCGCAGCATGAAAAGAAGTAGACGGAATAGGGGAAGAAACAGCAAAGACAGTACTGGTAGAAGTGGACACCGAAGAGGAAATAGGTGAAGACATGCTAGTAACCGAACGCTTAGGAAGAGGAGGGAAATCAAGACTATCACTTCTGGATGTATGTCCATTGAAATCTGGCAAGAGGGATGAAGAGGACCCTGGAGAAGGATTACCAGCAGTAAAAGGAGGAACAGGAATTCTATTGGCAGAAGACACAGGACCTGAATCAACCAAGGAAGAAGCAGAAACAGAAACGACCGGAGACAAAGAGGAGGAAATACCACTGGAATTAAACCTAGGACCAGGCGAGGAACGAGAAGGAACGTTAACTGAAGAAGAGTGTGAAACCAGACCAACATTACTTCGGAAATTCCTAGTAAAATGGGGGGTGGAGGGAAAAGAACGACGGTAAGTGGTTTCAAGGTGTTGATTACGGGACTTCCTTCCAAATCTACCATTCTGTTGGGTATTGTGTTGATTAAATCTAAAATCTCTAGGAATAAATTGATTAAGGTGTTTAAATGAATTATGAGAAAAAGAACGAGACCCTCTATATGCCCTTTGTCCAGTGGAATAAGAATCTTGCTGACCCGATCTATCAAAAAACTCCTTAATAGGGTAAGCAACATTAGACTTGTATTGAAAGATGTCCCTCTCTAATTTCTGTTTCTTTTTGGCTATAATGGTAGCCACATGTCTAGAAAGTTTAGCTGAAATAGAATCATATATCGGTTTGACAAACATGAACTGGGGATGTTGAAGAATTGAAGAATTAAGTGATTCAATTTTCGATCTAAGATCAATAAGTTTACTGGAATTATCTTGGAGAATAACCTTAAGAGAAGACAACCCAGCATCATTATACAACTTACTAAGATCTTGGTGTAATTGAGAATTGGCTAATGTTCTATTAGGGAACCGACAGACCCTTAATCCTTTGGGTACAATCTGTAAGGATAAACACGCATCTAAGTATGAATTGTCTAATTCAATGCTTTTGAATACCATCAACAACCTCTCCAGTTTAAAAATCAGTGGTTTACACTCAGACAGTTCTTTAGAAACCCTTTTGTTCGATGATAAATTACAATTGACTGAACAAGGAGACACATTTGTACATAAGAAAGGATTAAAAGACTCATGTTCTTGGAGACAAAACATAATTTCATTATCTGGGAAGATGTTAATAGGCATGGAGGCACTGGTACTACATCTTGGAACTTGGAGCGTGGATCTTTCATGTTGACACACTACTGGGTGATTGCCTGACAACCTACTAGGATGTTGGATAGAGGCATTTGTGATGCAAATTGGATCCTGGTGCGTGAGTCTTCCATGATGAAATACTGTTGAGTGACTGTCTGACAAACTCCTAGGATGTTGGATACATCCATTAGGTAGAAATGAATCAAAATTCTCATTACTACTGAAATTCTCATTGCGAATAGTGGTTCTAGGTTGAGGAGTTATAGAGGTCCCACCACCCATATTTTCAGGACAAAATAAAGAGCCACGACTCGACTTAGTTACACCCATATTCCCTACTACAGAGATTGAAGTAGCACTAGAATTAGACCCAACTTCCTTGCTGGTGGTGGTATTGTCCAACTCAGGTGGCCCCTCCCTTCTACATATGTTCCCAAGTTCAATTGAAGAGCTATATCTAGTCTGTACCGGAGAATGACTCTGTGCTGAGGTGGAAAAAGAAACAGACTTGTTAGGCTTGAGAAACTTATTAACCGTGGGAACAACACTTAAGTCTAAGGCTAAAAATTCTTGTGGACATCCATCTCGTGGGCATCTTTTGTCACCTATAATATTACCCTGCTCAGGAATAACCTGTGACTCTGTGAATGGAGTGGAACCGGAAACATCCCTAGGGACAACTACAGAATCTCTGTTATTGACTGAGTGGTTGTCGCGAACTACTGTCATAATGTCGCACTGATCATTATTATCAGGAATGACAACTAGTGCTCTGGCTGTATTAATGTGTGTCGTATGTCTATCTAAATTAAGGTTATTCTTTCTCATGGTTGCAGAATCTTCTACTTCCGCTATCCCCTTTGCAACTCCAATCTTCTCACTCAGCAGTTCTATTGTGCCATTGTCATTTACAGATACATTTGTACCATTGTCATTTACAGGTTGTATGCCATTGTCATTTACAGATACATTTGTACCATTGTCATTTACAGATTGTGGTTGTAGACTATTCAAGACATTCCTAGTAATGGGATGGTGGCCCTCATCCCCTCCTTTTACACCTACGCTAGAAACATCAGAATTCTCTTTTTCAGAAAAGTCTGGACAACAAAGAACTTCTTTCTCATGGTGAGGTACTACTACTCAAGTATATATATGTATATGTATATATAT
>NC_056741.1:1703111797-1703286346 GCF_019279795.1 Protopterus annectens | reverse complement strand
ACTGCAGATGCATACCTATCGGACATCTACATTTATGGTAGGTACAAAACTGTACTTTTTAAAGAAAATGGAAGACAAAGCTAAATCTATGCAAACTGTAAAAGATTTCTTGCAAGTGCAGCCACCCAGGTTCAGTAGACACTGGCCTAGTAAAAATTGGTCCTTTCCTACGTCCAACAGAGCCACTCAGGGCAAATCCAGGTGCTCAAAAGGCTCCAGATACTGATCACAGGGTTCTTACAGGTCAAAGCAATGGGGTGCCTCCACCTCCAAATCTGGAGGAAACAAACACAACCCTACAGTAAGCAGTCTCAATGACTTTCCTCTACCACTTATCTTTTGGCAGCCCACTTGGGGGGAAAACTAGCACTTCATGCACAAAATTGGCAGTTAATTACCCAGGACAAGTGGGTATTAAACATAGTATCCCAGGGGTACAGATTTCATTTCCATACTTTGCCAATTCCAAGTGGATGGCCGGATCTGCCACAAAACCAGTTGGCAGAGGCCCAGAAACAAGTCATGTCCCTCATGGATATGGGGACTATTCAACTGGTACCAGAAAAGGAAAAAGGACAAGGTTTTTATTCAAGACTTTTCCTGGTACCCAAAAAAGACAATTCATGGCATCCAGTACTGGACTTATCAATTTTGAACACATTTCTGGACATTCCAGAATTCAGAACGCTGACTTTACAATAGCTACTGCCTATGCTAGGCAGGAATGCTTGGTTAGTAACTCTAGATTTAAAAGAGGCATACATGCATATCACAATAAGGGAATCATGCAGAAGATACCTCCGCTTCAAAGCAGGTTTTTTTGCATTACCAATTCTCTGCACTGCCCTATGGCTTATCTACTGCGCCCAGGGTCTTTACAAAGTGCCTGGCACCAGTAATTGCATTCTGCAGACAAAGAAGCATTCAAATTTATCCTTATCTGGACGACTGTCTCATTCAAGCAGAGGACAAGGACACTCTTCTTTAACATCTGGCGTTTGTAAAAAGGCTTCTAGCATGCCTAGAGTACACCATAAATGAAAAGAAATCACAACTGGTACCCTCTCAAATGATTACATTCCCGGTGCAAGCTTGAATACAACTGCCCAGATGGCTTACCTCATGCCAGACAAACAAAGGCAACTGACAACATACTTCAAACAAATGGCAACAAAAACTAAGTTATCTGCAAGACAAATTCTGCAGGCTTTGGGATTCATGGCATCCTGCATTCTACTAATTCCATATGTGAGACTGCATATGAGGAAACTTCAATGGTGCCTAAAAAGTTTATGGAGTCAACATTGTCACAGTCTGGAAACATTGATTCCTCTCATTCCCTGCCTACAACAGGAGTTTCTTTGGTGGGCAGAGACATGTCACCAAAATAAGGGACTGTCATTCACTCTACCCCCTGCCACCCAAACCTAACTACAGATGCATCAGTCTATGCTTGGGGGGCCCATCTGGCAGGGAGATGTATTCAGGGCAAATGGAGCCAAAATCAAATGCATCTGCATATCAACCAGAAATTGATGCTAGCTGTTCAGAATGCTCTGACAGCCTTCAAGGACTTACTTCATCCAGGACAACTACTGATAAAGACGGACAATACCAGAGTTATGTGGTACATAAACAAGCAGGGGGTACACATTCCTACCCCCTTTGCAGACTAGCCATGACCTTGTGAAACACAGCCTTGACATACCAAATACATCTTCAAGCTCAGTTCCTGCCAGGAAAGCAAAATACTCTGGCAGATGACCTAAGCAGAAATCTTATGGACCCGCACGAATGGAAACTGGATCCACAAATCTTCAGCATGTTAACACAGAAATGGGGGAGCCCAGACATAGATCTATTTGCCTCTCCCCAAAATTATCAGTTGGACAAATTCTGCACAAGACCTCATCACAAAAAAGCATGGAAAGTGGATGCTCTATCCTTCAGCTGGAGAAACCTATCAGTCTATGCCTTTCCCCCTCTGCCTGTACTCTCCAAGGTCTTACTAAAAGTCAGACAGGAAAAACCAAAAATGAACCTAGTGGCTCCGGACTGGCCTCGCCAGCACTGGCACCCACTTCTAAGGAATATGTCTCAGCTTCCTCCATGGTACTTGCCTCAAATGCCTCATCTACTGTCTCAGCAGAACAATCAAATTCTGCACACTCAGCTCCAAACTTTGAATCTTGCAGCATGGCTGATCAACTAATTATTCAAACACCACCTCTCAGTAAATCTGTGATGGATGTCATTTTGGAAGCCAGAAGGCCTAGTACTAGAAACTCTTATGCTGATAAATGGAAGAGATTCTGTGCATGGAACCAAGCACAAGGAACAGACACAGCAAAGCCCAATATTCCTCAGATTTTACAATATTTGACTGAGTTTCTTGACAAGGGCCTATCCTTCTCTTCAGTAAAAATCCATGCCTCTGCCATCTCGGCCTCCCCTCTTTTCTCATCCTCTGCTTAAACAGTATCTTAGAGGGGCCAAAAATTTAAGGCCTCCCAGAAGATCACCAGCTCCTGCATGGGACCTTGATTTTGTGCTGGAAAAACTGACCCTGCCTCCTTTTGAACCAGCAGCTACTGCGGATATAAAATTTCTATCTTGGAAAACAGCTTTTCTCTTGGCAGTCACTTCAGCTAGAAGGGTTTCAGAACTACAGGCTCTCATGGCAGTGGAGCCTTTTATTATATTTTACACGGACAGGGTGTCCCTCAGGACCAATCCTTCTTTTTTGCTTAAGGTGGTATCCAGTGTGGCTCTTATCCAGACCATTCACCTGCCAACATTTTACCCAAATCCGCAGAACAAGGGGGAGCGGATTCTGCATTCATTGGATGTACACAGAACTAAGATTCTACTTAAACAGGACCAAATCTCTAAGAAAGTCTGAGCAACTACTGGTAGCATTTGCTGCAGGGTCAGAGGAGAAGGCTATATCAAAGAAGACTATCTCTAAGTGGATAAGCCACTGCATTCGTTTCTGCTACTTGCACCATGGTAAACCTGTGCCCAAGGGGATCAGATCACATTCCACCAGGGCTGCCTCTACTTCAGCAGCTTTTCGCAGAGGGGTTCCAACCAAAGACATTCTAGAAGCTGCTACTTGGAGCTCTGTTCATACCTTCACAAAGCATTATCATTTGCCTCTCTTCTCCAAATCCAGGGCAGGCTTTGCCACTGCAGTTCTGCAGGGCCTTATAGCCGCTCCTAATGCTGTTTAGTTGCTTCCTCCCATCCATAGCTTTGGGATTCTACCCAAATGTAATGACTGCAACAGTGAAACACGAAGAACATAGTACAGTTGAGTACACTTACCATAAATGTAGATGTCTGAGTGTATTCACTGTTGCAGTCCGGGTTATCCACCCGGCTTCCCCCTTTTTATACCTTTTCTTTCCTTCACTATACACAAAAGCCTTTGTGGTGTATTTGCTTTTATATGAAGGTAATGTTTATGTTTCTAAAGATGCATGTTTATATATTTACTGTTTATTTATTTATATATATATATATATATATATATATATATATATATATAATTTTGCTCCCCATGTGGGGGGCACCTGACATCTAGGGCAAGAAAAACTGAATAAAATGGTGTCGGCTGCATGTTTTGTACCCCTGATGACCTGATGTCATGGAAGAGGAGACAGCAACTGACGCAGGACCCAAGACTTTGTTATTCAGGCCAACTGAGGGCAACCTGCCAGCAGATTACCCAAATGTAATTACTGCAACAGTGAATACACTCCAGCATCTACATTTATGGTAAGTGTACACAACTGTACTTTTCGCATTCCAGTCCCCTATCATATTGTGAAGTTCTTTATCAGAATGTGCTTATCACATCATTTGAATACAGCAGCTTTGTTAATCTGTTCTCTCCAACCTGTTTGCTGATGTAGTCCATCAGTAGTGGGCTCAGAGCTGAGTCCTGATGCACCCCCACTCCCACTCGGAATCCCTTGTTGAGTCTAAATATTGTTGGAAATTGTGTCATTTGGGTCCTTTTGCATAGTCTGCATTAATTCTATCTCTGTTTCTGGACTTCACACAATCATAGGACTTCCTAAATGAGCTTTCAGAGGACCTTGTCATATGCTTTCTCTAAGTCTAGGAACGTCCAATTGGGCTCTGTCCTCATCTCTACCTTCTTTACTGTCCATCTCACTGAAGACATCAGGTCAGCTGTACTGCATCCTGATCTGAACGACTGCTCATTTCCCATCTTGCTTTTATTACTCTGCATATTTGTTTGTCAAGCACACTCTATCTAGTACTTTTGTGGAGTGTTTTAAGAGTTTGATACCTCTGTATAGTTGGGAATATCACCTATGTTCTTGTACTGTGTTGAGACTGGAAATGCATGTTGCCTACCAGCAGATATCCAAAACATATAAAGTGAACTTTTGGTACTTTGTAAAATGGGAAGGGCAAAGTCTTCTTACCCAGGAAGAAGGAGAAAACTGTATCTATTTTGTGTCTCAGTGGGTAGTAAATGAATAGTGGCTCATGGATAACCCCTTTTGACAACTATCATTTAAATGTGTACTATAAATGCCTACCAATAATTCTGATTAAGTCTCTAAAGGTCCCTAAAGATGGAAAGGCCATTTGGCTTCCCTGTTACTTTTCTGTACTTTGAAAGAAATGTACTGTGTCATGCCTCATGAAATCAGCATAAAATGTGAAGATGATCCTATGACTTTAGTTCTGTGAATATTGGCATATTCTGTATATTCATCAGAATTCCTTATACTTTTACTATTTCACAAATGAGATCACAGATCCTAATCATCATCATCAGCCCCCTTTGTCCCATTTTCTACATGGGTTTGAGGTGTTACATCAACTGTTGCCATTTCTCTGTTCAATGTCACTCTCCTACCGTCTTTGACACTTATCCCCGAGTGTTGCATGTCTTCTCTCATGCAGTCCATCCACCTCTTTGCTGGATGCCCTCGTTTTCTTGCCTTCCTATCTGTCCCATATCTTCTTCACCAGATCGACTTCTGCTTTCTGCAGATGTGCATGGACCATTGTAATCTGTTCCCTTTTACTGTTTCTGCAATTTCAACAACTTTGGCTTCTGCTGTTATGCCTTCATTTCTTTGTCTGTGCCACACCTATCACCTATTTCTGGCACTTGATCTCCATCACCTCTAGCTTCCCCAACTGCTCTGCCTTTATTACCCATGTTTCTGTACCACATAGTACTGGTCGCACTACTGTTTTGTACTCTTATTTATCCATATCCTAAGTGGCACTGTTATACTGTGGGGAAAAATGAGGATTAAAAAGCGAGAGGTCTATTTGGTTTGCAGTCTCAAAGGTGACGTGTTCCCAAGTGACAGTTTTTTTGTAGTCAGATGCCTGCAGAGACTATTCATATCACAACTAAGCAGATTAAAATGATTTCTATCAAAACAGTTAAATAGGTTTGTGTTTAAGACTTTGCCAAAAGCTAAAGTGCTGTTACATGGTGAGAGGTAGTTCATGTAAATGAACAGCACAGGACCAGTGACTGATTATGTGCTCCTTAACTGCACAGTGTTAAAAAATAAGGGAATACCTGGGTAATATGCATAAGTTTAGAAAGATTACTGTTTAAGCAACTGTTTTTTGATAACATCTCCAGAGCATAAAAGCTTTTAGCACAACAACTCAAGAAACAGAAAGTTGAAAGGGTTATTGCCAAGCTCAGGGAGCTGATAACAAGGAAAATTGCCAGATATCTTGTAGAACTATTAGAAATATTTTGGAAACTTTATGAAAATCTGTGTAAAGCAGAGAAATGTAGAAATCAAGAAAAAGTACAAATGGAAATGTGTATGGAAAAATTAAATATGCCAAAGTTAGAGGTAGATGAGCCTCAATTACTAACAGGATAGGAAGAGATGAGATAAAAATGATGATGTATAACTAATCTAAAAAAAAGTCTTCAGGAATAGATAGTATTCCAGTGGAGGTTTGGAAGCTAGGAGGGAAGAAAGTGATAAAGATCTAGAAGTTTTGCTTAACCGTGTATTAAAACAAAAAGCATCAACATCCTGGAAGAAAGCTGTGGTGGCTATAAATACCTAAAGATGGTAAATATCCATCAGATTCAGTTTCATATCTGCCAATTTTGATTATAAACCATGGTTGTAAAGTGTTTGTCTGTAATGGCTAAAAAAATGGGAAAGGTGATGCCAAAATTTTATAGATATGGATCAGTGTGGTTTTGTGGAGAGGAAGCAAACATTTGTCAACAGTAACAGAACAATGATGATCCAGAGGAAAATGGAATGTAAGAAAATACCACAGTTGTTTATGGGTTTTGATGCAGAAAAATCTATTTGACAGAGTAAGATAGGATTTTATGAGTAGGGAAATGGAAGCTTTTGTATTCCCTGACATAATAATAAGGTTAATTAGGTGAATATGAGGGATTGGAGGTGAAAATTGAAGTGGAGGGGGTCCTCCCTGACAAGTTCTGTTTGAAAAGAAGAACCAGGCAGGGGTGCCCTCTCTCCCCTTCATTATTTGCGTTATATTTAAAACCATTGGCAAAGAAAATAAGGGATTCAGAAATTCAAGGATATAATTGGTATGGTACTCAAGAAAAGTTGACTTGATTTGCAGGTGCTATTTTTACCTGATAAAACCAGAAAAGGATATTTCAGTGTTGTGGAACATTCTGAGACAGTTTCAAGTCTTTTTCAGGATAGAAAATCAGTGAAGATAAAACAAAGGCAATAGCTGTAAACAATGAACCCACAGAAGGATTGGTTCAGATATACCTATATTTATGGAGACATGCTACAATGAAGTATTTAGTATGGGTTAAAAAGGATTCTGGAAACACTCCACAAGCATCCTACATTCTGGTGTCATTCCAAGGGGATGGAGTATCTGTCAGCCTGGGATGACATGGTCAACAGGCCTCGATGCTTTGGCAGAGATGTCCTTCACCTGTCACCACTAGGTTTCCAGATCCTGGCCAAGGCTCTTGTCTCCCCCATTGTGCCTTTTTTAGGCAAAGTCCCAAAGACAAATCTTCCAACATAAAAGATCTATCAAAAAGCAAATTGAAGGTCATGCTGCTAAAAGCTAGGAGCCTTACCCTGAAAATGCACTCACTGGAGGCTCTCCTTGCACTGAAAGATGCCAATGTCCCTGCTGTCACAGGAAACCTGGTTCAGGGTTGCAAAGAGCATCCCTGCCTTACTAGGCTATACCTCATTCCACATATTCTAACCCCCAAATGAGGTTGGGAAGACTAAGGGTGGTGGAGTCTCTACCGTCATTAAGAACAGACACACCTCCAGAATGGTTTGCCAGCATGATGCACTGGGACTACTCCAGGTAAAGCTAACAGTTGGCAATACACCCATACAAGTTATAACCAACTATAGACCCCTTCCCCCTCCATGACTCAGGATACCCATCCCTCTTACCTGGATCTACTCAACTCCATTAAGATACCCCCTAACACCCTGATCCTTGGTGACTTCAACTACCTCACCATAGACTAGATGAACTATTCCTGCACTGTTGCACTTGCCCAGCGATTCGTTGACATCATCAATTCTAATACACTAGACCAGCTTTTTTCATCCCCCACAAGGGGAGATAACATTCTGGACTTGGTTCTCACCAACATGCACACTCCCATAGTATGTTCTTCCCTGGTGAGATCAGATCATCGGACTGCATCATTCTAGGTTTCTATCCCACCCAATCCCCCCAACTGTAATCAAGCTAAAAAGCTTCTCTAAAGTTGACTACAATGCTTCACACCACTGCCCCCTCAGAGGATGCGGGCAACTATGCTAAACAGTTCATTGGTGCAGTATACAAACACCTGTACAACTGCATGGACTCAGCCATACTCAATAGAACCAAAACCTGCTCCTCAAGGAAACACAAACCTGTTTGGTGGACATCCTCTATCAACAGGCTTTACAACAAAAGGAAAAAAACTGTTGTCCAAGGGTAAAAAGGAACATATTCCAAATTGGAAAAACTCCCTCCATAGCCTCAACAAGCAAATTAGATCAATAGTGAAAGCCTCCAAAGCCAATTAAACAAAGGGAAACCTCGAAGCCTTCTTCAATTATGTCAGGAACCTCCATGGCAAATCCCAAGTTTGTTCTGAATTAGTACTTAACAGTGTCACTTATACCAATCCTGTTGACTTAGCCAACCTGTTAGCAGATAGGTTCAGTGCACACCTCACCCTCCTGTCCCCCCAAAGGCCCTTTCAGCATCCCCAATACCTGTCCTGCACCTCACATCTCTGTAGATCAAGCACTAAAGGCCCTATGCAAGGCAAAGAACACAGCTTCCATGGGACCTAGTAGTATCCCAGACTGTATTCTGCACCATCTCCAGCAAGAACTGGCTTTGCCATTGAGCACCATATTCAACCACAACCTAAGTACAAGCTTTATTCCAGCAGAGTGGAGAACTGCCATTGGCATCTCCTTGCACAAAGGTGGTGTCACTACTGACCCTGGAAACTATTACTCCATTAGCTTGACAAGTCTGATCTGTAAAACCATGGAACATACTATTATGGAGCTCATAAACAAGGACATAGGCAATCTCCAAGCACTTGACCCCATGCAGTTCAGATTCATCAAGGACAGATCTTGCCTGGTAAACCTGGTTGAATTCTTTGAGGCTTTCACCAAGGCCGTAGATGAGGGAAAGTCAGTGCATACAGCTTACCTTTACCTGGCCAATGCCTTTGACACAGTCTCTCACACGGGCATCATTCAAAAGCTAACACAACTTGGCATAAATCCCTATCTCATCAGGTGGATGGCCAGGTGGCTCACTGACAGTCAAAAATAGGTGCCTCCACCTCTGATAGCTGACCTCTCACTAGTGGAGTTCCCCAGGGATCTATCCTGGGATCCCTACTGTTTGGCATCTACTTCTCAGAGGTCCAGGCAAAGACAAAAGGCCTGTGGCTGACCAAGTTTGTGGATGACTGTAAGTTGGGTACTGCCATTGACTCCGCAAATGATGTTAACATACTGCAAGAGGGTCTCACACCAACTAATGACTGGTGCCAAAGTCATGACCTCAAGCTAAATTAAAAAAAAAAGTATCAACATACCATTCAGCTGATTACCACATCAACAACAACCCCCTAAGCACACAACCTGTGATGAGAGACCTGGGCACTTGGGTTGATAACCTCATATTCGACCATCATGTAGCGGCAGTGGTCAGAAAAGCCTTTTACTTGGTTCATCTCCTAAGTAAAGGGATTGTATTCAGGAAAAAGGAGGCTATTACCTCTCTGTACTACTCTCTCATTAGACCAGTAATTGAGTATAATGCCCCATTTGGTGTTTACCTCTCCAGACATCTGCACCAGCTGGAAAGGCCACTGAAATACCTCACAAAGTGAATCCATGGCCTCCAACACCTGTCCTATGTGGACAGGCTCAAATCACTATCACTCTGTTCGGTATCGTACAGATTGCTCAGGGGTGATTTGTGTCTCACCTACAAGGCAATCTCGGACCCTGCCATACTAGAGATGCTCCATAGTCGTAAGTCTAACTCCTCACACATTACCCACTGGAAAGGCTTGAATCTAATATGCAACATCAGCAAAACCTGCTGGAAGAACAGTTTTGACTTCCTATACATGTCAGACAGAACACCTCACTGACCCTCTTCAAGAGCAACCTTGATGAGTGGATGGGAAAACCAGACATTTGTCCAAGGATTCCACCTGTGTCCCTCATTGACAGGGGTGACAGATGCAAATTGAGGTTTCTTTTTGGGGATAAACTCTTGGCTAGGCTTGTAAGGGCCCCAGGGCCATTAGCCTAGTAACCTTATGATCCTTAGAGGGACAATCCTTGAGGCTCTGATGGTGGTCATGGTTATCTATTTAACTAACTTTTTAAGTGTACATATTTTTTGTTTGTTTTTTTTTTTTTTTTGGTTTGTAGTCATGGTATTTGGTTGGATTAAAGTAATTCTGTTATGACAGCTAAGGATATGTGGAAAGAGACCCAACAAAAAATAATACTGAGAAACTGGAAGCTCTGTTTCATGGGTATGGATAGCAAGATACAAGCAGTAAAATGTTTAGTCCCTTTAGTTTCATACTCCAGTCAGGCATATTTTTATTAACCAGATGAGAATCATTAATAGAGTTGAAGGATTTTTTTCTGTGAAGGGAAGAGGGCAAAAGTCAAGTGGCATAAGTTGAACCTTCCAATACAATGAGGTGATTTCGGATTATGTGATTTGAAGGGGTATTTCTGAGCTGCACAGTTAAGGCTCCTATACATAGCATAAGCATAAAGCTATAATTTAAAGTGGAAAGAGATGATAATGAAACGAAGAAGTTCAAGAAATAAGGAGACACTGGGGTTTTGGATGCAAATCATTAAGGAGAATAATAACTGTAGAGAATATTTTATTATATTCATAAACTAGCAGAGAGTATTCTACAAAATGAGCCAACATGGGAATGGATAAAGTACATTCTGCCAATAGGGATGACTGCAATTAGGGGTCCAGAGAATAGGCAAGAGGGTTTGGAATTTACTGGAGAAAACTAGCAAAGGGACAAAGGTATTGGGAGCAAATAAATAGAGTGGGAAAGGTAATAGAATGGGAAGAGGCCAATTATTTATTTGAACTGCAGACTAGAGATTGCCTTCCCTATTAAGGATTGATATCAGAGTATAGGCAAAGAGAAAGGAATTGAAGGATCCTAAGAAAAAGACCAGCACCAGTAGAGTTTTGTAGTACAACCTAGAACAGCAGCTGTTGTTAAAAAAGGGATAATTAGTAGGGCATATAAAATATTGCATGATAATAGGAATCAGATGACAATAGAAAGGATTGGGAAGAGAGATTGGATAAGCAATTTTACAAAGAAACAATGGGGGGGATATGGTTCACAATTATGCAAAAAAGTCTAAAGGATTTAGGATCTTTGCGTGGAAGTATTTGCACAGGTATTTTTATACACCAAGAAGACTCCAAAAATATTTTCCTCAGATGGACTGTGAATATTGGAGGTGTGATGGGAAGAAACGTAATTGGGAATGTATTTTTTGGGGAGTATAATGAGTTGGCAGACTTTAAAAATTCCCTGCAGACTACTCTGTCAGAAATACTGGGTGAGCAAATTGGTGGAACTAAAAAAAATTTTTTTTGAGATGTGATACAGAATCAGAATTGCCTACACATAATAAAACCTTGCTGAGTTTAATTCTGGTGGCTGTCCATAAAGCAGTTTCTAGAAAATGGAAATCAGTCTAGATCACCCCTATCAAAAGTAGTGAATATGGTAACAGAGAGAAAAAAAATTGGAAGTGGTGGTCTTGTGAAAAGGGTAGGAGCAAAGTACATAGAAAAAAAAGGGAATAGTGGGAACAATATATGCACAAATAATATTTTAGAGGAGGAATGAGGTTTAAGGGAAGGCAGGAGTTAAATGAGCTTTGTAGTGCTTGGACAATGACTGCATAGAAGATTGTATATTATGTATAATGCTTGCAACTGAAAATATGTCAGTCCGGTTTGTTTTCATTTATATAAATGTATGATTGCTTACGTCATAAGTGATAATTCAATGTAAATGTTTCCTGTTTAGAAAAAAATTATGTGCTCGCAAGATTTATAGTCCTATGTGTTGGAGAGGCATTAATAATGCCCAGCGTGTTCACTACAGCCTTCACATTAACATATGGATTAAATACACATAGGAGTAGTAATAAGGTCCAGTATTCTCAGGGCAGTTTCCACATTCACATGTCCACTAACGTACTGAGAGGTAGTAATAAGATCCAGTGTGTTCAGTGCAGTCAATGTAGTTACATATGAGGGGGTAGTAATAAGGTCCTGTGTGCTCAGTGTAGTCTCCATGTGGAACAACATACTGTTAGGTAGTAATAAGGTCCAGTGTGGTTAGTGCAATCACCACATTTGCATGTGGACTAACATACTGAAGGGGTAGTAATAAGGTCTGCTGTTCTCAGTGCAATCACTGCATCCACATGTGGACTAGCATAATGAGAGTAATAAGGCCCAGTGTGTTCAGTGCAGTCTCTACATTCACATCTGAACTAGCATACTGAGGGATAGTAATAAGGTTCAGTGTACGCAGTACAGTCTCTGCATTCACATATGGACTGACATACTGAGGGATAGTTGCCAAAGAAGAGGCCTGTAAATCAGTGCGTGTATCTGGCTGTGTTACAGCAAATTAACATCACTGTAAGAAAGTTAGCAAGCGGTGTGACCTCACAATTACTTAGCTTTTCCTTGCACTTTAAACATGACATTAATTCAGGACCTGCCCTGAAAAGAAAACCCTGTGCAGAAGGAAGGAAATGTAGTTGTGTATTATCATAGAAGAAGAAAAGATTAGTTTTTGTCCACCTTGTCCCACAAGACTAGAAACTGGGTTGGACATTTTTTTGCAGTTCTTTGTCAAAGTTCACATCTGTTACTGAACTGATCTAGCCATTTTGTGCTATATTTGGAATCCCTTCCTCTGCTGAGATTGAGCAAGCTCTGTCCAGACTGCATTTTAGTTGGGACTCATATATGCGTAATTCATAAGTGTATTAAATAGCTACTTTATCTGTGTGCGGTATTAACAAAGAGTGCAGGAAAATGAGAAAATGTAGGCAAATTCATATTCTGCAGATACTTTACAAGGGAAAGGAAAGAGTTGACTGAGTAAGAGTGTATGTAGACCACAAATGACCCACTGGCTAATGAAAGGACCATTGTATTGGGCTTGTTTTGTTCCCTTATTTTGTATGGATGTTCACAAATATAGTTTGGTGTTATGAGATGCAGGTATCATCCCTTTCTTAGTTAACTATTACCTTGCTTATAACTAAGTTGTCCTTATCTTAGTTAACTATTACTCTGTTTATAACCAAGTTGTCCCTGTCTTAGTTAACTATCATCCTGCTTCTAATTGTATTATCCATGTAACACACACATTTGCATTTCTGATGTGTAACTGCATAAATTAATATGCCACTGAGCATGGTCTGGAGTATGCAGCATACCATTTTATAAAACTTCCCTTGTCCCAATTAAAGCATTGATAATTTGCCACCCTAAATGAGTGATATTACTAAGACATCCCACAAAGGGTGTCTGCTTAGAAAAACTTATACAATACAAACAAACTGAGGAGCAATTTTTGTGAACATTTTAAAACTTGATGACAAAATTGTCTATTTACTTAGATTTACAGAGTGTTGTAGAAAACATGATTTATACACTGGAGAATGTTTTTTTTTTTTACATATTAAACCATTTACTGTAAAGCATACAACAGGCATATGTATTATCTACTATTAGTTTTGCTTGCCCAGAATTTTTCTACATTTGTACATACATGGGCTGTAATGTACCCTTAGTCCAGTTTACAAACTTAGTGACATTAATATTAAACTGAAGCCTGTTAATTAAACATTTACAGAAACATTAAAATGTATTGCTATTTCTTGGTATTTTTCTCTCACTACCATACATGTTGATGGTACCCTGATTACTTGACAATAAAAAGGCAAGGTTGATCATAGGTGAGTACTAGGCTATCAGCCCAAGGGCGTATGTAAACCTAGCAAACAAGGTTCCCTGGCTTTTGCCACCCAAGAAGGTTATTTTCCTGTGTCCCTGTCGAGCAGGTCCACAGAAGTGATCCCCGGGGTGAATTTCCTATTTCCCATCCACTCATCAAGATTTTTCTTGAAGAGTGCTAATGAGGAACTCTGCTTGACATAGATAAGTAGCTTGTTCCAGAGTATGGCAAGTCTATGGGACAGGAATCTATCACTCCAGCATGTTCTGTTTATTATGGTGACAAGGTTTAGGTCCCTAGACCGTTTAGCTCAGAGGGAGTGGGATTTCTTTAGGTGTAGCATGTCCAACACCTCTGGGTTTGACATAGCTTTGTAGGTTAGGCAGAGATCACCTCGGAGTAGGCGATATGCTGTAAAGCTGGAGTTTTTTTTATCTTTTAATAATTATTGAATCATTGATGCAGGCTAATGTATTTTTCCATAGTTTTATTTTAGACTCTGTTTACACAGTCAGTGTAAAATTGAAAGTGTCCTTTTCCCCCTATAGTATGCAGCATTTTATTGCAGTATTGTTTGTTTGCTTCAGGCTGTGATAACTGAATGTGTGCCTGCCCTCTGGCTGTTTTCCAGACAGTGACACTGTGGTCTAAGGAAATGTTTTTAAGAACATTTTTGTCCCTCTGTACAAGAGAAATTACCTTGAGTTTTATTTGTAGTATTATGTACTTAGTACAACTTTATATTAGTAGTATTACTTTTGTATACCTTTTTGCCAGGGTTTCTACTATTTTTGATGCTATTATAAAATAAAATATAATATTGTAAAATAACAAAATAGATATTGGCTTAACTAACACATGGTTATATTTACATTTGCTGTTGTCTGCCTTTTGCTCTTATGCATTTTAAACAGATGATGTACTTCATGTGAAAAGAAATTACATGCATGCCAGTCTTGTGACTTCAAATCTTTACTGCTTTTAACTACTCTGATTTGATTTCTGTGCACTAGAACTGTTCTGTTTTTATTTATTTTTTAGCTTTGACAGATAATTTCAAAATCACCATTTCAAATAAATTAAATAATCTTAACAGGTTTGCTGTGAGAGGCTGCCCCTGCATATGCTATAAGAACGGCAGTCATATGTCCTACTTTACTGTTTAACTGATAAGCATCTTGCTTTAACTTAATGAAAGTTTTAAAACATTTGGGAATTATTTGTCCATACATTAGATCCTGCTGTGTACACTATTTTCCAAATGTAACGTACTATAAATTATTTTCTGTCAGCATAGCTAATTGCTGGGTAAGGTCTGGAATTTCTTTCTTCATCTCTTTACTAACCAGATTATTTTTGTCTTGCATTTCTACATGAGCTGTCTGATATTTTTCAGTAACCTGTTTTGCTGACTCTAAAGCTCTTATGTACTTTTGAAAAAGTCTTTGTATATGTTTTCTAAACTTTATGAACTCTTTTTGTCTGTCTTTTAGAAGTTTATTAAATTGTTCTGTCGGTTCACCATGAACCTCACTCCTGTCCTCATACGTTTTGTGCTATGCAGTGGCTTTATTCCACTTTTGTCTAAAGAGTAACAAGATGTACAGGAGATTCTGTCAATAACTGATTTGACTGCTGTTGTAACATTGAAATTAACATTTGATATGTGGTGACAGGACATAACTGTTTAACATTTGGAAATAATGCAAGTGTATCACGCTTATCTGGTTGTTTACCATTACTTTTTTGACATTGCACACAGAAAGCAGTTTTATATTACTCCCACAATAAACATTTACTGTCATACCACACATGTTTTTGATAGATACCAGTCAAATATAATCAATTTGTATAATTCCTGACTGTCAACTTGCCCTAATAAGGTTTTACATTTGCTAATATGCTGTTTATACAAAGTCTGTCTAAAATGTTATCTGGTCATTCTGCTGTATTATGAGTAAAACTCTGTTTACTACCCAGTCTAACCACATCCATACTGCATGTAAATACCAATTTTACAGGGATACAGTTTACCACGCTGCTTGCTGTAGATGGTTAGAAAGCTTCTGTAGTTACTTGAAAAGCTGGTGAAATGAAGCTGGCAGTTGCAGATTTGAAACCTGGGAATTCACAGACCTGGAGAATTTATGGCACTGCTTCCTTCCTGCACAGCAGTCTAACTCTGGATCCAGATGTCTGGAAACTGAAGTGCTCTTATTCAGGACTCAGTCACATACATAAATGTTAGTTACTGCGCCTTTACTGATGTGACCTTAAACAAGGAATCACTCCCCCTGTGTTTGAATACAGGCTAGGCTCGCCACTGGTAAGTTATTTAATAAAGATGATGGTGATGAATGCTGCTGGTGCCTGCTTGCAGTTTCTGCTTGCTGAAACCAAAGTCTGATTACTGCACTGAACCTTGCAGACTATTAACCTTTTCAGCAGCATTCATCACATTCTTCTTCATTAAATAACTTCAGTGGCTATTAAAATAAACAATATCAACTTCCTTCCCTCCTCTTGCTAGAAGTGGTAAGGAAAGAGATGAGCTTTTTCTTTCTTCCTTTTTGCTACATCCCTTCTCCTTCAGACTGAAAGCAGTAAAAGGTGGTGCCAAAAATGAGACCTCTGTTATGCTATCCTGCATTCCCACCACTACTACCTGTTAGCTGTAAAAAGGGAATGTGTCCAGTTGAAATGCTTAATTAAAAAACTTTTATTCTCCAAAATGGACATATTGTATATAGCAGAAACAGTAAATTGGTAGCTGTGTGCACAGCTGATGTACTATGCAACCTAGGACCTCTAATTTTTGCTGATTTGTAGGTGTTATGGTAACAGAGAATCCAAATATGTCACAGTAGAGAACATTGACTTTGTAAGGTGATGTACATACAACCCTCCTTTACACAGGAGGGGTGCTAACAGTTAAGTGACTTCTGTCATTCACAGTTTGTAGTGCCATAGTGAGACCATGATTGCTTTGTTTAAATGCTTCAATTTAATGTAAAATTTACAAATGTTTTTGTAACTTAGAGTTTAGAACTCTACAGAGGTAACCGACTGATGGAGACTGAGAGCACATGCTCAAAGCAGACAGTTACTTAACTTAGCTGCTGATACTTTGCCATATACATGGTGGCAAAAGGCAGACTCTTCCTTTACCCTGATACTGGTCTGGAGCTCTGATGCCATGATATTTTTTTTATTTGATAGAGCTGGGTTGACTGAAATATGAAAAGTAAAGAAAGGAGTCCATGTTACTAAAAGATTTTGAAAGGAATGTGCCAAAGTTGCTTGACATTATATGATCCTAGGTTTAATTTAGTTTTATTTGTGTATTGTCTGCTAAATGCACTGCAAACCATTAGCAAATCAAAGTTTGCGAGTGCTATTCCTGATAAGAATTTACAGTGCCCCATCCACTCATCCAGGTTCCTCTTGAATGGTGTCATAGAGGTGCTCTGTTTCACATGAATTGGTAGTCTGTTCCAAAGACTTGGCAGTTGCTGGGAGATAAATCTGTCCCTCCAACATGTCCTATTTAAGTTGCAGACCAAGTTTAAGTCCCTGGAACAGGTAGCCCTAGCCCAATTTGATTTATGATATTCATTAAGTTTGGATCTTGGGTTGCTGTGCAGGCCAGCGTAAGTCTCTCCTAAGAAGTCTATACAATACGGAGTATAGTGACAAGGATTTTAGTCAGTCCATGTAAGGCACATGCTGGAGGGCCTTGAATATATTTGTTAGAAACCTCTGAGGTCTCTCTAATTGCTGTAGGTGCTTAGTACGGTACATAACCAAATGGGTCGTTATACTCCATTATGGGCTGGATAAGTACTGAGTATAGGGGTGTTATAGCTTTTTTTGCTCTTGAGGTAATACTAATCAGGTGAGCTATGTGGAAAGTTTTCCTTACAACAATAGACATGTGATTGCGATCAACCTATGATCCCAGGTCCCTTACCACTTCATG
Source organism: Protopterus annectens (assembly GCF_019279795.1). Lineage (NCBI taxonomy): Eukaryota > Metazoa > Chordata > Ceratodontiformes > Protopteridae > Protopterus > Protopterus annectens. The sequence goes on along the minus strand of NC_056741.1, from coordinate 1,703,268,782 downwards.
GGTACTTAGGGTATTGCTATTGATTTGATAGTGTGAATGGGCATTATTTGTGCTGAAGGGAATGATGATGCATTTCTCTGCATTCAGTTTGAGACCTTGACTAATACACCAGTTGTTGGTCTGTGCGAGACCTTCCTACAGTATACTGACATCATTTGGGGATTCAGCAATTGCATCTAGTTTGCAGTTGTCTGCAGTCTTGCAGCCACAACCCTTTAGTTTTGACCTGAACTTCTGAGAAGTATATACCAAACAGTAGGTGACCCAGCAATGACCCCTGTGGCACCCCTCTGATTACAGGTCTGCTGGTTGATGTAGAGTCACCCACTTTAATAGTGTGTGTCTGGTTTGTGAGCTAATTGGCAACCTATCTTACAACAAAGGGGTTTCCATTCAGTTTACTAGGTTTATTGGTAATGCCTGAATGTGGAATTGTGTTGAAAGCCTTTGTCAAGTCAAGGTATGCTGTGTGCACAGATTTGCCCTCATTAATGGCCTAGGTCACACTTTCATAGAAATCTACCAAATTTAACAGGCATGATTTGCCCTTCACAAAGCCGAATTGGGTAGGACCCAGGGTTTGGAGGTCACCTGTGCCTTTGTTTATGAGGTCCATAATGATACGTTCCATGACCTTACAGGTGAGGCTAGTCAGGTTTATGGGTATGTAATTCCCAGGGACTGTTGCTAGGCCACATTTGTGGGGGGGGGGAATAACTGTAGCTGTTCTCCATTCTGCAGGAACAAAGCCTGTGGTTAGGCTATGATTGAAAAAGGTACTTTGTGGTAATGCCAGTTCATGTTTTAGCCTGTTTAGAAGACAGCCTAGGATGTCATCTGGTCCCATAGAGGTCATGTTCTTTGCCTTGGACAGGGCTTTGAGGATGTACTTTTCAGATATGTAAGGTGGGGGGGTTGGTGGAGGGTTTGTTTCAAGTTAGGAGGGGTTAAGGGAGTGAAATTTTCACCAAACCTATCCACTAACAGGTCCTCTATCTCTGTGGGATCAGTGTGCATGATACCATTGGCCACCAGTTCTGCACATGCTTGGGTTCTACCCTTTAGGTTATGTACATAGCTTTAAAAGGCCTTATGGTTATCCTTGGCAGTACGTGCTAGATTTCCCTCAAAGGAGGTCTTGGAGATTTGACAAGTTGTCTTATTTGCCTGTTAAGGCGAAGGAGGGTTTTTTTTTCCATTGTCGGGTCCTTTTCTTTGTTTTCTTGGACTGCAACTTTTTGAGTTTATTGTAGAGTTTGTTGACGATGGAAGTCCACCATGGCAGCTTGATTTTACTTGGGGCTCTGGCTTTGATTCTATCTGGTACAGCCGAATTTATACAAATCTGACAAATTGATTCTAAAAGTAACTAAATCTAACAACTTCTGTGGAGATTCACTCTACTCACATAAAATTGCCAACATCTGCAACAGACTCCCCAGCATATGCTAAAAAACACAGACCACCACAAGTTCAGATCTTTACTAAAATGACACTTTACTGAACACTGGCGCTGATCTTGTATGGTCCCTGGATAATTTCTTCGCTGTCTGCTGCCACTTATTCTAACTTTATAAAACTTTCCCTCTCTTGCCTTCTCCCCTGCTCTTTCCTCCTTGGGTAACAAAACCAAAAAAAATTAGCCACTTTTCAATTCCTGTTGTTGTAAATCTTTTGTTCTTGAACATGTTATCTTGTTTTATGTAAGCCAAATGTATTATTGTACTACAGTCTTACATTTTATTTTTACTTCTATATTTTATTGTTTCAACTTTATTGTCACTTATGTTTTCTATTTACTACTTGCTGGAGCTTTTCTCCCTGGGTTTCCACTAAAAATGGGCTACGTGGCCAGGTCGGACACTACCTGGTCAGAAAATGTAAATAAAAATAAATTAAAAATTAGACTTATGCATGTGATTGTACAGGGCTTTAGTGTATGCTTTGGCGTAGTTACTACTTTCAGCTTGGGGTGGGGCTTGGAATGCATTTATGCCTTCACCTCAGAGGGTATAGCTTGCCATGGTGAAGCTTTTTAGTCTGACTTCCCCCTTTGTGAGTTCTAGTGTGTCAGTTCGAAGATGACTGATTTTTGGTCAGTTTTAACTAACGAGGGTTCAACAGTTGCAGCAGTGTACCTGTTTCACTTGTTGGTGAGGATGAGATCTAGAATGTTTGTTCCTCTTTTCAGAAAGTCAAGAAACTTTTGTGCTAGAGAGTTTGGGCTTGAGTATGTTTCCCAGTTGATGGTGGAATAATTGAAATTTCCCATAACCAGTGTGTTCAGTAAAATTTGAATTTTCTTCAGTTTGGTTAAGTAGGCTTCATGGGTGTCATGACCAATGAAGGGGGATCTATAACTGACTAGGACTTGAATGGGGGTCTTACCCACCACAACCTGGACCTGGAGTATTTCCATGGAGTTGTCCCATCTCACTAGATGTGAGGTGAATGTATCTCTAATATAGTCTGAAACACCACCTCCTTTGGTTTTCACATGTTCATTTTGTGGTCTAAAGGTATGGAAGGCATTGTAGCCTAGCAAGGGCCAGGGTACTCTATGAGGCTTTAAACCAGATTTCTGTGACTGCACAGACATCTACATCTTCTAGTGATAGAAATGCTTCCAGGGAGTTCAGTTTTAGGTTTAAGCTTCTAGCATTTAGCAGCATTACCCTTATTTTGTTCTGATTGGTTAATTTCATGTTGGTAATGTTTTCAAGACTTTGCCTAAAAAGGCACTATGGGGGAGGCAAGAACCTTTGCCAGCAGCGGAAAGCCTAGGGGTGCCAGGTGCAAACTGTCTCTGGCAAGGCAGAGAGGTTTGTCAACCATGATTTCCCAGGCAGAAGGAATTGGATCCACTTGGAATGACACCAAAAATTAAGCCACTTATTGCAATCAATAATTTTTTGTTTATACTGTGGCATCATTCTAGGTGAGGGTAGTATGCTGCTCAAGGTTAGGGACATACTTGCCTGGGACACATACTCGGAGAGCACAACCATGTCTGTCTTCATATAGTCAAGTGAGGTATGTCTCAGGTCACTCACCAGCATGAACTGTGACAGAATCATAATGGTACTTGTTGCTGAGAGACCAGAGTCCATATGTGATTTGGTGAATCCTGGTACCAGAGAAGCAGCTGACCATGACTTTCTCATTGTCCAACCTGGTGAATGGGACATCCATGTGTCTCACTACTGAGTCTCCAATGACAAGAAAAAGTGTTTTTTTTTTTTTTTTTTTTTTTTTTTTAAGTGTTACACCTTATGGGCTTGGTGGATGAGATACTGGTGTTGCTGTGTGTCATGGGTGCTGTGAAGACTGTGCTAGCTGTAGCAGGCTTGTGTTTTGGTAAGTTTTACGAGAGAACCTCCACATATGTGGATTTACATGCTTGATGCATACAATGTGTATGAGTAGTGGTATGTGTATGAGTAGTGGAACTATGTGAATATGTAGTGGTAGGTGAGTTGACAACTTTCTCAGTGTTACTGTTTTGAGTGAGGGAGAGAAAGCATGGATTCTATATTCTTGGTGTAAATGCATCTCTTGCACTGTACACTAGACTGTGTTATTGGTAGAGGGTTATCTGTGTACGTGAAGCAATGGCTACACTGCCTCAAGAGACCCAAGTCAACAAGGTTAGTGGGAGAAACAAGGGTAGTCCAACTGTCCATAATGCTAGGTTGAAGACTGTTGTCACTAGGGGTGGCTTTTCAGAAATGATCACAGAGGAGCTCAGTGAGTGGATGTTTCTGCCTAGGTTTTAAGGGAAAATTTGTTGAATGTAACTGTCCAGCTTTGGCTCACAGTTACGTGGCAGTGAGCGGTCCTGCACAATGCACAAACGAGCAGAAACCTGCTCAAATGCAGGGCTTATATACCATAAGCTAATTCAAAAGGACCAATGAGGATGCTTATTCCAAGCCCTAGACCAGCCTTCCTTTATCAGTCCATTGTCAGTCAAACACAGTTCTCACAAAAGTGCAGATGGGCCCCTTCCAATCCAAGATAGTCTGGAAAATGTGCTCAGAACAAACCACTACAAACAGCTCCAGAAGTATCAGGCCTGAGTGTGGTCTATGCTACAGCTACTAGCTACCCCAGTTTTAGTGCGAACCAATAGAGAACATTTAACACAGCAGAAAATAGCAGTGAGGAAGAGAAAAAAAAAACATTTAAAACAGCAGAAAAGCAGCTTTGCAACATGAATGATCAAACATCAGAAACAGCAGCTCACTACCAGAAACCAAACCATATGTGACCTGTTATCAAAATGTTTTATGAAATAGATCATTTAGTATTTGTTTGGTGCTAAAGAATAGTGCCCTTCATGGATTTTTCTTTGTCTTTTTTATGTATTTGCTGTCTCTAAAAAGGAACGTTTGAACTTGTAATGATGAATGCACCTAAAGGTGACATGAAGAAAAAGATTTTGCAGTCTCCATGGTGATAGCACAAAAACTACATTTCCAAGGCTTATTTCTGAAAATTGGACTTAACAGAAATAAAATCATGAGTGTATAACCCCACCTGATGAAAGCTATAATGCTTTGCTGTAGCCCAGCAGAGATTCAGGATAGCAAGATAGTTTCCCCACCTTCTGATGCTTGTGTTTGCATTTCAACTCATATGTTCTTGGATTCCACCTCCATGAACCTTACCTCTGTATCAAAAAATTTAACTTTGGACCTCCCTGTATGAAAAATGGCATCCTCATATCTCACCTGGGACCTGGTACACAAGTATTTTATTACTAATTGGCAAATATGCATTTTTATTTACTGTCACCTTGCATTGAGCCCAACCTCACAAAACATTAACCGTATAGTGAAAGTTTAACATCATAATATTTCAAACTTCCTTGGACCACCCGAGGAAGTATGTCTGTACCACATGAGAAATGTTGGGCCGGAGTAAAAATTTTCCAAGTATAATTAGCTAAACAGCAATTAAGAGACATGAAGAGCCTTCTTGGAATTCTGAAAGTTAAAAACATCAGGCAGAAGAGAAAAAAAAAGGGAGGTATCAAATGGTAGTTACACTAGCCTTATACTTGTAGGATGAAGAAATCAGATGCTATGGATACTACAGGGTCAAGTGTAACTGGAGGAGGATGTGTGTGGAATTTTGGAGAAATTATGAGAAAATAACATTATTATTATTATATCTAAGTGAAAGTCATAATGAAAAAGCAGTGGCCCAGAAGAATGCAATAAACCAAAAGGAAAGTGAATGTGTGAAAAGGGGCAGAGCTATAGTGAGTGTACTTGGCAACACACCCATTTAGTGCTCTGTTCTGTCTGTTGCAGCTGTTTAAAAGGCAAATTGTAAGCTATTATACTTTAAGGAGCAGCAACTAATTAAGATGCTAACTCATTCTTACCTTTGAAAGAAAAGAAACAGTTCACAATTTCCAGGCTGTCATTAAATGTGTTCACAATTTTCCACTACTATTAATGACAGCTTGTAAACTGTCAAATGGTTCCTTTTTTGAGATGCATACAACAGTCAGTCCCAAGGATCCAACAGCTTATTCTCAGTCCTGGGGTTACCTTTCAAGTTCATAGGTTCAGACACCATGATCATAACAGAAGCATTCATACATTTAAGACAAAGATTAAAGTTTTTATTTGGAAAATGATTTAAGGCTACTTTGCATCCTTTCAGCCAGAGGGTGATTTAAGGCTACTTTGCGTCCTTTCAACCAGAGATAATGCAGTAGGAGAAACTGCTCATAGTAATCTTCCCTTGACTCAGATTTCAATAGCAAAGAGCACACTTACCAAAAATCCTTTTCAGGATTACCAATGTCATCATGTTTGAACCTTCCTATCTTGGAATCCCTCATTTATTCTTTTTTGCCAATAAAACAGTCTCTAAACGGTAACTGAATCTATGACCCACATGAAGGTACTTGCTCTACTTTGTGATCTGAACTATATCCTTGAGGTGCCATTTTAGTTTCCTGTCATGTAATGCATCCTTGAAATTCTTGATCTGGAAAAAACATCTTCCTGGTGGCTATCATTTCTGCCAGAAAGATCTTATAACTATGTCTGTCATGTGCAAAGAATCTTTTCCCTTCAGTATTCAGCAAAGGCAATATTACTTTCACATACAGATATAAGAACAGTAACCAAAACATGAACAGTAGAAATGTTCACAGTTTTAATAAAACAGGCAATGCTTTCTGGTTTCCCCTTCCTCAGTGCATAAAACACTTTCTGTTAATACATTTTAAATACATAAAACATACAGACCTATGACACAGCCAACTAATCAATTCAAAGAAGCAATAAAGAACTAATGACACATCTATCCAATACAAAATACAAAAACATATAAAAAATTATTAGAAAATTAATGCAACATCATTTGTTTTTTCGCACTGGCTTTACGCTTACAGCATTGTTCACACCAGGCAATACATCTGCATTTAATCTTAAAATCCATGCAGATTCTTTATTCTCTAGTTTATTTACATCACCACCGCTGTCATTTTTCTGTAGAACTCTAAATGACCCTAAATTTAAAAGAATGACTTGCACGTTTTTCCCAATATATGTTTGGCCAGAGCATTAGTTTTTATATTTCTCTTAATTTCTGATTTATGCTCTATTATACAGTCTTTTAATTTTCTATTACATTTTCCTATATAAAAACATGAGCATTGTATGCAGGTCGCTAGATATATTATCTGTGTTGTATTACAACAAGCATAACTGTCAGAAGTATATTTTACTCTAGTTGTAGGGTGAATAAAATAAATATTATTCATAATATCCTTACAACAACTACAGTTCAAGCAAGGATATGTACCTTGTTTTGAAGTAATTTTATCTTTATTTTTATATAAATCCTTTTAGCATATTTCTCTCATTCCTGTATGCAAAGATCAGTTGCTCACTAATAATATATTTTAGCTCAGGCATAGTTAGAAGAACACTCCAATTCTTCCTAATAATTCTTTCCACATCTTCAGTTCTATTATTAAATGTCATAACATATCTTAATTTATTTTCTTGTCTTAAATTAACACTCTGACATATGGTCTCTCCTTTAGGACTAAAGATTGAAGCTGCATTATCTAATCTGCCCTCTAAGACTTCATTCATAATTTTATAGACCATATCAGTTGCATAACCTCTGTCAATAAATTCTACAGCCATTTCTTCCATTTGTTCTTTATTCTTTAAATAATCAGTATTTAGCCTACTCACTCTAGTGAATTGGCTTTTCACAGTGTCTCTAAGGACATATGGAGCATGTATACTATTCTTTTGTGTATATCTGTTTGTATGAACTGTTTTTTTATATACACAAGTTTTTATATTCTTATGGCACTGACATCTGGGGCAAGAAAAACTGAAGAAAATGGCACTGGCTGCATCTTATATACCCCTGGCGCACTGACGTCAAGGAAAGAGGCGACGGCAACTGACACCAGACCAGGACTTTGGAATTCAGGCCGACTGCGGGTAGCCTGCCAGCAGGATAACCCAAGTGTAATGACTGCAACAGTGAATACACTCGAACATCTACATTTATGGTAGGTACACAAGTGTAATTTTCAACGATTGGGAGCACTGCTCTGGTCTCCCTCTGGATGAAGACCTCAATCTTACTTTGATTTTCTTTGGTAGCTTAACAGTTACTAGTTTGAAAAGTTTGGAAAAATCCTCTTTCAATTTTGTATTTACGTTCACCAAACTGCCTTTTCCATCGCTCGTTCCAGTTACAGCCACACCATGCAGAGTAGAATGCTCTGTGCTTAGTAAGTTCTGGTTAACTTCCTGGTAGATCTGATTGGTCAGTTCATTGCCAGTAGAAGCCCTTGAATCCGATGTTGATGATTCGCTTGTCCCTTCAATTGCCTCTTTGCTATTGGTTACTTCCACCTGGGCCACCCCCTCATTGCCAGAAGCATCTAGTTAATCCAGAGTTCTTTGTTCCTTAATATTAATATCAATTATTTGATTACTTATCTGATTTTTAGGCCATGAGAAGATATGGCCAGATTTAAAGTTATTTTCATCTCTGATTATCTTGCGTTTCTTTGCAGCTTCCAAGTTTTTGTCAAAAGCTGCCAGTCTGTCGATCATTTGTTGGTATCCAGGTAGTAGTAGTGCATTAAACACAGCGTTACCAGTAATAGAGCTTTCCTGATATATAATCTCTTCCATTAGTGCTGATTCAATATTTTGGAAGAAATCGTTCATTAATGTCATGTAGTCAGCACTCAGTTTCAGATTTAGTTGCTGCCACTTTGCGAGAAGCTCAGGGTATAAATTTGCATAACTAGGCATTTTAAGGATCCTTAATCCTCTAGGTAGTATTCCTTGGTCATACAAACCCATCCTTCACATTCAGGGCAGTATCAGAGTCGTCCTTGAATCTGATCATTACCCTTCCCATTGTACTATCCTACCCACCCAGAGCAGATGAGAAGGAAATTCTGCACTCACTGGATATGCAAATAAAATGTAAATTCTGTCAAGAAAGGGCAAAATACATTTAACTGCTCTTTTATTTTTGGTCTGGATGCTTTGCAAAGGTTGAAGAGAGATGGTCCATCTGTAAACAGGCTATCTTTAAATGGCAAGCCTGTTGCATTTGTTTCTCTTACTCATTTTATGTCAAGGCTGTACCAGAGGCAGGTAAGGGCCTTCCACCTCAGCCATAGCAGCAACTGCTGCATTCCTTCGGGGGGGGGGGGCACTGCACTAATTCCATCTTAGAAACAGATACTTAATCCTTACTCTGCAGTTCTCTGAGCATTGCATTCTAGATATTGCTTCTAGAAGCAGGGCAGAATTTGCCACATATCTTCAATGTCAACCATCCATTGGTCTGTGAGCTTTGGGAAGGTTTCAGAATGTGAAGACTTCTGCAACATGGAACCATGCAATGAACATAATGCAGATGCGTTAAGAATGAATGTATCATAAGTATGGATGTTTGTGTGTGTTCACTATTACAGCATTATCTCTCTATGTCCACCTTTTTCTTAGTATGGGCATCCAGGAGGCGGGGGAGGGTACACATTCACTCTTCCTCCTCCTTCACCTCCCTTTAGCCCCTCACAAAGCATCCTTCCTCCTCAGGTTGATGTAGATTTTGGAGAGGTAGCTTTAGGCATCTTCTTATTGCATTACCATCCATCTTTTCTGCATCTGGGCAGTAAGTGGTTTGCATCAGTCACAGGTTTCTAGTGATTGACAGGACAAAAAAAGAACTAAAGATGGAGTGGACAGATGTCCCTCTTAGACACATTCATGTCCGTGTAGGAAGGTGTGTGTGTGCCTGGCCTTGTGGGGAAATGGTGGCAAGCTCTGGAAATTAGGCTGATGAAGTGTACAGTTGCTACGCGAAAGCGCTTATTTTTCCTGTTTTTGTTCATGGAATAAAGAGAATTCTTTGCATTACTTGGACTTTGTGAGTACTTACTGTCATCTCCGTGGTGAATACACTTGTGTTTTGCTTCTATTTATGGCAGAACTCCTAATTGTGAAAACTACTGCAACAGCAAACATACTGAAACATGCACAGTTATGGTAAGTTCTCAACACAGCTGTACTTTATCATAGCATGATCATCAGAACCTACCTCTATATACATTGCCTCAGGAAACTGCACATTATTAGCATGTTATCACCATATGCCACCTTATAAATAGCACTGGACTCTTTTTGAAAACGTTCCTTTGTTAACTAGTTAATCTGACCATTTTACCTTTGACAACTATTAGCCTTTGGGCTGCACAGGTGCTTATTGTAATAATGCAATGAGCTGCTAGTGCTAACCTCTCTGTTAGTAATTCTCATTAACCTATGTTCTGTTTCCTTGTAGACCAGCTGTTTGACTGTTCTTGGATTTTGTTTTATTTGACTTGATATAGGGTCAAATCCAACAAATCTTATCTGTCGTGGCTGTGTGTGAAACCATAAAACTACAAATAAATCAAAAGTCAAAATGCAGGTTTAAATTATACCAGGCTGGATTTTATATTGAAAGGTTAACTCCTCCCTGTAATCAGGTTTTCACATTTCTAAGGTTCCAAACATATACTGTTTCTGACCTCCATTAAACAATCAGTTTTGATCTTAATTTCATATCTTTTTGAGTTGTTAACTATCTCCATGTAAAACCTAGCAAACATTGTTTCCACTCAGAAGTCCTATAAATGTGTCTGTAAACAATGTTTTCTTTATATGTTGTTTGCAAAATGTATTGTCATTATATTGTCATAATTTCATAGATTTGATTGTCAATATTACCAACTATTAGCTTTCAAGAAATCTGGCTGCTGTAATCCATTGTTGATATTTTCTATTTCAACATATATCAAGATTACCTTTGAAATATGATAATTTCACTGTCAAAATAATAAGTAGTGGCCTATTCCTTAATGTTGGCTTTATTACCAATAAGTTTAAGTGTATGGTATGGGTTTCCTGATTCATAAAGGGGACTTACAGCTTGCAAGTAAGTGGTATGGGATTTTCCTTATGGAGATTTGAATGTAGAGAAGGTCAAAGGCATCATCCTATAGCTTGCAAGGAAGTGGTACTGGATTTTGTCTATGGCGATTTGAAGATGAAGAAGCTGACGTGCACTGTCCTGTTTGAACTGTCTTGAGGTTTGTTTATTTTTGATGTAAATCAGACACCTCCACCTCCAGTCTGTGTAGTAGCTGGTCTAAATGTGTGGAAGGCATTATAACATTATACTGTCGGTGTACTCTCTACGATTTTAAACCATGTCTCAGTGACCGCACAGACATCAGCATTCTCTATGGTGAAGAGAGCTTCTAGGAATTGGAGTTTTTTCTGTTTAGACTCCTAGCATTGAACAGCAACACCTTTAGATTTTCTTAGTTTTGATTTGCTGTGTCAGAAGTGCCTTCAGTTTGGCATTGCCTAAAAAAAGGCACTATGTGGAAGGACAATGTTTTATTTAATATTCAAAATCTTAGAGGGGAGAGGTGCAGACCATCCCAAACAAAGCAGCATGGTCTCTGGACCATCTCCTTCCATGCTGATAAATATTGCACCCCCTCAGAATAACATCAGAAACTAAGCCAATTATTAGTCAGTAATATTTTGTTCATGTTGTGGCATCATTCTTGGAGAAGGTAAAATGCTGCTCATTGCTGGGCTGATACCAGCCTGAGACACACACTGTGAGAGCTTCACAATTTCTGTCTTCATATAGTCTAGGGAGGTACTTCTCAGGTCATTTACACCCACATGGACTAATACTGAGTTATGCTGGTACTAGTGCATGTGTAATATGGTGGATCGTGACCACTGATAAGCAACTGACCATGACTTCCTCCTTACTCAGCCTGTTGAGTGGAACATCAGTGTGTCTCACGATGGAGTTTCCAATGACTAGAGTGTTGGATTCTGTGGTTTGCAACCCTGGAGGCAGTATTTGTTACTGCAAACTAGTTGCCCTGTGTGTAAGTAGGTATTGGCGAAACTTCAAAGGTGCTTTTACAGGAAAAGTGCCAACTCCAGGTGCATATGGCTATACAGGGCACTACTAAACACTTTATGGGAAACTAATAAGTAGAATCTGATTATTTATGGATAAAAATGTAGGCAGATATTCTGAAGTTAGAAACAAATCATGTAGTACTTACTGAAAAGTATCATAGCCTCACCTCAGGCTTCGTGCCCACTGAGTGGTGCACAACTACAGTTATCCCAATCCACAAGGGGAGGATCCACCTTGGATCCTGGGAACTACTACCCCATCAGTCTGATGAGCCTGATCTGCAAGGGCATGGAATGCATTATCATGGAACTTATAAACAAAGACACTGGCAACCTTTAGACACTGGACCCCACCCAGTTTGGGTTCATGCAGGGCTGATCTTGTCTCCTGAACCTGATTGGCTTCTTTGAATCAGTCTCCAGAGCTGTGAATGAGGGTAAGGAGGTCCACACAGCCTATCTGGACCTCGTCAAGGCCTTCAGCACCATCCCCCACTCTGGAATCATAGATAAACTTACTAAGCTGTGCCTAAATCCCTATATCACTTGATAGGTTGCCAACTGGCTTACTGACAGAACCCGGACTGTAAAAATAGCCGACTCCAAATCCAGCTCCAGACAAGTGACAAGTGGAGTACTTCAGGGTTCAGTACAGGCCAACACTAAGGGACTCTGGCCAACAAAGTTCGCAGATGACTGCACACTGGGATCCATTACTGAATCCCCAAATGATATGGATATTCTACAAAAGGGCTTTACAGAAACAGATGCTTGGTGCCAGAGCCATGGGCTCAAGCTTAATGCCAAGAAATGTATAGTTATCCCCTATGGGAAAAAAACATGTACCCATGAATTACCACATAGGTGGCAGTAGACTAAACACTGAAAGTGTGATGAGAGACTTAGGGACACAGCTGGACAGTGGTCTCACATTTGATTACCACATTGCCACAACAGTCAGGAAATCCTTCTATGTGGCACACATCATCACTAAGGGCTTTTCATCCAGAAAAAAGGAGGTCATTGTCCCACTGTACTCATCCCTCATTAGACCCATTATAGAGTATAATGCCCCGTTTGGTATGTACCTCACAAGATGTCTGCAACAGCTGGAAAGGCCGCAGATATACCTCACTAAAAGAATCACAGGCCTAAAACAGATGCTCTATACTGACAGTCTAAAAAAACTCCAGCTATACTCTGTGGCATATCGTCTATGCAGAGGCAATCTGTGCTTAACATACAAGGCCATGTCAAACCCTGAGCTGTTGGACATGCTCCACTTAAAGAAATCTCAATCCCTCAGAGCCACACACTCCAGGGATCTAAACCTTGTCATCACAATGAACAAAACATGCTGGAGGGATAGGTTCCTGACCCAGAGACTCCTGATACTCTGGAATAGACTGCCCATACATGTCAAGCAGAGTGCCTCCTTGGTGCTCTTCAAAAGGAACCTTGACGATTGGATGGGAGATAGGAAATTCACCCCGGGGATCACATCAGTCACCCTGTTAGACAGGGGTCCAGGGAAGTAAGTATTGTGGGAAGAAATATCCAGGGAATTGTTATGGCTAGGCTTGTATAGGCCATAGGGCCGATAGCCTAGTAACAACCTATGAAAAGAAAAAATTAGCTCGTCAAGAATGAAGAAAAGAGGGTAGTCACCTGAACAGCTACTGGCTGACTGCTACTAGTGCTAGTCCCACCACAGCTTTACTTTGCTGGGATACAATGCTTCTCTGCTTCTGTCACCAGAAGCAAAACCACTTCACCAGTCCCAAGATGAGAATAAGGCCACAGCCTGTTTGGTGTTCCATGGTCTTGTCCCAGATGTAAAGAACTGTAGGCTTGATGTAGCCTGTTCCTGGTAGACGCTTTGAATAACAACCGGACCATTCAGGAAGATCAAGCATAGACACTTACCAACCAGAAAGAGACTGGAATCTAGGCACTCTGCTCTTTCTCTCACCAGGAGCAAAATATAAGCACAAATTCCAGACTGGCACTTAGAAAGCAGTTACTAGGCTTTACAGTAATCAGCAGTCATCAGGAAATAATGTTCCTATGCTCCTTCTCTCACCAGGAGCAAAACAGAAGTACTAATCCCAAGATGACTACTGAGAGCAGAATGTGGGCTCTCCAGTAATGGTGGTCTTGCAGTAGATGTTGCAGATTTTAAAGGTAAGATGGAAAAATGTGTTAATATCCTAAGAGCTGCAAAGTGCACTAAGCAGTTAGATATGAAAGGGGGGGGGTCACTTAAGCTTTAGCTATGTAAGTGGAGAGCCACTTATTTTACAAGAGCAAGATAGATTGGACTTTGTATTCTGTTTCTATGCAATACAGTGGGATGGCCAATAAACCTAAATAGTTGAAGAGGAGTGACTTCACAAAATGATACTTTTTTTTGCTTACAATAGCCAATGAAAGAGGAAGGGTAAGGATGTATTTTGTCAAATTAATATAAGAGGCAAGCAACTAGAAAAACAGTTAAGTTCAAAAATACACCAATACCAAGACAGGAAAAACTTAACTTCTGTGTGATACAGCTTTGGTCTTTTTCGTAGTTTAAATATGCAATTACAAACAGAATTGAAGTAAAAGACAGTGTAAAGAAAATTAATCCCATTCTACAGAACAGAAGGTAGCAATAAAGCAATGCAAGATATGAGAAAGCAAAAACAAACTAACCTTTCCATCACAGCAAGTTGTGGCAGAGTCTGGATGAGCTCTTCTAGTAAAGCCTTGCAATGTTTTATTTTCTTCCCCTTAAGTAGGAGGTTTAGTTCCTGGCTCCACTCTCAGTTTGCAGGTAATTTTACTTGACCTGTTCTAGTTTCTGTATGACTCACAAGACAGAGAGCTGTAATCGCTTTCATAGCAGAATACAGTAAAATACAGTGTAAAGAAAATGAATCAGACTATACAAAGTAGAAGCCAATGAAGCAACATAAAATTCAAGTTCAAGAAAGTAAAAGCAAACTAACCTTTCCCTCATGGCAAATAGTGGCAGAGACTGGGTGAGCTTTTCTAGTAAATTTCCTCAATGCCCTGGCCAAATTTCCACTAGTAGTATAAATATTACCAAGGGTCCCCGTTGAAAAGATATTACTAGCCTAGTGGGACTAACCTGGTCAATGCAGGATATTTAAATTAAAATTCTGAATAGGGTTGCCACCTTTCTACTGTGCCATTTCCTGACAAACAAGCCCCGCCCCATGCACAATCAAGCCACACCCATTCCTTTTAATAGCCACACCCATTTACTCCACCCTTCAGCATAAGTCTTTAATATCACATACAGTTACCAATAAGTAGAAAAATGTGCGACGAGTCAAAAAGTAAATAAAAAAACTTTATTTAGCAATACTTCAAAAGGTTCACTACATACAACAGTACATCACACACAAGCATGGGAAAACTAAGCCCAAGTCTCATATCACAGGTAGTACTAAAATGGAAATACAATTAGATATTAAAAACACCAGTTCATTCAAAGCAGTACATTAAGGGTTCACCACACACAATAGTAAAAGAAAAGCAACTGTTTAAAGTATCTTCAGTTTTGCTAGAAATCATTGCTTATACTTGAAGCTGTATTTGGCATTTGATCTAGCAGCCTCAAGTAATGGCTGGTTATTTCTCACAAATGAATAAAATTGCGAACAACTCATGTTAAAGTTTAGCTTGACCTGCAACTCGGCCTTCACAAGTGACACAAGCATTCTATTTCTTACATCAGTCCACGCATTCCCCATAAGTGAAAAACCCTTTCCACAAAGCTATTGCTGGGGGGGATTGAAAGAGCAAACTGCACCAGTCTGTAAAGTGGCTTGCAGTCTGGAGCTTTACTAAAAAAAGTCACCCAGCGATCACTTACAGATGCCTCTGTCATCTGTAACAGGGCTGGCAATGCAGCAGTTAAAGTACAGTAGTCTGAGTAAAGTGCTTCAATGTCCACATCCAATTTGAAGAGGTCTGCAACTGTACGCAGTTCTGGCCAAGTTACAGGATGTTGGAGGCTGAGGACCTGCATAGCTTTAAAGGGACTATTATCATAGTCAAACCACTTCTGTAGGTAACAAAGTGCTTTACTGTAAAATCACAGAAGGTCCTACAGACCTGCTGTGCGACAGCTGGAGTAAAGTGCTGTAAGGCAGATGAAACTTTAGTACCAAAGAACTGGTCATCTAGCCTTCTCTGCAACTCATCTTTTAGACTTTTCATCACGGTGTACAACTCTGGAGCAGAGAGAGTGTTACTTTCAAGTTTTGCTATAGACTTGTGGAATACCTGCAGGATGTAGTGCATGAAATGTATGTAGCACTCTGCCTCAGACACATCCCCACTGATGCCATCCTCATCGGCCTCCACAAATTTCCAGATAAGGGGTGACAGTCCTCAGGCCCTTGACTAATAAAATAACTTTTAATAGCAGGCCAACATTCTACCAGCCTTGCCACAGCTGGGAACAAAGACAGCCACCTTGTTACAACATGTTGCATTATTTCCTTAAAGTCCTGGTTTAGGAAAGAATAGAAGCCTTTCAACAGTGCCATTTTTTTAGCAGATGCTGAAAACTCACTATGTATTTTCAAAACCAGAGTCTCCACATCAAACTTTGCAAGGGCCTTGCTTGCATGCTTGGCACAGTTATGTATTACATGGCATAAACAGTTTGCTGCAATGATGTGAGGCACCTCAGATTTCAAACTTTTAAAAACAGACCTGTGCTTTCCATAATTGACTGAGGCATTGTCTGCAGCATAGCTAGCAATGTTTTGTACTTTGAGTCCTTTATGCACAAGGATGTCCTTTATTCTAGTAAAGATACATTCAGAACTTTCGTTATGATCCTCATAGAAATCAAGGAGTTTCTGTTGTGTGCCATGGGTGTGAGTAAAGTACTGAATAACTAAAGGGAACATTTTTCTGTTCCCTTTATTGGATGCATCTGATCCCACTGAGAAATAGGAATTGCCAAGTTCCTGCAGAAGGAGCTCCTCTGAATGAGGTGCAAGAACATTCATGACAATACTCTCAGATTTTGTCTTCCCACAGGTGAATTTCGAAGCCAAAGTAGAATCAGGGAAGACTGTTGGTGCCAGCTTACCTCCACAATCTATGGATACATATGAGTGACCATGTTTCACTCCATGATAGACTGCTGTCACTTCAGCTGCAGTGACTTTGGAAGCTTCACTGGTTACACTACGTGGCTGAATAAACTTGGTCATTACGAGGTTCTGCCTCTGGAGCTGAAGGCTTTGATGATGTTTGTCTGACTTCTGATGGCTTTTCAATGCCTTTTCCCCATCCCATTTTACAGTGAAAGTTGTTCCACAGGATGTGCACTTTGCCATGGCATCTGCATTTGGAACAGGTCGCACCCATGAGTAGCTTTTCTCCCACACCTTATTATAACTGCAGAAAAACCTCTTAGGAGATGCACTTTCAGCCTCTTCTTGATGATCCATTGACCTTTTCCTGAACATGATTCCTGTAGGATCCTTGCTCAACACTACAATAAACCAAAACAGCTATTAATAGAAAATCAAAACACTTGTGACCAACACCAGTGCCTGGTGGGGCCTGTGTCAGTCAGTAGCCACTAGCCAGAGTTCACATTCACATGTGAATCTCCAGACTTTCACACCCTAGTAATACCAAGTTGGTATAGGGAAAAAAATGAGACTCCTCATGAAAAATTACAGTGAAGGTAAAGCAATGAAAGGCAGAAGCAACTCCTGTCTGAGGGACTTGCAGCTGTTACACATGAACCTGGTGTGACAGCAGAATATGCACAGAAGGCATTCTGTGTGTAAAACACATGGGTCAGACACTACAGCAATGCACCAAATTAAGACCCTCTACTTTTATGTAGAACCTAGTGCAAACGTTATCCAGCTGAGTCTGAACACAGCAAGAAAGTTCAGGCATACTGTGGACTGACAAGATACACCCTAGAAAGACACCCTAGGAAGAAACACAGGTCAAGGTAAACATCACCGTGATGATAGACTAGAAAAGACAGTTCTACAGTCCAATCATCCTATACAAATCATGTAATCATATATTCACTGTAACATCAAATGAGCTAAGCTTTGGTATAGACGGTATACCCTAGAAAACACAGATAAAAGGTAAACAGTTGTGATGACAAACTAGACAAAAAAGCTACATTTAAGCCTCACTATACTATGAAGACTGTACACCCTAGAAAGACACCCTAGGAAGAAACACAGGTCAAGGTAAACATCACGGTGATGATAGACTAGAAAAGACAGTTCTACAGTCCAAGCATCCTATACAAATCATGTAATCATATATTCACTGTAACATCAAATGAGCTAAGCTTTGGTATAGACGGTATACCCTAGAAAACACAGATAAAAGGTAAACAGTTGTGATGACAAACTAGACAAAAAAGCTACATTTAAGCCTCACTATACTACGAAGACTGTACACCCTAGAAAGACACCCTAGGAAGAAACACAGGTCAAGGTAAACATCACGGTGATGACAGACTAGAAAGACAGATCTACAGTCCAAGCATCTTATACAATTCATGAAGTCATTATACATTCACTGCAACCAAGTCCAAAACCAGATTCGAAACTGTTCTAGTTAATCACCACATGTTGAACATCTAAATAGTTACACACATCTTGTCACCATCAATGAATGAGATAGTGCCAGCACAGCTAGTGAATTAATATAAATTTAATATTTAAAAAATTCACTAGTAGCTGTGCTGGCAATATTTCATTCCCCTTGTCACACTAATCTTTGAAAATCTACCTTAATTCCAAAGAATTAATCCATTAAAAAAAAATCCACTTACCTCCAGAAAAATCAGCAGCAGGGCTACTAAAACAAGCTCTCAGCAGCAGAACAGAACAGGCAGCTAAAGGGCCAGCAAGCAGGGGAACACACCACCACCCAGTCCACAGCACTTCTCCTCCAGCAAGCAAGGCAAGCAGCAGGGCTAAGGCAATCCTTCCAGGCAGCAGGGCTTCCAGGCAGGGCTTCCAGGCAGCAGGCAGGGCTTCCAGGCAGGCAGGGCTTCCAGGCAGCAGGCAATCCACTGAAGACGATGTCCAAGGCTCCAAGCAAGAATTTCAGATCTTAAGCAGCACCCTTTGTACTACAAAAGTAAAAGGTAAAAACTTATGCTGAAGCGCCGCTTTATATTCTTAAATTTTCGCGGGCTTTGCAGGGCTTTGACTACTAACTCTACGTGTTGATTGGCTGCTTGCTGCACGAGCCTCGTCTGCAGCAAGCAGCCAATCAACGAGAGTCCAAGACGGGTCACGGGAATGTTTTTTTTTTTTTTTTAATACGCGCTGACGAGCCTGACGTCGCTATTTCCGGACTCCGATTACAAGAACCGGAGAACCGGAGTGCCCTACTGATTTCCGGGCACTCCGGAAAAAAAACGGAGGGGTGGCAACGCTAATTCTGAAGTTAAATACATATCTCTGCTTTCAGTTCAAAACCAAAGAAGAAAATTGTATGCACGCTGATGGTTTGAGGAGTGTTTGTTAACTGGGGAGACAAAAAAAAGTAATGAGACACCAGTATGGCTGTGGGAAGGGGGGATCCATTCCCCTACCTGGAGCCCTATTTGACCATGATCTGGCTCTGTGTGTGTGTGTGTGTGTGTGTGTGTGTGTGTGTGTGTGTGTGTGTGTGTGTGTGCGCGTGTGCGCACACAACCTCAACAAAACAGTCAGCTTAAATAGACTTTGCATGAGCTGGCACTTTGATAGCAAATCCACTTCATACAAGAAACACTCCAAGTCCATGGCTTAGTAATCAAGTAAATCTTTCTTGCCTAAAATTTGGGTGGAGGGGGTACCAGCTAGCATCTGAAGCTGCCCATTAAATATGTCAAATTATATAAAATACAAGAAAAACTTGTAGTAAATGGTCAGATGATATAAATCAAAAACACATCCCATATATGGTTTATTAGACAGCAGTCATTAGAAGAACTAAGTATCACCTGTTTGGAAGTGTCACCCGATGCCCAATAGCTACATTACCAAAAATTCGTATTCATATGTCATCACAAGTCACTCATATACAGACACACACACACGCACACACACGCACACACACGCACACACACGCACACACACACACACACACACACACACATACAGATCATGGTCAAACAGGGCAATCTGGGGGTCATGCTGCTCAATGCTAGAAGTCTAAATCTCAAGATGCACTTGCTCGAAGCACTTCTCAAAATGGAGAACATCGACATTTGTACTGTAACAGACCTGGTTTAAAGCAGCAGAAAGCACCCCTGCACTACCAGGCTATAACTCATACCACACCTATCGGCCCCAGAATATGAACCAAAGCTCCAAAGATGGTGGTGTCTCCATATTCATAAAGGATATGCACACCTCCAGACTAGTAGCCCAGCATAATGCATCTGAAATGCTTCAGGTATAACTAACATTGGGTAAGACGGCGATTCAGGTCATAGCCTGCTGTAGGTCCCAACCATGTCCCAAGACTCTCACTTCATGTTCCTAAGCACCCTAGAAACTATTAGTGTCCAACCCAACACTTTCATACTAGGTGACTTCAACTACCCCTCCATCAACTGGGAAAACTACTCATGCATCAATACACTGGCCTAACGCTTCCTGGAATTCATCAATTCCAATGCCCTGGACCAGCTCATTCATCCCACTAGAGGAAGCAGTATCCTTGACCTGGTTATTACAAACATGTGCAACCGTTGGTCTACACTAGTAGTCAATTCCTCCCTGATAGCAACCTCTTCTTCGACCACCACATTGCCACTGTGGTCAGAAAGTCCTTCTATGTGGCACATCTCATTACCAAGAGTTTAGGATCCAGGAAGAAAGAGGTCATCATCTCTTTCTACTCTTCCCTCATTAGGCCAGTCATCGAGTATAATGCCCAAGTTGGCATGTACCTCACTAGACACACGCAACAGCTGGAAAGGCCATAAAAGTACCTCACAAAGAGGATCCTAGGCTTAAACACATGTTCTACATGGACAGACTCCGAAAACTCCAGCTATTCTCTGTCTTATATCGTCTACTAAATGGCGATATCTGCTTGACTTACAAAGCCATGTCTGACCCAGCTCTGTTAGAAATGCTACATCTAAAGAAATCCCAATCCCTCCACACCACATGCTCCAGAGACCTCATCTTCATTACCCCAATCAACAAACATGCTGGAGGGATGGGTTCATAACCCAGAGACTGCCCATGCTTTGGAATCGACTTCCCATATGTGTCAAGCGCTACACCTCACTGTCCCTCTTCAAGAGAAATATTGATGAGTGGATGGGAAATATTAAGTTCACCCCAGTGGCTGTATTTGAGGCACTGGGAACTAACGTCGGGCGACACAATGCCAGGGCACTTCTACGGGCTAGGCTTATAAAGGCTCCAGGGCCATTAGCCTAGTACACACCTATGAACCTATAAGTTTGAGCAGCATTTCTGTGTTTTACATAGGAAACCTGTATTTTTAGGACTTGTTCTAAAATGCTTCTTACATCATAAACATTGAAGCTATGATAATACATTTATAATTAGAACTTTTCAGGCTGGAATGTAAAAATAATGCTCCTTCTTAATAAGTTGGTCACTTCTTGAGTGCTATTTGTCTTAGTTGTTGGTCAGTGTGTGTCTCTGAGTATTGGCACTTACACTGACATTATGATGATATGCTGGCACCTGTCTTATTGGCCAAACTATATTGTGCCCTTCTCAGTCTGTTAAATTCCAGTATTATTAGCAAGTTGCTAATTGTGCCATATTTCTACATGCTTTTATCGGCTACTTAAAGTAGTTATAGATAAAATATCTGGTCTGGTCTGATCTCTGTCTGTTTATATTTAGTTAAGGTTTGCCAGTCTGACCAATATCTAATTTGCAAGAAGATCTCCTTTGAATGCCTGCCAGTAAACTGATGAATTTATCAAAAATGTAAGGTTTTTTGGCTTTTCCTTGTTAGGGGTCACCACAACAGATCACAGGTCTGCAGATTGGTTGGCAGTGGTGTTTGTACGGTGTTGAGTTGCCAGCCTAGCTCTCAACCTTCAAAGAAAGTGTGCACACACACACACATACACACACACACACACACACACACACACACACACACACACACACACACACACACACCACCTAACTGCATGTCTTTAAAGAATCACTCATCCACAGGGAGGATATGCAAACTCCACACAGAAGGCACTCCAGCCAAGAACTGAACTGGAGAGCCTCTTGCTGTGAGGCAGCAGTGCTAACCGCTACACCACTGCACTGATGAAGTCATTAGTATTTTAAATTAATACTATGTGAAGTTATACTGCCATTAATCTATCAGGCTTTCATTTGGTATGTCCTAAACCAAGAGTTATAATTAATAAAATAAATAGTTATTTTTTTCCTCACTCCATGTGGTCTCAAAGTACTAGTGATAAATTTCTAACTGTTAATTAATTTCTACATTTGTAGAATGACCATTCTCTAGTTTCAAACTCGGCTCACTTTATGTTGAGGGTGAGAGAGTAAGTGAAGTGATTCGTACTGCCACCTTACAAGAGGTCTGCCAGTTTAGTTATTTGCTAAGGTGCCAAAATGAGCCTAAAATCCTATTGCCCTCTGGCTGCTAGGATAGGTTCTAGTATCCCTATGAACCTGTAAAGTGTCAAACATCAGAAAATAACGAGGATGAATGTCTACACTGTTTACTTATACTTACAGTTTTACTTTACCTGTCTTAAAAAAGTCTTCTAACTGATAGAGTGAGGGAATCTGAATCCTTGTTTATTCTTTTTCAGATATTTGGAGCTTGGGTGTGATCCTGTATATGCTGGTTTGTGGGAGCCTTCCTTTCCAGGAAGCCAATGACAGTGAGACTCTAACCATGATCTTAGATTGCCGTTACACTGTGCCAGATCATATCTCTCAAGAATGCACCAAGTAGGTTTTGTCTTTGTAATTTTGCTTTCAGAAGCTTTATTGTAATAGAGTTCAAGTTTCAGTGTTGGAAAGGCATTGGTCATCCTTGTGTTAGGGTTTGAGGGGTTAGGCCAGTGGTCATCCTTGTGTTAGGATTGAGGAGTTAGGCCAGTGGCCATCCTTTTGTTAGGAGTAAGAAGTTTGTGGCTCTGTTTTTGTTTGACTTGTTTTAAGCGTATTCTTTTTATGCTTTTTTTAAGATGTAGAGTGCTTTGATGAGAGACTTCCTTACAAAATGCTGTGCCATTAGTATGGTGATAATTTTTCATCTGCTTTAAAACAGGACATTTATCACTGAAACATGAGGATTCTTCATCAGAAAACACTAGCAGTCAGCAATTATTTTCATTTGTTAATTGACTCATATTGTGGATGTTTATATTTTGGTCCAATCTCTACTGGTAATCAGTTCTGAAACCCCAGTCTATACTTCAACTTAAACCCTAACTAGTCCATGTGTGTACCTCAGTAGTACTCAAGGGACTGGCATGCAGTGATGTGTCTGGGGGAGGAGTCTCCTACCTATGTGAGTGATGTAATGCTCACTGCCTTTCCTACCCCATCACTACTCCTTTGTTAACAGGCATGCCTTATCTGTGGGCTGCACAGGAGTACCTTCCAATTCTGCATGGTGCCCAAGGCAAGCACTCATTGACCTCTCCAGGAGGAGGCTTGTAGGGCCTTCCTTGTAATATGTTTTGGTTCGAAAAACTACAAGTAAAAACACATTCACAGTCTATAGTTCTTTTTCTCATTTTAGCAGTCTAACTGAAAGATTGCCTATGGTAGAATATTAATAAGTACAGGAGAGGCAGAGGAAAATAAGGGTTGATAAAGATATAAGAGAAAGATACAGTATAGTGTAATAAACAAAGAAGTCCGATACCAGAGGAGATGAGATGAGCAGAACAGCAGGAGGAGGAATAAGAGGATTTAAGAAAGATGTAACAGAGGAGGTTGTCAAATAGGAAGACAGAAGGGGCAGCATAAAGATGGAAGATTAAGTGTTAAAGGAGTCATAATGGACAGCTGGATGGGGAGAGGGATAAGTGAACAAGGAAAAGGAGAAGAATGAGAAGATGGAAGGTATAACAGAAAGATGAGATTTATGCATAAGAAGGGTTAGTAAATTCAGCTGATGCATAAGTAGAATAACAGGAAAAGAAGACTTATACAAGGTCATACGATGTAGGATTTTACCTGCTAAAATGATATGACCAAGTATCTTATAGGTATTGTTTTAATTTAAGTTAAATGTTTTTTTTCATTTATGTCCACTTCTAAGCTTAAGGGGGTTTAGATTTCCCAAGTCACCATAATGTTTGTAAGATTTGGAAGGCAATATTTAGTTTAGATGCTGGGATCACATTTCTCTTCTAGAAATGCATTTTATAATATGTTTGAATGCAGGGCAGTAGCTGAGTACATAAATAACACAATTAATATTTTATGTTGTGAGTACATTAAAGCTTAATTCAGTTTGAACCATTGTAGTTGTTAGAGGATAGTGCAGAGATATGGGCTATGTTAGGCTGGCCTGCAACAAATTTAGACATGTTATTGTAAGTCTTTTTGAGAGACTTACTGGACTTTTGCCAGTTGGCATAATGGTTAACGTCTTCACCTCCCATGCACAAGGTTCGATCATGACCTCCAGCTAGTGCCTGTTTGGAGGTTTCATGTTCTCCTTGTGTCTCTGTGGGTTCCTCTCCCACATCTGAAAAAATATTTTAAGTGTTTCGATATCGAACTCACCAGTAAATGGACCTGTGGGCAACAGCACAGACTCTACATGGTCCCCTGTGGGGTAAAGAGTAGTATAGGCCAACCACTGTGGGCATCTACTGTGGTACACAGTATCTTCAAGATAGGAGAACATAGATTACAGACTGGGCACTGTGGCAGGGTTGGTCACTTGACTGTGTAAAATATGGCTCTAGGTGATTTGGTCATGTTGACTAATGTCACCAAAATGGACATGGATAGTTACCGGTAATAAGTTGATTGAGGACCTAACCTACTCCAACCTACGCCAGGAAACCATGATAATGGTGGGAAGGGTACATGTGTCCCTGTTGACCATTGTATGCCTACAATAAAGCTCAGCTGGCCTGAGTCAATAAGCTACTGGCATAGCACAACAGGGTTGTGATTGTGAGGAAAAGAAAGCATTTATATAGCAGAGACAAGACCTACTACATAAAGCAGGACATGAATTGGTGCACGTATCGGGACAGACAGAACAGGATATGAAAACTGGCTGGGTCTGCATGGATGGGGCAACAAGAATAAAGAAGAAGAGGCCATTCTAGACTACTGTCTAGTAAATGGCTAGTAAGCCATAGCCAAACATATGGCTCCGAAAAAGAGAGAGACACAAGATCACATACAATCACAATGGCCAACATGTAACTCAGGTGGACTTCCTCCTAGTAAGGAAAGTGGAGTGCAAAGTCAACTCCAGTGAAACAGTCAGCCCACAGCATAAACCACTTGTCAGAATCAGCTGCTGCTGCAGTGGACAGATAAGGCTGTAAAGTCAAAAGAGACCAGGCTGAAGACTTGGACACTGACTGGAGAGAATGTACAACAGTTCAAAGAATTACTCAGGGTTCTAGTATCCCAAGAAGAGAACTGAAGTTGAAGAACAATAGCAGCACCTCAAAACAGCATGTATGAGGACTGTAGGACAAATATGTGGTCGAGCCAGGTATGGAAATAAGGTGTATGGAAATAAGGTGCATAAGAAAAGCTGGTGGTGGAATGCAGAAGTGCAGAAAGTCATCAAAAGAAAGGAGGAGTCCAGGAAAAAGTGGGGGATAGAAAAATGAACCAAGCTAGAAAGGAATAATGTTTGGCTAAGAAAGAAAGCGAAGAAAGGAGTTGCAGTAGCAAAGAGTAAGGCATGGGCGCACTCTGCCAAATTCTGGAAAGTGACTCAGTAAGTGGCACAAATATTTTAGTGACAAGGCTCAGTCCTGGGACCTCTCTTGTTCGGTATATATTTCTCTGAATTTCAGGCTAACATGGGAGGACTATGGCTGACCAAGTTCGCAGATGACTGCAAACTGGGGGCCATAATAGACTCGCCGACTGACAAGCATCCTCCAAAAGGGTCTCACAGAGATGGATAACTGGTGCCAGAGCCATGGCCTAAAGCTAAATGCCAAAAAGTGCATAGTTATCCCCTTTGGGAAAAACAAAGTGCCCACAAACTACCACATAGGTGGTAATCCATTAAGTACAGAAGAAGTTATTAGGGATTTGGGGACCCAAGTAGATAGCAATCTCTCCTTTGACAATCACATTGCCAAAGTGGTTAGAAAGACCTTCTATATAGCCCACCTTATCGCAAAAGGGTTCACATCTAGATCAAGCGAGGTCATTGTGCCCCTCTACTCATCAGGCCTATAATTGAATACAATGCCCCATTTGGAATGTACCTTACCCGACACCTGCACAACTGGAAAGACCCCAAAAGTACCTCACCAAGAGGATCAAGGGACTCAAACAGATGCCCTACACAGTTAGGCTAAAGAAACTCCAGCTCTACTCAGTTGCTTACCGCCTACTCAGAGGCGATCTGTGCCTGACATATAAAGCCATGTCCAAAGCAGAATTAATGGACATGCTCCACCTCAGGAAATCCAAATCCCTTAGAGCTACATGCTCCAGGGACTTAAACCTCAGCAGAGAAATAAATAGGACATGCTGGAGGGACAGATTCATATCCCAGAGGCTCCCCTCACTCTGGAACAAAATCCTAATCCATGTTAGGCAGAGCCCCTCAATGACCCTCTTCAAGAGAAATCTTGACGAGTGGATGGGAGATTATAGGTTTACCCCTGAGATCTCTTCTATGTCCCTGCTAGACAGAGACACAGTAAACTAATCTTAAAAGGGCTATCTTCTGTGACCTACTATACAGAGGCAAAGTCAACTAATCTAAAAGGGTGGTGAAAGCCAAACATACTCTGGCTAGGCTTATAAATGCCCTAGGGCAGATAGCCTAGTATCAACCTATGGACCTATGAAATATACTATATCAGGTTGCAAGGCAAAGACAGAAATATAAAGAAGATAGTAAGACACCCTTCATAAGGGATGCCAGTAACAACTTGCTCACCAGTCTATAGGCCATCAAAGGCAGATGGAAGGTGTACTTCCAGCAGCTTCTAAATGAAGAAAACCCAGCCAAAGGTGTACTGCCTCAAACAGAGCCTACAGTGAGAAAAGATGAGGGACCAACCCTAGAAAAAGTAAGAATAGCACTAAGGTAAATCAAGTCAAGGAAAGCAGCAGGCTCGGATGAGGTCACAGCAGAGATGATAAAAATGTTGGGAGAGATGCAGGAGAAATTGCTCCTAGGTAGCCTTTATATTATATTTGTTATATTATAAGGTAGACTCATAGCGTTGTGAAGGAAAAGGCATATCCCAGATGACTGGAGAATAACCATAGTCATGCCAGTGTACAAGAACAAAGTGGACATCCACAATTGTGGGCAGTACAGAAGCATCAAACTCCTGTCACAGTGCATGAAAGTTCTGGAGAGGGGATTGATAAATGGATGTGCAGAGCAGTAGAAAGTAAGATGGGAGATGAGCGGTTCATATTCAAATCAGGATGCAGCACAACTTGACCCATTGTTTGCAGTGAGACAGTTAGTTGAGCAGAAATCATATGACAAGATCCCAAGATAGCTGCTGGGCAGAGCACTGCAGTGGTTTGAAGTCCCAGAAACATTGGTAGAATTAATTCAGGCTATGTACAAGGACCCAGTTATTCAAGTACGAACAGTGTTTGCTCTCACAGTGGAGTTCCCAGTGGGAGTGGGTGTAATTAGGGTTCAGCTGTGAAGTCACTGCTGTTCATACCGCTGACAGAAGAATGCCAAACAAACTGAAAAGTAAGGTGTACAAAACAGTGGTGCGACCGGTACTTTTGTGTGATATAGAAACCTGGGCAGTAAAGGCAAGCAAATGAGGAAGCTAGAGGTGATGGAAATTAAGTGCTTGAGATGAGTGGTAGGATGCACTCTGTGGAACAGACTAAATGAAGTAAGAGCAGAAGCCAAAGTAGTTCCAGTTGCCGAAAAGTTTAAAGAGAACAGATTATGGTGGTTCAGGCACATGCAGAAGACAGTCTGATGAAGAAGATTTGGGACAGACAGGAAGAAGGTAAGAGGAAACAAAAGCATCCAGCAAAGAGGTGAATGGATTGTGTTTCATACCTCTCAACTGCACATATTTTCACAGAATGTCCAGACTTTTGCCTCATATTTTTGGCCTGTTTTTCAGAAAATTGTGTTTTTCTGGCAAATTAGTGACAAATCATTGAAGACTGAAGTTAGAAAATAATGCAGACGTTTGCATTTCAGACTTCATACCCTTCAGAAAAATCATGGTAATGGAAAACTTGTTGTTCTCTCAACTTTGTAAGAGCAATATTTAAAGATTGTCCCTATTTTTAAGCCTTTGTCCCACTTTTATTTATGGGTTTGTCCCGAATTCTTGCTTTAAGAGGTTGAGAGGTGTGATTGTGTATGAGAAGATTTGTGACAGGCATGAGTGTTGTTGTTGAAGGCAGGAACACAGCATTGAAACGAGAGAGGTGGTGACATTTAACAAAACACCCCAATCCCATGTAGATAAAGGGGGTTGATGATAATGATGTAAGTCTTTCTGAGGTGGTGACGTTGAGTTTTCTGAAAGTTTGTAAGCACAGGAAAGAGATTGCACTCTGCCTTTGTTATTTGATATGATTTAATATTGTAGAGCGTGCCATTTCTATTAGGTGTTTTGGAGATGATATGCCTAGTGTGCTGATCAGACTTAAGGTTTTGATCTATAATGAATACATGTAGTTTGGTCAGATTAACAAACTCCCAGATTGTGTTATTTTGGAGGTAATATTTATATTGGGTATATTATTTTGAAAATATTTCTAGAAGAAAACTGTTAGTTTCTTTGGCATTCGGTACAAGTTGTGATTATTCAGACCAGTCATTCAGTTTATTAAAACCAGATTGGATTACCTTTTCTAACTCTATAGGGGTATTAACATAACAGATTAATGTAGAGTCATCAGCATGTTGAAAAATTAACTACGGTTTTATGAAGGTTATATGTAAAAAGTATGGGGCGTAGAATATAACCTAGGATACTCCTACAGTAATGAGGTAAAGGCGAATAGGTATCTTTCTAGTTGTACTGCTTGAGACCAGTTAGAGACGCATACCTCTCAACCTCTAAGCACAAGATATCTGGAGAAAACCAAAAATAATGGACGGACAAAGGCCCAAAATCAGGGACAAATTTTAAATGTTACTCATATAAACTTGGTTGTTAGCATAACCAGCTTTACATTAGCATATATTTCTGAAGGATACAAATCCTGAAAATTAAATGTATGCCATTATTTAATGGCTTCAGCTCTCAATTATTTGCCAGAAAACTACAAATTTTATAAGGAACAGACCAAAAATATGAAGCAAACATCTGGACAGTTTAGAGAAAGATAACCAGTTGAGGAAGTGAAGGTAATTCTAAATGGGCAAGTCATTTAAGAAGCAGATGGTAAAATACTAAAATATTTTAAGTAAATTGAGGGATATTGCAGAAGTGAGTAGTTGTTAAGATGAGCTAGAAGATAATTTAGGAATGATACAATAGCAGTATCAGTGATGTGACCTGACAAAACACTGTGAGTTGATAATAATAGCTTTTTAATCCATAAACTGAAGTAAGCATTTAACGTAGGTTATGAACACATTTTCCAGATGTTTGGATAAAGAGGATAAAATGGTGACTGGTTCAAAATTTTAGAGGTTATAGTCCTCCTCTTCCTTTTTTTGAATGGAAATAATGGGCATTTTTTACTAAAGTTTATCTACCTTTTAGAGCAAGAAATCTGGACAAAGCCATAAATAAAAGTTGAACAAAGGGCCAAAAACTGGGACACTTTAAGTTTTTAAGTGCAATATTTAAAAAGTTGATAGAATAACATGTTTTGCATTAGCATGAAATTTTTGAAGGGTATGAAGTTTGAATCTCAAATGCCTGTCTTTATTTTTCTGAATTCAGTTGTCAAAGAGTTGGCAATGATTTGCTAGAAAAACCACAATTTTATGCGAAACAGGCCAAAAATATGAGGCAAAGATCTGGACATTCCGTGAAAATCTGTGCAGTTGCTACATGCTGTTCACTGATGAATTTGTTGACAAGAAAAAGATCTGAACGATACAGCCTAAACTGTTATGGGCCTAGGACATAGCCCTGTGGTACACTATGACTGTAACCTGGAATTTCACCTTCCCAATTGCTGTATGACATTTGCCATGTCCTATTTGTGAGCCATGCAGCTATCCGTCTTATCAAAAGTACATCAGTATGTAGTTGTTCAAATTTTTTTATCAGTGTTTTGTGTATGATGCTGTCAAATGCTGAAGTTAAGCCTATATAAATAGGTTCATACGTGTTTACTAGGCTAACAACCACAAGGCCCTTTTTTAAGCCTAGCCATGCATCCCAAATCTCTGACAAGTTCTGATACCCTTGATAAGTGTAAGCATGGGCCTGGGACATGAACCATTTATAGGCTACCTGTGTCCATTAGAGACATAGGTGCCAAACCAGGTTTGAATTTCCAGTTTCCCATCCTATTGTCCAAGTTACACTTGAATTGGGTTAGGGAAGAACTCTGATTCACATGGATAGGGACCCTGTTCCATAGATGGGGTAGTCTCTGGGATGTGTACCGATCACTCCAGCAGGTCCTGTTTATATCACAGGCAAGTTTTAAGTCTTTAGAATGGGTAATTTTGGTGCTGTTTATCTCCCCTCAAAAGCGTGTAGGAGACAGAATACAGAGATAGGGCCTTGAGGCGGTCTGCATAGGACATTTTACTTACTCCCCGTATTCTTTTAGTGAAGAACCTCTGTGGATGTTCCAGTTGTTGGATATGCTTGGTTAGGTACACACCAAAGGGAGCATTGTACTCTATGATAGGTCCAAAAAGAATAAAGCTAGTGCTTAGCCAAATCCCAGTTCAGCAGAGAAATAAATCAGCAAACCAAAAACGTCACTGGGAACTGCTGCTGTACAAATGCTGTAAAATGTTTATTAAAACACAAAACAAACCAACAAGTATCAAAGTGAGCACTTTCGGGCTAGGCCCTTCTTCAGACAAAGTGCTTCTCACAAACATCACATTTTAAAATAAACATACACCAATCACTCTTCAGTAAAAAAAACCCACCCTGTTTTAATTGTTAGCTGAAACTAACAAATCATCATTAAAAACACATTGCCACTACTCTTACTTAATAAAAAGTACGCCTACTTTTAAGTGTTGGCTTCAGAGGCACCATATCATTCAGCCCAGGTTGAATATGGGCTGTTAAATCTAAAATCCACTTTGATTCTATGGTTTCTGTCTTTAACCTAATGTCACCCCCTCTCTTATTAATAAATACATTGGCTATCACCCTAAATTTAAATCTATGTGTGGGATTATCCTTTACATGATTATATAGTGCATTATGCTCATCACAGTTCCTAATAGATGAAATGTGCTGTAGTATCCTGACCTTAAGCATATTGTTGGTTTTACCAACATAATATCCTGAGCATGACGTGCAATCAGCCAAATACACCACATTAAAGGTCCTACAGGTAGCTCTCCCTTTAAAATGGAAACTCTTCCCTATGGAAGGATGTACAAACACTGTCTCCCTATTAATATGATCACAAGCCTTACAGCCCCCACATGGGACAGTACCTAGCGACCTGGGTAGGCATGTGACCTCATTGTTTCCCCTATCGTCACAGAGTATATCCTTCAGGTTCTTATTCCTCTTATAACTAAATTGTGGAAAGTCCCCTACTATACCACTCAAGTTTCTGTCACTGGTGATAATGTTCCAATTCCTCTTGATGATGTCACACACCCCTTTGACATTACTGTCATATGTTAATGTTATCCTAGGTGTAGTATCCTTCTTCTTACCTTTAATCCGGTGACCATTGTGATTACTATAATTACTTCCTGGGCTCGTAACATCAAGCCATGGTCTATATTTACCTTGCCTATTCGCACTACCTCTTGCTACTGCTGTTTCCACTAGCTCACATCTATACCCTCTTTCTTGGAAACATTCTTTCAAGTCATCTATCTCTCTCTCAAAATGTTCATCCTGTCGACTGATCCTAGAGATCCTGCCAACCTGCCCCTCCACTATGTTGGAAAAGGTATATCTAGGGTGCATGCTGTCAAATGAGAGCAAAGAATTCTTCCAGCTCTCTTTTCGATATAATCTGGAACTAAAGCCTACGGGTGTAAGTTCTACTGTGACATCCAAGAAGTCCAGAGCCTCACATGAGCTCTTGACATCAAACTTCAGGAAAGATGTGGTAGAGTGTAGATATTCCATAAAAGTGATTAGCCTTTGTTCACCCCCCTTCCATGCAATAAAGATATCGTCTACAAAACATAGATAAACCCCTATATGCGGACTCCAATCTCTTTGGTTTAAAACATGCTTCTTTTCCCAGAAGGAGAGAACTAAGTTGGCGTAGGAATTTGCACAGGGGGTGCCCATGGCTACCCCCTGTACTTGCCTAAACACTGATCCATTGCTCAAGAAGATGTTATTCTCCAACACCAATTTCAGTGACTCTTCTATGAGAAAAAGTTCTTTCTCTACAACACCCACATCCTTCAGAATCCCTACACAGGCTGCTATGCCATACTCATTGCCTATAACTGTAAACAAACTATTTACATCTAGGCTTACCAACATAGTGCCCTCCTGACTACCTTCCCTGTTCATTTCACCCAAAACTCTAAGGAAATGTGCAGTGTCGTTTAGGACATTGTTCATACGATCTACGTAAGGTCTAAGTGTGCACTCCAACCATATTGACAAATGCTCCGTGACCCACCCCCTTCCCGAAACTATGGGTCTAAGGGGTGGGTCTGTCAATGATTTGTGCACCTTAGGTAGGGCCTTGAACACAGGAATGACTGGTTTATCCACATGAAAAAATTCCATGAGGTCTTGAGTAATATACATATTAGTATACAACCATTTAATGCGTCCATGTACCTTACTAATAATATTCCTGACCTCTACTGGATTCAATAAATGATATACATCTTTGTCTGTCAACAATCCAGATAACTTCATGTTGTACCAGTCAGTGTCAAGGACCACTACAGCCCCTCCTTTATCTGCCATCTTTATTGTTAAGTCTTTGTTCTTACCAAGATTCTCTAGGGCCCGTCTTTGCTCAGGGTTCAGATTGTAAAAACGATCTTTTCCTTTTTCTTGCATAAACAAAAACAAATCATTTTCACATTTATTAATGAATAAACTAAGTGCGGGTGAAAAAGGTGGAACATAACTGCTAGGCTGACGTAGGCCCACACTAGGACCCTGTGTCCCTCCATAGATTTTGTTCAGCATAACCCTCCGACAATACAACATCAAATCCAATACTACATCGCTATATATGCAAGCTTTACTTGGTACAAACGTCATCCCTTTGTTTAAAACATAAATTTCAGCTTCACTCAGTACATATTTAGATAAATTAAATACAATATCATAAACAGAATTACTTGCAGTCAATTCAAAGTTCTCCTCTTGTTCACTGAGTCCCTGTCGTCGCTCCGCGACCGCTTCCATGGACCCTTCTTCCTCACATTCGTGGGCAGCATGCCCAAAAAATAATTCTGTCCTGCAGCCATTTTCGGACACGCTCCCAAACCTCCTGAACTGGATAGTGAGTCCAAGGAGCCAATGGCTTCATCTGTGGCATTCTGTAGATTTACCGAGGGGATTCCTGCCCCTGTTCTTATTGTTATCCCTTCCTCAATAGGGCTTCCCTTGTCACACCCAGCGTCTGCTGTCTCCTCAAGCCTGGATGGTTCTGTGCTCTTATTTCCTGAAACACTGGCACTATCCAGCGTCGATTGTTGTGCTGAGCTCAGGATCCCTGCAATGCCATCAACAACTGTGGTGTCTTCTCTAGCCACAAGCCGCTCATCTGATGAGACGTCAACTGGGACTGTTGTTATTGGACGTGTCTCCCTGTTCGACGTCAACCGTCTGCGTCGTTCTCCTGTTGTTGTAGATACTCCACTGGGTCTCTGTGCCCTCCAAGTAGCGTTCGAAGCCCGAGGGGTATTCTTCGGCCATACGAAGATATTGCCCCTCGAGAAATCTTCATAATCCCTTTTCAGCTTTCCCATCTTTGTAGTTTTTAGTTTCTCTTCATTGTCCATGAGCCCTCGATGTAGCTGTTCCAGCCGAGATTCATGATACGGCTCACGGAACTCTTTGGACAATTTCTGCCTTATGTTAAACACCTCTCGTTTCAGTTCCTCAGTCTCTGATAGGAAAAAAGTCAAAAGTAATTCTATGTATTGAAAACTTGTGTTTAAATTAATAGCCTGCCATTTAGCTAATAGCTCTGGGTACCTGTCCCCTTGTGTAGGCATGCACAATATGCGCATACCTCTCGGGACAATACCATAATCCAGGCAAGCCTCCAAATGGTAGGCTTGCCATTGTAGTCATTGCAGTCTCATGGCCTTAAAGTTCAGATCTCGAACTAGGTCCTCAAAAGTTCTGTCCATCGCTAATGGTTTTGAGACCTCCTCCATCCTGTGCCTCAAAACAGAAAAACCCAAATTCAAAAGGGGGTTCTTCTGCGTTGTCAGTTTATCAGTGCACCAAGTTCCAGATAGAGGCTCACCGCTGCCTGTTTCCATAGTAGTTCTTGAGCCATTTGCTATTATATCTCCTTCAGCAGCATGCATAGCACAATAAGCCAAATATGATCAAATCCAAAAAGAATAAAGCTAGTGCTTAGCCAAATCCCAGTTCAGCAGAGAAATAAATCAGCAAACCAAAAATGTCACTGGGAACTGCTGCTGTACAAATGCTGTAAAATGTTTATTAAAACACAAAACAAACCAACAAGTATCAAAGTGAGCGCTTTCGGGCTAGGCCCTTCTTCAGACAAAGTGCTTCTCACAAACATCACATTTTAAAATAAACATACACCAATCACTGTTCAGTAAAAAACCCCACCCTGTTTTAATTGTTAGCTGAAACTAACAAATCATCATTAAAAACACATTGCCACTACTCTTACTTAATAAAAAGTACGCCTACTTTTAAGTATTGGCTTCAGAGGCACAATATCATTAAGCCCAGGTTGAATATGGGCTGTTAAATCTAAAATCCACTTTGATTGTATGGTTTCTGTCTTTAACCTAATGTCACCCCCTCTCTTATTAATAAATACATTGGCTATCACTCTAAATTTAAATCTATGTGTGGGATTATCCTTTACATGATTATATAGTGCATTATGCTCATCACAGTTCCTAATAGACGAAATGTGCTGTAGTGGAGCGACGACAGGGACTCAGTGAACAAGAGGAGAACTTTGAATTGACTGCAAGTAATTCTGTTTATGATATTGTATTTAATTTATCTAAATATGTACTGAGTGAAGCTGAAATTTATGTTTTAAACAAAGGGATGACGTTTGTACCAAGTAAAGCTTGCATATATAGCGATGTAGTATTGGATTTGATGTTGTATTGTCGGAGGGTTATGCTGAACAAAATCTATGGAGGGACACAGGGTCCTAGTGTGGGCCTACGTCAGCCTAGCAGTTATGTTCCACCTTTTCACCGCACTTAGTTTATTCATTAATAAATGTGAAAATGATTTGTTTTTGTTTATGCAAGAAAAAGGAAAAGATCGTTTTTACAATCTGAACCCTGAGCAAAGACGGGCCCTAGAGAATCTTGGTAAGAACAAAGACTTACCAATAAAGATGGCAGATAAAGGAGGGGCTGTAGTGGTCCTTGACACTGACTGGTACAACATGAAGTTATCTGGATTGTTGGCAGACAAAGATGTATATCATTTATTGAATCCAGTAGAGGTCAGGAATATTATTAGTAAGGTACATGGACGCATTAAATGGTTGTATACTAATATGTATATTACTCAAGACCTCATGGAATTTTTTCATGTGGATAAACCAGTCATTCCTGTGTTCATGGCCCTACCTAAGGTGCACAAATCATTGACAGACCCACCCCTTAGACCCATAGTTTCGGGAAGGGGGTGGGTCACGGAGCATTTGTCAATATGGTTGGAGTGCACACTTAGACCTTACGTAGATCGTATGAACAATGTTCTAAAGGACACTGCACATTTCCTTAGAGTTTTGGGTGAAATGAACAGGGAAGGTAGTCAGGAGGGCACTATGTTGGTAAGCCTAGATGTAAATAGTTTGTTTACAGTTATAGGCAATGAGTATGGCATAGCAGCCTGTGTAGGGATTCTGAAGGATGTGGGTGTTGTAGAGAAAGAACTTTTTCTCATAGAAGAGTCACTGAAATTGGTGTTGGAGAATAACATCTTCTTGAGCAATGGATCAGTGTTTAGGCAAGTACAGGGGGTAGCCATGGGCACCCCCTGTGCAAATTCCTACGCCAACTTAGTTCTCTCCTTCTGGGAAAAGAAGCATGTTTTAAACCACAGAGATTGGAGTCCACATATAGGGGTTTATCTACGTTTTGTAGACGATATCTTTATTGCATGGAAGGGGGGTGAACAAAGGCTAATCACTTTTATGGAATATCTACACTCTACCACATCTTTCCTGAAGTTTGATGTCAAGAGCTCATGTGAGGCTCTGGACTTCTTGGATGTCACAGTAGAACTTACACCCGTAGGCTTTAGTTCCAGATTATATCGAAAAGAGAGCTGGAAGAATTCTTTGCTCTCATTTGACAGCATGCACCCTAGATATACCTTTTCCAACATAGTGGAGGGGCAGGTTGGCAGGATCTCTAGGATCAGTCGACAGGATGAACATTTTGAGAGAGAGATAGATGACTTGAAAGAATGTTTCCAAGAAAGAGGGTATAGATGTGAGCTAGTGGAAACAGCAGTAGCAAGAGGTAGTGCGAATAGGCAAGGTAAATATAGACCATGGCTTGATGTTACAACGAGCCCAGGAAGTAATTATAGTAATCACAATAGTCACCGGATTAAAGGTAGGAAGAAGGATACTACACCTAGGATAACATTAACATATGGCAGTAATGTCAAAGGGGTGTGTGACATCATCAAGAGGAATTGGAACATTATCACCAGTGACAGAAACTTGAGTGGTATAGTAGTTATAAGAGGAATAAGAACCTGAAGGATATACTCTGTCACGATAGGGGAAACAATGAGGTCACATGCCTACCCAGGTCGCTAGGTACTGTCCCATGTGGGGGCTGTAAGGCTTGTGATCATATTAATAGGGAGACAGTGTTTGTACATCCTTCCACAGGGAAGAGTTTCCATTTTAAAGGGAGAGCTACCTGTAGGACCTTTAATGTGGTGTATTTGGCTGATTGCACGTCATGCTCAGGATATTATGTTGGTAAAACCAACAATATGCTTAAGGTCAGGATACTACAGCACATTTCATCTATTAGGAACTGTGATGAGCATAATGCACTATATAATCATGTAAAGGATAATCCCACACATAGATTTAAATTTAGGGTGATAGCCAATGTATTTATTAATAAGAGAGGGGGTGACATTAGGTTAAAGACAGAAACCATAGAATCAAAGTGGATTTTAGATTTAACAGCCCATATTCAACCTGGGCTGAATGATATGGTGCCTCTGAAGCCAACACTTAAAAGTAGGCGTACTTTATTAAGTAAGAGTAGTGGCAATGTGTTTTTAATGATGATTTGTTAGTTTCAGCTAACAATTAAAACAGGGTGGGTTTTTTTACTGAAGAGTGATTGGTGTATGTTTATTTTAAAATGTGATGTTTGTGAGAAGCACTTTGTCTGAAGAAGGGCCTAGCCCGAAAGCGCTCACTTTGATACTTGTTGGTTTGTTTTGTGTTTTAATAAACATTTTACAGCATTTGTACAGCAGCAGTTCCCAGTGACGTTTTTGGTTTGCTACTCTATGATAGGTCTGATGAATGCCGAATACAGTGGAACAATGACTTCCTTGGACTTAGATGCCATACCTTTATTTATAAGATGCTATACCTTTATTTATAAGTTCCACAACATAAAATGATTTCCTCACCACTGTAGACACGTGATGGTCAAAGACTAGATTACTATCTGTATGTGTCCCTAAGTCCCTGCCTACTGGGTCAACTCTAAGTGTGTGTTGTCAATATGATAGTTACCAGGGATGGATGACTTCTACAGGTTACTATTATGCATTTCTTAGCATTTTTTAGTCCATGGCTCTGGCACCAGTTGTTTGTCTGTCAGCCCCTCCTGGAGAACATTTGTGTCTGTGTGAGATTGTGACAGCTCCTAATTTGCAATCATCTGCAAATTTAGTCAGCCAGAGACCACTGACATTGGCCTTAACTTCTGAGAAGTAAAATGCCAAAATAAAAAAAAAAAAAGTAAATTCCATCACCACCCAATTTTCCATTTATAGCTGTTATTACATTGTTAAAAAATACCATGTTAAAGGGCTATTGATCTATATTTAAGATGTCTTTGCTAACATACAGTTTCATATTCCAAATTTTAAATTTCTGACATAGGTCTTTATGACTCTAGTTTTGTCATCTCTCCTTTCCCTTAAAGATAAGTTTGACCAGTGCATGTCTCCATATTTAAATGACATAGTGAATAGCAGATATAATGGTATCTGCCTTTTTTAATTTCTCCAAATATTTTGTGTTTCTAATATTGTGATAGGAATGGACTCCATTCTTAAGTCAAAGTATGATTAAAGTTCATGAAATTAGTATGATTTCACTCTTTGATGTCAGCCAGTAGTGCTTTTTGCAGCACCCGCAATGTGCCCAGTAATGACTCCTTCTGCAGTTTGTACAGTTACATGTATTGGTAACATAGCTGAAAATTATTGTAGTTTTTTTTTTTTTTTTTATAAGACCCATTGTTGCTGTTACAATTGGAACTGTCTGGGTATCTTTCTTCTAAATTTCTCTCATTTTTGCCTGCAAATACTAATATTTTATGACTTTGTGTCTCTCTACACAAGACACTGTAGTCACTGGGTGTAGCAATTTCAATGATCAATGCTACTTTTGTCTTCTTTTCATGGACCACTATGTCTGGTTTTCTAGCATCTATTTTTTGAACTGTTGGAAATGGATTATCTCATGTGATGTAGACTTCATTATTTTCTATGATTCTTTGTGGCTCATATTTCCAGTGTTTTTCAACTGCATCAAAACCACAATGTTTGCACAATGCCCAGTGCAACAGTCTTGCTACATTATTATGCCTTTCAGAATACAATCCTTCTGCCAATAGTATGTCACAACCAGCAATGAGGTGTGCAACTCTTTCCAATTCTGTTTTACAAAACCTACATTTGTCTGTTTCTCTTACATGTTGAATGGACTTTGTAACCCAACATGTACGTAGCCCACTATCTTGGCCTGTCAATATTAACCTTTCATCTCTTGGTTTAAATTTGCCTCTCCTTAACCTAACCATTCCTGTATTCATTCCTGATCAACATGAGGTTCTTCCAGAAGTTTTCTATACTTGCAACTATATTTATGCTTTTTCCAGATTTCTTGCCTTCTCATCTGGTCCTTCAACTTATATTCTTTCTTTTGTTTTTTTGGCGCATTCAGTTGCTGTCTGGTTTTTATCTACTTGTGGTTTGATTTCCATTCGTGCTTGATGCCGGTATGCTTCTCCTAGCCCATGCAGGGAAATGATCTTAGACTTATTCTCCTCATGTTTCAAAACTTTGACTATGATTGGGTCTTGTGAGATCAGCAGATATGTGTGGAGTTCCACGATTGCAGATCTATGCATGTAATCAATTTCAAGGAGGCCCTTCCCTCCTTCAAAATGGGGAATATATAATCTTGGTATGCACTGATATTTATAGATCATTTGGCGAGCATGAAACATCCTTTTTGTTTTAATATCTAATTTATCCAACATGTTTTGGGGTCAATCAGTCACTCCAAAACTGTAAGTTAGGACAGGAAGAGCAAATTGGTTTATAGCTTGGATTTTGTTCTTAGACGTCAGTGCTGTTTGTGGGATTAATTTAAGTCTTCTGAAGTATTCCTTACTAAGTTTTATTCACATTTGTTCATGTTTTTTTTTTTGCTGATCCTTCATCAATTCCCAAATATTATACTATAATATAGTATAATATTCTCTATAGTTACTGTTATAAACCTTAAGGATCTGCATTCAAAATCCCAGTCTCTCCTTGTTTCTTGATCTTCTCCTCTATTTCATTGCCATCCCTTTCCACTTTAAATTATGACTTTCTGCTTATGCTATGTATAGGAGCCTTAGCTGTGTAGCTCTGACATACCCCTTCAAATCAGGTAATCCCAAACCACCTTTCTCTATTGGAAGAATTAACTTATCCCACTTGACTCTTGCCCTCTTCCCCTCCCACATAAAATCCTTCAACTCTTTCTTAATTGCTGTCTACAACTTCTCCTCTGGTTGATAAAATGTGCCTGACCTGTGCATATAACCTAAGAACTAAAAACATTAATATCCATAAAACAGAGCTTCCATTTTCTTAGTTTTTGTATTATATTTTGTTTAGTCTCTTCTCACGTATACTTACTTGCCAAAACAGAATCCTTTTTAACCCATACTCCTAAATACTTAATTTTATCATGTCCCCATAAATATGGGTATTGCTGATCCAATTTAAGTGTGGTTACATATTTTACAGCTATTGTCTGCATTAATTTTGTATCCCCAAAAG
Source organism: Protopterus annectens (assembly GCF_019279795.1). Lineage (NCBI taxonomy): Eukaryota > Metazoa > Chordata > Ceratodontiformes > Protopteridae > Protopterus > Protopterus annectens. The sequence goes on along the minus strand of NC_056741.1, from coordinate 1,703,228,441 downwards.
ACTTGAAACTATCTCAGTATGTTCCACAACACTGAAAAACATCTGCAAATAAATCCAGTTTTTGACTACCTTACCCATTATATCCCGGAATTTCTGAATCCCAGGTTTTCTTTGCCATTGGTTCTAAATATAAAACAAAGGTGAAAGAGGACACCCCTGACTGGTTCCTCTGCTCAAACAGAACTTATCAGAGGACCTCCCAACATGTTGATTTTCACCTCCGGTCCCTAGCATATCCTCCTAATCAGCCTTATAATTTCATCCGAGAATGCAAATACTCCCATTGCCCTACTTATAACATCCCAGCTCACTCTGTCAAATGCTTTCTCTGCATTAAGACCCACCAACAATAGTGGTATTTTCTTAAATTCAGCTTTCCTCTGGATCATTATTCTTATGTTAATGTTGTCAAATGTTTGTCTGTCCTCCATAAAACTACATTCATTCATATCTATCAGTTTTGACATAACCTTTGCCATTCCCTTAGCCATTATAGGCTTTAAATATTTTATAATCATGGTTTAGAATCAAAATGGGCCTATATATGAAGCTGGATCTGATGGATCTTTACCATCTTTGGGTATTATAGCAATCACAGTTTTTTTCCAGGATGTTGGTGGTGCTCCTCCTTATAAAATACCATTAAACAAAACCTTCCAGATCTTTATCACTTTCTTCCCTCCTAACTTCCAAACTTCCACAGGAATACAATTTATTCCTGGGGATGTTCCTGCTGATTGGTTGCACATAATCATTTTTATCTCATCTTCTTGTATCCTGTTAGTAATTGAGCCTCATCTGCCGCTAACCTTGGCATGTTTAATTCTTCCATAAACTTTTCCATTTGTACTTTTACTTCATTTTCATATTTATCTGATTTTATACAGATTTTCATAAACTTTCCAAAATATTTGTAATACCCCTACATGATCTTCATTTATTTTCCTTGTTATAGACTCCCTAAGCTTGGCAACAACACTTTCTACTTTCTATTGCCTGAGCCATTGTGCTAAACATTTTTGTGCTGTGGAGTTATCAAAATACAGTTGCTTAACTGCAATCTTTCATTGCATGTTGTCAAGGCAGTCTGTTATTTTCTCTTTAACACTCTGCAATTGCTCCTGTTCTTGTTCTGTGATATTCCCCCTATTCTGCAATACTCTAAGCTTTGTCAGTCCCTCTAAGTAATTTTTTTAGTTATTAATATCTCTCTCTCATTTATTTCCACCCTGTTTTTAAACTCCACTTTAATTGTATCCCACTTACTAGATATAACTTCTGAAGAAATTTCATTCTTCACTAATAGTTCTGAAACAATTTCCAATATCCATTCCTTAAATTTCTCCCTTTTTAACAGATAGGTGGGAAGGTGCCAGTGTGTCATTTTTATTTCATCACCCTACATTCTTATTTTAGTCTTTATTGGCAGGTGATCTGAAAGAGATATTAGATGCGTACCAAAACTTTCAATTAAATGTACACATTCCTTTGAAATACAACTTCTGTCTAGCCTAGCCCAGTTTTCGTACTTTGGGGAATAATATTTCAATTCTCTCGAAACTCCTACTACTGAATTTACATCTTCCATACCAAATAGTTTCATAAATTTCTTCAAAAATCTACCCTCTTTTGTTATATTTTCCCTTCTAGGCCCCCCAGATATGTCTTCACTGTTGCAAATCAAATTCCATTCCCCACCTATAAGCAATATTCCCTGCTGAAAGCTGATTATTTCTCCCAGAATTTTCTTAAGCTCCGTTATAGCAGTTTTAGGTGGAATATATATACATGTCAGCATAATCCTCCTCCTTTGACAGTAACTCTGTATTACTACAACTCTACCATTATTTTCCTTCTTCTATAACCATTGTAGCTCCTCTTGTAGTTAATATAAGTACTTCCCTTTTCTACTATACCAGATATTGTGATGAATAACCATCCTGAAATTCTTTCATTATCAAGATCACATGTTCATTTCATTTCAAATGCTATTTGCTATCTGCATTTTTAATATAGTTCACTACTCTGTTTTGTATACAATTCTGAGACCATTCACATTTAAAGATAAAATGGAAAGTGTCATTATGATACGTTATTCCTGCCTGTTGTGTGCAACATTTTTTAAATGTATAGTTTAGTCTTTTGTATTAATATTTAACAGGTTGATCTTTTATACAGTTGTTTATTGCCATATATATTTGAACCTAAATCACATTTTGCAAAATGTTTTACTTTAATGAGAACCCTCATAAAAAAATACCTCCAGAATGCCCTCTAAAAGCTATTAACGTAATACTAACAGATAAAACTATGTACAACTTCAAATAATGAAGTTAAACTCAACTAATAGGACCAATTGTCCCAGATTGGCAGCCACACACACACAGGATTGAATTAACGTATAATGAAGGTTATCCATGCCAGGATGCATGAAATAGCCTTTGCTTTTACTTCCACTAAGTAATGACTATTTTTGTCTTATCTTTATTCCTCTTCCAGATGTAGCAAACAATTTGACTGCTTTCATAAAACATGATTTCCCGGTCATTGAAAGAAGCATTCTGTTTTTATTGTCCCCTTATCAGATTGCCTCCACAGAAACATGAGAACCAGAAACACAGTTGCCTTCCGCTAAATAGATTGCACTGTAAACATTTATGTGCTAGAGTGAAATACTATTCAGTATTCATTTTATTCATTGTTTTTTTTTTCTCCTTGAAACTTGTTAAATCAAGACAAGGGCCTTAATCTGGTCATTCTCCATGTAAAAATAAGAAAAGGCATATCACTTTTACTCACATCATTCTCTTTTGTCCAGGCTTTCTTATCCTTGCATCGCAGTGCCTACATTTCTTAAAACTGAACAAGAAGAAAGAAAGAAAAAGGAAAAAATTGGATGTACCTGTTTACTTTATTATCCCTATTACACACACAACTGAAAAAGCTTTACTTTATAACATGCAGTTAATGGCCATGTATTAGAAAAATACTAAGAATTACATTTTGTGTTACTTAGTTTACACTTTCCTTCCTTTTCCTCTCTCATAATTCATTTTCCAAACATTAATGGCATGAAGTGGGGCATTATCTTTGGAGCCCTTGTGAATTTAAAAAGGCAAGAAAGTCCAATATTTCTAGGTTTTTTTGTTCCATCACAATTCACAAATGTAATTAATGCTTTGTAATTCTACATTCATTCATCAATTTCTGGTTTTCTTCCTGTTGATCTCCACCGTCCAAATCATGTTGCTGGTTAATTTCCAATATACTCCTCATTCATCTGCTTAACCATTGTGCTTTTTTCTGTCTTTCAAGCATTTTCCTTTGGAACATTGGAAAAGGTTTCACTGGCATGGTCACTCTATGCCTTATTAAGCAAGTAAGAAGCAGAATCCCATTCTATTTGATGACTCAATTTTTGTTGGCCATTGTATTTCTTCATTAGCATGTTCTGCAGCAAACAATGATTTTGACCCTCCAGGAAAAATATTCTGGACATAGCTTGATACACCATCTTGAATCTCACATCTGCTTCTTGACATTCCCTGTTTGCTAGAATACATTTGCTCCTGTTCTGTCTGCTGTACAGCGAGTACAAATTTTCCACAAGCACTTTACTGTATCCCACATTTAGTACTTTGCCCTTCTGCCACATTTTTGTCAGAATCTATTCTTTCTGATAATATAATTGAATTTTTAGTTAATAAGTTTGGGTTGCTTTCTCATGGCCTGGTTTGGAGCACCCACACAATGTACCCTTTCAATTAACAACTCCTGCTGTGGAATAAACAGTCTAGTTGCTTATTTGTGCGTTCATAAAATTAATACAGTATGTTCCTTCCAGTTTCTTTAGTACAGCAGACAATTGTAGGTTTTCCCTTCATGCTCTGTCCTCTAATTCTACAATTTTTTGAAACATCTCTTCTTGAGCAGGCTTATACTCAACCAGCCCTTTCTTCATGTCAACCTCTGACTTTTGGAGTTTTGTCAGCTCATATGAGTATCTGTTTAAAGCTTCTTCTATTTTTTCAGCCTTTTGTTATTTGAGTTGATGAACTCCTTCAGCGTTTCATTTATTTTAATGAAATCTGAGCATATCTGACTTATTTTTTCTTCTGGATTACTGGAAGTCATGTCTTGTACCAAAGCTGCATCTACAGGACTCTTCCCATCTAGGGTTTTCTCCTCACCTTTTGTGATTGATTTCCTTTTAGGTTCTCTGCATTTCTTTTTTGCTAACATCCAAGCAGTGCAATTACTAGACAGTTACTGAAATTTACCTAGAAAGACAAATTCACTGGCTCTGTTTTCCAAGTTTCTGTTATCACACTGGGAGAGCTGAATTTAAGCTCTTACTCAGTGTGCAGCCATCTTAGAAGTCCCTGACATAGGAAATATTGTTGCTATTAAAAGCAGAACACATTCACTAAATTCTAGGAATAATACTTAGGGCTGTATGGTGGAAAGCTCGTTGGACTTTCTTAGGCATTGAGCTTGACTTCTGTAATGCTGAACATTGAACATATAACATGTAATAATCCCATGTCTCATAGCAATCTTTAATCCCTGTCACCTTCACCTGATTTTTTTGTTAGTGTCTGTTACAGTAAAACATTTATATCTTGAAAGAACTGGGTTCCAGTCATTCTTCTTTAACCAAGTTTCACAGACAGTAAGAACATCAGCCTTGTGAGAATATAGCAAATTTTCCAATAAAATTTTTTTTACTAATACAGCTAACATTAACAACCATCATAGATAAATCAAATGTTGCTATCTGTGAACTGTTACCTTTTCAGCCTGGAAATAAATTCTGTCTTGTGTTCATCAAATATTGCAATATAATTGCTGCAAAAAGTCTTTACTCTGGTTTTGACAAGTGAACACCATTCTGTCTAAATACGTGTACCAAAATTAGTCTTAGATGGTCTGCACATTTCCATTTCTTTTAAACTTCCATTTTTCCATGTAGGTTTTTACCCCCCCAAAATCTTTTAATTCACGTGACCTGACTATCCTTTCTATATGTAATGTGTGAAAAATACATCCTAGCACCAGTACAAGTTATACTAAGAGGACTGTAAGTACCCTACTAACAGGCTTGTTTGGGATACGTTCTGGATTGTCTTTTGTGCAATCTGTTTGAATTTATAGCTGACTAGGCCCCTTGGGATGGCTAGAGTTTGTTTGTCTAAAATCTATCCCTTTTTAACTACAAGTAGTGAAAATTAGAGATTAAAACCTACAAAAATGCAACTCAAAGCAAGTCTTCCAGTCTACAAACTCTCTCTTTCTTCCTGCAAACAGAGAAGACTGGAGATAAAAATAAACTAAGCATTCTCAGGCAATCAGAAACCAACACAGGATTGTTTCAGATAAGCTCTGGATTGGTCACATCACTGTTTTGTATACCTTAATTTTCAGCTTTTTTGACACTCTTCTGTCATACACTGCCCCTGACATACTGTGACACTTGGCTGCAGCCCCACTGATTTGAGCTTTGACCTCCTCATTTAGACTTCCCTTCTCCTCAACCACACCTCCCAGATACGTGTTTGATTATTTTCTGATCTATCTCAGTTTTCAGCTTTTTCTGTTTTGTCTCATTTGCTTCCATTACAACTGCCTTCAACATGTTCACTTTCACCCCATGCACCTTCAGTTTTGCATTCCATTCCCTCTATCTTTTGCTGAAGTTCTTGCTCAGTCTGCCTATAATACCACATAGTCTGCATACAGCAACTCTATTGATCTGTTCCCTTTGACCTGTTTGCTAATGTAGTCAAATTATCAGTATGAACAGCAGTGGGCTGAGAGATGTACCCTGAAGCATACCCACTGTAAACTCCTCTGTGAGTCTGAACACTTTTTGTACTTGAACCATTTGGTTCTTGTACATGGCCTGCTCTAATTCTACCAATGTTTCCTGTACTTTGAACCACCTCAGGACTGCCCAAATTGGCTTTCATGGGAGTTTGTCATATGCTTTCTCCAAGTCTAGTAATGTCCAATAGGACACTTTCCTCATCTCTGTCTTCCTCTTAACTATCTTTTTTATTACATACATTAAGTCAGTTGTACTAACATCCTGATCTGAATCTGAACTGCTCACCTCCCATCTTACTTTCTACTGGTCTGTGTATTTTTTCAGCAATCACCCTCCCCAGAACTTTTGTGCAGTGAGAGGAGTTTGATATCTCTGTATTGCCCACATTTGTTGATGTCCTCTTTGTTGTTATACACTGGCACTAGGATGATTATTCTCTGGTCAACTGGGTTATGCCTTTCTCTCCATACTGCTACGAGTACCTCAGGAGTAATTTCTCCCCATCTCAACCAATATCTTTATCATATCTGCTGTAATCTTTGACTTCATTTTCCTTAGTGCTGTATTAACTTCTTCTAGGGTAGGCTCCTATTCTTTCATCATGGGCTGTGTCTGAGGCAGTACAACCTCTGTGGGGATTTCTTTATTCAGAAGCTGCTGGAAGTACTCTTTCCATCTGCCTTTGATGTTCTGTGGACTGATGTCCAAATTGTTCTGGTCTCTCCATCTGCCTTTGTTTATTTATTTATTTTACATTTGTTGACCGGGCTAGTCTAACTGGATATATGTCCATTTTCAGTAGAGGCCTGGGGAGAAAAGCTCCAATGGAATATTACATGGTTATACAGCAATAAGCAATACATGATTAGAATTAATAAACAGGGTTAGTTATTATGCACAACTATGATAGGAGCAACAGAGAGAAATACAAAAGTCTAAAAGTCTAAAACAAAGAAATAATAAAAACCTCTTTTTTTTTTGTGGTCATACTGTGCATAAGAGATAAATTTCTTTACATAGATATAATGTAAAGGAAAGTTGTTAGGGTAAAGGGTGAGAAAAGAGACAGAGTAACGGGAAGGTTAATCTGGGTTGGTACAGGGGCAAAGCCATTGACTCTTGAGATGTATAATCAGTTGTCTTTTAAAATGTGAGAGTGTAGACAAGGATGTGATATCAGAGGGTAGTTTGTTCCACCTTTTTCCAACAGAGTTGGAAAAGAGGCAATCTCCAGCTGAGTTATTAAGTTTGGGGGTATGAACCAGTAGTTTGTTAGAGGAGCGTAGCTGTTTCATGTTATTGTAAGGTGTTACAAGGTTAGAGAGTATTGGTATTTTACTTGGTTGGTAAAGGACTTTGTGAGCAATTAAGAGCTGTTGAAGTATTAATTTGTTAGGAAATTCTAGCCAGCCTAGTTGTCTTAGGTTCACTGTAGCAAATCTAGCAATATTGTAGTAAGATGTAGCAAGTTTCTTAAGGTTGCTTTTGGAGAGATTAGTATAGATGGGAGAGGCATATAGAAGAGTTGAGATAAGGTGAGATCTAGCTAAGATGGTTCTTGTTTCATGTGTAAGGAAGGGTTTGATTCTGTAAAGGGAACCAATTTTTTTGTTAACTACTTTTATTGTGTTGTTGATCTGTGAGTGAAAGCTTAGATTATTGTCAATTGTTATTCCTAGTAATTTTGTAGTTGAGTCAGGAGAAATGAGAGTGCAATCAGTTGATGTGAAAGAGAAATTAAGTGGTGTACATTTACGGGAAGGTGAGAACAGTAACAGTTTGGTTTTCTTGGGGTTGAGGAGAAGGCAACGATCAGAGAACCATTTTTCAATTGTAGAAAAGGCTTTTTGGGTAAGGGACTGAAGTTCAGTTTGAGAAGTGGCAGTGCAGATAGTAGAATCACGCCTAGAGGAGCAGTAGGAGGTAACTGCAGATGCACCTGGAGGCGTCACTTGGATGTAATGAGTTAACAGTATTTTAAAAGAAGTAACAACATGCTGGAAGAAAGCAGTGGTAACTAATACCTAAAGAGGGTAAAGATCCATCCGATCCAGCTTCATACAGGCCCATTTCAATACTGAACCATGATTATAAAGTGTTTGTCTAGAATGGATAAAAGAATGACAAAAGTGATGCCACAATTGATAGATATGGATCAATGTGGTTTTGTGCTGGGTAGGCAAACATTTGATGATCCAGAGGGAAGCAGAATGTAAGACAATACTACTGTTGCTGGTGGGTCTTGATGCAGAGTAAGCTGGGACTTTGAGCAGGGCAATGGAAGCATTTGCATTCCCTGATAAAATTATATGGTTGATTAGAAGGATATATGTGGGATCGGCAGTGAAATTTAAAGTGGGTGGAGTCTTTTCTGATAATTTCTGCTTGAGCAGAGGAACCAGGCAGGGATGTCCTCTTTCCACTTTGTTATTTGCATTATATTTAGAACCACTGGAAAAGAAAATAAGGCACTCAAAAATGTAAGGCTATAATTGGTATGGTAGTCAAGGAAAGCTGGCTCTGTTTGCAGATATTATTTTATACCTGACAAACCCAGAAAAGGACATTGCAATGTTAACGTTTTGAGACAGTTTCAGTACTTTTCGGGATACAAAATGAATGAAGCTAAAACAAAGGCACTAGTGGTAAATTATGTATCCACACACAAATTGGTTCAGCAATATCCATAGTTATGGGGACATGATAAATTAAGTATTTAGGAATATGGATCAAAAATTATTCTGGAGTAGCAGATAAGGATATGTGGGAAGAGACTTAAGCAAAAAATAATGCAAAAACTGAGAAATTGGAAGCTCTGTTATATGGATATGGATTGTAAGATACAAGCAGTTAAAATGTTTTTAGTCCCTTTAGTCTTATACACAGGTCAGGTATATTTTTTTCAACCAGTAGATATGTTGTGGATAGCAAATAAAAAAAGAGTTTAAGGATTTTATCTGGAAGGGGAAGATAGCAAGAGTCAAGGGGGATAAGCTGATTCTTCCAACTGAAAATGGCAGATAGGGATTACCTAATTTGAAGGGATATTTCAGAACTACAAAGTTAATGATTCTATGCACATCAGAAGCAGAAACCTGCAGTTCAGAACTGTAAAGGGATGATGATGAAATGGTGGGGGCTAATGGAACAAGGAGAGACTGGGATTTTGGATGCATATCTTTAAGAAGAATAAAAATAATCATGCAGAATATATTCATAAAGTAGCTGAAAGTATTCTAAGAAGTAAACCAACATGGGAATGGAGAAAGAGATTCTGCTGATAGAGATGACTGCATTTAGGGATACAGACAATACACAAGAGGGGGGCTGGAATTTATTGGAGAAAACTGGCAAAGGAACCAAGGTATTGGGAGCAAATATCTAGAATGGGAAAGTAATTGAATGAGAAGATGCCAGTAATTTATTTGGACTGCAGGTTAGAGATTGCCTTCTGTAATAAGGATTGATATCAGAGTATAGGCAAAGCGAAAGAAATGGGGGAGGGGGTCCTGAATTAAAGACTGGCATTGTTAGAGTTTTTGTAGAATCTACAACAGAGGCTGCCATTAAAAAAAATAATTGGGAGAGCATATAAAATATTGCTTAATAACTAAAATAATCAGAGGAGGTTAGAAAGGATTGGGAAGAGAGGTTGGATAAACAGTTTACAAACAGACCATGGGAAGATATATGAATGTCTCCCAAATATGCAACAAAATCTAGAAGATTTAGGATTTTTGCTTGGAAATGTTTATATAGATATTTTTATACCCCAAGTAAACTCCAGAGAATTTGGGTAGATGGAAACTGTTGGAAGTGTGATGGGGAAGAAAGAGGTGTTTCGGAACACATTTTCTGAGAGTGTAATGAGTTGGCAGACTTTAAAGATTTATCTATTTATTTTTATTTTATTTATTTATTTCAGTTTGATAACTGGGAAAGTCCATTGGGCCAAGAAGAGCCCATTTTCAGTGAAGGCCCCGGAAGAAAAGCTCCAGTGAAAGCATCATACAAAACAAGATGCTAGCAGTACAATATTAAAAAAGTCAGATTCCCTGCTGACAATTCTGTTGGAGATGGTAGGCGAGCAAATTGGCGTAACTAGGAAAATAATTTTTATGAGCTATGATACAGAATCTGAATTGCCCAGACATAGAAAAGCCTTGCTGTGCCTAATTTTGGTGGCTGCCAAAAAAGAAATTACTAGAAAGTGGAAATCAAAGTCAAAACCACAACTGTACTGGAAGTAGTGAATATAGTAACATAGATAAAACAACTGGAATTGTGATCTTTAAAAAAAGGGTAGGAGCAAATTACATAGGAAATAATGGGACTTGGGTGTGCGCTATAATGTTTGACCGACAATAATTGGGTATATTGTAAGTGATGTATAATGTTTGCAGCTAGTTTTATGTCAATATGTGTTGTGATGTAAAATGCTTGCAGCTAAGGTTGTCAATATAGTTTGTTTTAATTTATGTAAATGTATGATTCCATGTGTCATAAGTTATAATTTAATAAAGATGTTTCTTGTTAAAAAATAAATAAATAACAAAACAAGCATTTACCCCCCCCCCCAACCACCCCCACCCAGATGGCCCACTGAAACACAAGCCACTAATTGCTCTCAGGTTAATGATGTATTTATTGATTTGATTGACATTTGTTTAACAGGAATTTTTTGAAGGAATGTAATTTATGTAATAGGTTGCCAAGAGCCCTTAGGCTCAGAAAATTTCTTAATGGAGCTTTTGGAGGAACTGTTTTTTTTTTTTCCTTTTACACAACATATTTGATGACTGTATTTTTCGTCTAATTAAATTATTTAAGAACAATGAGCTAAAAATGGAAAAAATTATATTATGAAATACAAGAAATTGATAAGTTGAAATAGGATTTTATGTTTTAAGTACATAATTTTAAGCATCATAACACTTTTTTCTAGTATTGATAAAGTAATTTTGATATGCAAATTAAGGCATTTAAAAATGATTGGGGATGAAATGGAGTATGCTCGTAAAATAGCATATCCTTTTTCTAAATTTCACAGTGGTAGTAAATCGCACATTATGGTCCGTGAGGCTGGAATACTGGAGAAGAACTTTGATGAGGATTTTTTTTTTTTAGTAGATATCCCACAGACTCCCCCTCCAAGTATCTCAGAGAGGATAGCTCAGAATGGAGGCTTGTAGCAGGTTCAGATTGCAGGAAATTATGTAGGATGCCCCTCCAGGTGGGGAAGGGGCAAAGGCAAGGGGTGGGGATGACAATATCTTGTCTTGAAACAATGGGTGGTAGGAATGATCCCTTTCTTTCTGGAATTCATGCAGCAGCTGATAAAATGAATGGAAATGTAGTTACAACTTTTAAAGTATTTAAGATATTTAATTATAGTAATTTATAGATCTAGTATAGGCATTTTCTTTGTTTAGCAAAGGATTTACTTTTGTGCCAACCCAGTCCCCCTCTACATCCTGTGCTAGGTTTATTTGTGAAACTATGTACAAAGAATGTTCATGGAATGCTGGTTCTCATGGAATAATAACAGGTGGAAATGTAATTTATCTAAGGATGAGCAGCTGCTCCTAGGAGAATCCATGAATAATGAGATAAGAGTGATGAAGCCTGACAAGAGAAGGGGAATTGTACTTATGCATACTACTGATTATTCTAGCAAGATGTTTACTTTACTCAACAATGATCCCAGTACTCCAGAGTATCTAAAAATGAGATCAATGTAACCTATGGTAGAATTGATGTTTTTCTGCATGAGATGCAAGGAGCTATTGATTATGAAGACTGCAATTTTCTTAAAGTTGAGTGTCCAATATATTTGGTATTCCTAAAGTTCATAAGTGTATTTGTGACCTGCCAATCTACCTATTGTAGCAGAAGGTGGGTCCAAGACACACCTCTTGGCTATTTTTGTTGACAGGAAGATAAAGTGGTTTAGATCCCTGTACAAATATATTTTAAAGGCTTCTTAGGAAATTTCGGGGTATATTAAATCTGAGTTCTTTAACAGTAGTTGTTTTTTGATACTATTGATGTTAGAGACCTGTTTTCCTATATCCCTCATGGCATTGTATTATAGTGGTTTAGGGAGCTTCTAATTAAAAGCAGTGATTTGTTAAACAGGGAAATCAATACCGTTAGTGATTTCATGGAAATTATTTTGAGTAATAATTTCAATTTTTTAAAGGAGAGTATTTCAAGCAGATTAGTAGTGTCGCCATAGGTTCATAGGTAGGTACTAGCCTATCTGCCCGAGGGCATTTATAAGCCTAGCCAGAGTGTGTCAGCTTTCGCCGCCCCATTGATTAATTAAATGAGCCTCTGTCAAGAATAGCCAATGAAGTGTCCCAGGGGTGTATTTTTTGTTACCCATGCACTCGTCAAGGTTTCTCTTGAAGAGTGTTAGTGAGGGGCTCTGCCTAATGTAGTTAGGAATTTTGTTCCAAAGCATGGGGAGTCTCTGTGACAGGAATCTATCCCTCCAGCATGTTCCGTTTATTGTTGTGGCAAGGTTTGGCTCATTAGAGTGAGTGGCTCGCAGTGACTTGGATTTCTTTAGGTGGAGCATGTCCATCAATTCTGAGATGGACATGGCTTTGTAAGTTAGGCAGAGATCACCTCTGAGTAAGAGATATGCGACTGAGTACAGCTGGAGTTTTTCCAGTTGGCTGCATAGGACTTATGTTTGAGGGCACTAATCCTCTTGATGAGATATTTTTGTGGTCTTTCCAGCAGTTGGAAGTGTCTTGTGAGGTACATCCCAAATGGGGCATTGTACTCTATGATGAGTGACGAGCAGAGGTGCACTATAACCTCTTTATTTCTAGATGCGAACCCTTTAGTAATTAGATGGGCTACATAGAAGGATTTCCTAACTACTTTGGCAATATGATTGTCAAAGGAGAGATTACTGTCTACCTTGGTCCCCAGATCTCTTATTGCCTCTTCTGTATTAAGGGGTCTGCCACCTATGTGGTAATTCATGGGCGTTTTGTTTTTCCCAAATGGGATGACTGCGCATTTTTTGGCATTTAGTGTGAGACTATGACTTTGACACCAGGTGTCCGTCTCAGTAAGGCCCTTTTGGAGAATGTCCTTGTCAGCCGGAGAGTCAGTTATGCCTCCCAGTTTGCAGTCATCTGCGAACTTAGCCATAGTCTTCCTGTGTTTGCCTGTACTTGTGAGAAGTATATGCCAAACAGTAGGGGTCCCAGGACCGAGCCTTGTGGGACATCACTTGTGACTGGTTTAGAGTCGGACCTGGAGCCTGCTATTCTTACCGTGTGAGTTCTGTAAGGGTTTATGTTCAGGCTGGTGAGTTTTTCTATAATTCCCGAGTGGAGAATGGTGTCAAAAGCCTTGGCGAGATCAAGGTAGGCTGTGTGAACTACCTTCCCTTCATCTATGGCCTTGGTGACTGTCAAGTGTTTGGAGGTTCCCAATGTCTTTGTTAATGAGTTCCATGATGATGCACGCCATAGCCTTGCAGACCAGGCTAGTTAGGCTTATGGGGAGATAGTTACCCAGGTCAGTTGTGGCCCCTCCTTTGTGGAGCGAAATAACCGTTGCTTTGCACCATTCTATGGGCACGTAGCCTGTGGAGAGGCTGAGGTTGAACAGTTTGTTTAGATGGGGGGTTAGTTCATTCTGTAGTTCATGCAAGACGCAGCCTGGGACATCATCAGGCCCCATTGACGCTGTGATTTTTGCTTTTGAAAGGGCTATTTTCACCTATGCTTCTGTGATTTCCGGGACATTACACTTTTCCGGTATTGTTCTAATCCCTTTTTGGGATGAGAGGGGGGGTAAAGTTTGCACTGAATCTATCTGCCAGGATGTTGACAATATCAATGGGTTCAGTATATTTTGTGCCATGTTGCACTAGCTCAGAGCATATCAGTGAGTTGCCACTTAGATTCTTCACATGGCTAAAGAAGGCTTTGTGGTTATCTTTTGAATCCTTGGCTATTTTTCTTTCGAAGTTAGCCTTGGAGGATTTTATTAGGGACCTTAGTTTCTGACTGATACTGATCAGGGATGTCTTTCCTTCTTGGGAATTGCTTTTTTTCTGAACTAGTTTCCCCCTTCTATTGTATAGCCTGTTTATGGCAGGGGTCTGCCAGACTGGTTTCCTTCTCATAGGGGAGGGAGTCTTGGTTTTGCTAGGGATGGCACGATCCGTGCATCCTTATAGATGCTTATAGAGTGCATTTGTAAAGGTTCCTGCATCTTGGACACTGTTATCCTTTAGCGTGGAGGCTGTGAAACGTACCACCTCTGTCTTAAGTAAGGTAAAGTTTGCTATAGAAAAGTTTTTCACTGTGGTTTCCTTGGATGGAGGTGGTGGTGTGGACATCCAGAGTGATTAGTTTATGGTCTGATCTAACCAGTGATGGGTTGACCTCTGGTGTGGAACACCTGTTGCCCATGTTGGTGATGACCAGGTCCAATATGTTTTCACCTCTGGTAGGGGAGTTTACCAGCTGATCCAGAGCATTTGAGTTGATAAATTCCAGGAAGCGCTGGACCTTGGAGTTTGTACTTGAGTAGTTTACCAAGTTAATGGTAGGGTAATTGAAATCGCCCAATATCAGGGTGTTTGGTAGGACCTTCATGTTTTCCAGTGCCTCCAGAAAGGCAGAGTGGTGGTCCTGGGTCATGGAAGGTGATCTGTAGCAGGCCACAATTTGCATTGAAGATTTGCCTGATGTTAGTTGCATATGGATGATTTTGGAGGTATCATGCTGCGCCACTAACCTGGAGGTGTAGGTATCCTTGATGCATATGGATACACCCCCTCCATTTGTTTTTCAGTCGTTGTTCTGTGGCCAAAATGTGTGGTATGAGTTGCAGCCCGGTAGTGCTGGGGTGCTCTGTGGAGCCTTGAACCAGGTTTCAGTTACTGCACAGATGTCGACGTTCTCCATACTGAGGAGTGCTTCGAGCGCATGCATTTTGAGATTTAAACTCCTGGCGTTGAGTTGCATAACCCTCATTTTTTTTATTTGTGCTGTTTACAGAGGTGGGTTTGACTTTTGAGCCTTGCCTAAAAAGGCACTGTGGGGGCAGCATGAGCCTTGGCCAGTATTCGAAAGCCTAGGGGGTGACAGGTGCAAGCCGTCTCTTGCAAAGCAACGAGGCTTGTTGAGCATGTCGTCCCAGACTGACAGACACTGGATCACCTTTGAATGACACCAGAAGCTTAGCCAATTGTTGAAATTGATAATTTTTTTCTTTATACAGCGGTATCATTCTTGGTGAGGGCAGGATGCTACTCAGGGTCAGGGTCATACCCGCCTGGGCTACATGATCAGAGAGCTCTTCCATGTCTCTTTTCATGTAGTCCAGGGAGGTACATCTCAGGTCATTCACACCAACGTGAACAATGACAGAGCCATATTTGTACTTGTTCTGGAGTGACCTGAGTGCTTGTGTTATGTGGCAGATTCTGGCTCCCGACAGGCAGCTAACAGTAACCTTCTCCTTGTCCAGCCTAGTGAGTGGGACGTCAGTGTGCCTGACTATAGAGTCGCCTATTACTAGTGTGTTAGGTATGTTATTTCGCCTTAAGGGCTGTGATTGTGCAGCACACTGATTTTGTGTTTTATTTGTTGTCTGGTTTGTGACGGGAGGTGCAGGTTTTTTGGGTGTCTGCTTTGGAGGTCTGTGATGCTTTTGCAGGTTTTTATTTAGAGCCTCTGAGTATGATTTTGTGTATTTATGTGCATTTTTTGCTGGTTTAGTACATCTATGCGAGGCTGGAGGTGTGGTGCAAGTGTTAACCTTCTCCTCATGACTGCCTGTTCCAGTCTTGGGTGGAGAAAGCTTAGCCTCCAATTTAGCTATATAATTGCATCTGTCACATACATTAATGTTTTGTGGTAGGAGGAGAGGGTTGTCTGTGTACATGAGGCAGTTGTAACATTGCCTCAGGATACCCAGGTTCACCAGCTGGACTGGAGAATATATCTGAAATTGCCCTTTGGTCATGCCTGAATAGTAGGGTGAGCTGCTTAGTTGCTTGGTTGGTGAGGGATGAATAATGGGCCTTGCCCCGCTGGGCTATCAAGTGTCTGGGTATATTAGTGCTTGCTATTACCTCTTTTCAAACAAAACATTAAACTGCACTTCCAAAATCACTGGCTGTGCACCTGTAGTAAACCTGATTAACTTTCCACTACTTATACTCTACTTCAAAATTATCTCCTACTTCTTACCTACTTACTTGCTCCCCTTTCTATAGCTAATCACTTCTAATTTCCCTTATTCTTAGCCCTCTTTTCTCTTACTTCCTACCTGTATCAATATCTTACAAAGCATTTTTAACTTTATACAATGTCTTTGGACTTTAACTGTGTGTGGTAGTAATTATTTCATTTAATATCTTTATCATACTTAGTATTTTATGTTTGTATAGGTATTTTTTGTTTTACTTTATGGACTGTGTGAGTCAGTAATTAACTCACTTAGTAATAATAAGTAACTGTAGAGTTGTTAGTTTTTGTCTCTTCAAACTTTCTTTAAAACACAAGTATGTTTTCCTTTATTGTATTCACTGTGGAGCTTTTCTCCCCGGGCCTCTACTGAAAATGGAAATATCTCCAGCTAGACTAGCCCGGTCAACAAATGTAAAATAAATAAATAAATATTAGGTCTGAGCAAGTGCTGGACTGTAAGATGCTATGGAAGACCGCTTGTGCTGCACTTTATGTGGATATCATTATGTGGTATTGGGAGCAGGAATTTATATTTTAATCTCAATGCAGTCAATGTTTAACAACCTGTTTGAGGTTTTGAATGACTAATGCTGATATAGATTCCCTAAACGAATTTATAGGTTATATAAATAATGCTAGGTTTTTTTGAAGTTTGCCTATAATTCTTCTAATCAGAGTATTAGTTATCTAGATGTGTTGTTAAAGATTTGGGTTTGCAGGAATTCAAGTCTAAATTGTATAGAAAGCCCACTTTTTTCCAACAGCTGCCTACATTTTAATAGCTGCCATCCATTTAAACAAAAAAGAAGTTTGGTTAAAGGCCAAATGGTTAATTTAACAAGAATTGTTTCTAATGACAGTGATCTTATTTATGAATTAGGGGTATTAAAGCACATGTCGCTAGAGAGAGGATATTCTGAAGAAGTACTGGATGACATTCATAATAAAATTATTCAGGGCAGAAACAATAAGTTTTTTCCACTCATGGATAAAGATCTACCTGATAAGAAAAAAGATGGTAATCCATGCATTAATTGCAAGCAAAATATATTGCTTAAATATGGCTCTGAGAGCAATATTGTCAAAACATTTATTAGGAGCAATTGGAAAGTTTTTGAGTGTAATTCAGAGTGAAAAGAAAGGGTAGGTGACAAATCCCTATTTAGTTTGAGGAGGCACAGTAATTTAAAAGAGAAAATTGAAAAAGTAGCACAAAAATAAGATAGGAGACAGTAGCATAAGGAAAGGTACTAGGAAGTGTGGATCATGTAGGCAGTATTTTTATTTTTATGAAGTGGAAATTGTAAGATTGCCTAGTATAGATCATACTTTTAAATTTTTATTAAGGTTGTGGTTTATTTAGCATTTTGTGATTTTTTTTTTTTTTTTTTTTTGTTCATGTTATATAGGAAAAACTGTGTGTTCCCTTAACCAAAGGATTTATGAGCACTATTATCATGTTAATAATAATAATAATGAGACAAACACTCTATATAGGCACGATGTTAATGTGGAAAACAAAAAAAAATTTATTTTTTGTCTTGGAGAAAGTGGTAAAGAACCCAAAAGGCAGACACTGGGAGAAAACTTTAGAATATTATGGCAGGTGAGATTAAATGAATGATGCTATTTCTTTAATTAGTTTGTTGAAGCTAAGGGCAGCAAAGTTAATTTTCCATGCATTTTCTCTACATGCTTTTTTAATGTCTATTTTTCTATATTTTCAGATGTTTTTAAAATGATTTCTAATGTGACTTATGTTTTTAATAGAGGTATTTCTCACAATACAGTTTTTCAGATTGTTTTTATGGTATTTCTATTGATCTTGACCAACTAGTTGGTTTTTAAACCTTTTGATTTGGTTTTGTCCTGTAAGGTTTTAAAACAGGTATTTTAGTGGTTTGGTTATTATATTGTAATATTTATTTAATTGAGCCTTAGATTGATGTCAATTGTTTTTTTTAATGTAATGATTGAGTGATTAAGTGTCTTATAAAATGTTAGTGAAAATGAATTGTGTGCTGATGACGTCTTGAAGAATAGGGGAAAGAAAGTGCTTAATTTTTTTTTTGTAAGTAAACTTATTTATTTAGCAGTTTGAGTTTTCCAGCTGTCTATCAAGCCAAGAATTTTGTCAGATTAGGTAATGGTGCTCATTTTCAGTGAAGGTCTGTGGAGAAAATCCTCTGTAAAGAAAATATCAATACAAATGGTCTTAACTTGTATGATAAAAACAAATACAATCAAAATATTCCAGTTGAATGAAATTAAAAACTATGATTTATCGGCAGAGACCATATAATGTGAGAGTAGCGGGACATATGATGTGGTGCATTAAATAAAATGGCTGAAACTGAGTGAATATAATAAGAAAGGAGGAGATGAGTGCAGAAAAAAAATAATGAAGAAAAATATATAATCAGACATAGTTGCAAAGTAGTAACATAAGGACTGGTGGATTGTAATGTGTTTGTTTGTCTGTCTGTGTGTGTGTGTGTGTGTGTGTGTGTGTGTGTGTGTGTGTGTGTGTGTGTGTGTGTATAAACACACACACACATAATATACATATATAAAAATATTTATAAATAAAAGTAGCAGGTGGTGTTCCAGTGGAACAAGTAATATCACATTTGGTAAATATTTCTATTCTATACAAAAAGGTATAAATGAATGTTTACCCATTTTGTTAAATGAGGGACTTAAAATTGTTATTGAGAGGGTTAGCTGGTAAAACTGGAAACAAGCTTAGGCAGGCAAGTGTTTTGGCAGGAGTCACCTAGAAGTTATTTTAGTGTAGATGTAATTGTGCACATTAGATATGAATTTCAATGTTAGTAGGACTGAGTTTCAGGAATTTGCAATGCAGGTAGAGTAACAAGGTATTTTTGCAGAGTTTAGAGGTTTATAGTTGAAGTAAAGTTTACATCATATGGGAGTAATGGCCTGTTGAGATAGTAGTTGTGGAGAATGTCGCTTAATGCTAGGCATTTTGAAGTTTTCTGTTTTATGTCAAAAGTAGATGAGCTTGTGAGATGACATGGTAATTCGTCAGTATATTTGTTTTAGTGCATTTCTATAGGGTTTGTTAGCAGTGATTCTTGCTGTTTTGTTGTAATATTGTTTGTTTTGTTCTTTGTGTAGCCTGAAAAATTAGTGAGGATTGGTGCCCCATGTAAGAGTGATAGTAAAAGGTAGGTACTAGTAAGGGTCGCGTTTGTGGTATTTGTAAGAAAGCTTTTAGCTCTGTGTGCATTCCTACTTTCTGGTGACTTTTTTGTGTTGAATATGATGCAGATCAAATTTAAGGTTATCTATTAACATCCCTACTAGTTTAGTTTACAGAGCTACTTATTTTGCTGCATTATCCAAGGAGGTAATTTTAAAGTTGGTATGAGATTTGGGGAAAAAGGAGTAACTTATTTTTCTGAGGAAGGGATTTAACAGTAGGTTGTATTCTGGAGCCAATTTTCAATGGGATAAAAACTCCTTGTACTATTTCTTGAAGATGGCTTAGGTTGTTTGCAGAAAAAAGGACTGAGTCATCCACATATTTGATTAAGGAGGCTTGTTGTAAGGAGGTATACAAATTGTTAATGAAAACATTAAGAGGAGATGGCCAAGAACATATAGTAGCCCAATGGTAACTGGCAAGAAAGGAGAGAGAGAGAATATTTTGGCATTTTACAGATTGGTGTCTGTTGGATAACTAGCTACAGAACCACTAGACAGTAGATTGGGATAGGCCTATAAAAACATTTATTGCAGAGGTTTGATATGGAAGACCATATCATAAGACCATATCAAAAACTTTAGATAAGTCATAGAGTAAGAGGAAAAACAAGTTTGCCACTGTTCCTGGCTTGGTTGGTTTTGTTTGTGAAGGTGTGTCCAGAACACAAACCAATGTTGTTTTGGGGGTGAGGAGGAGTTCAATGAAGAAGCTAGCAGGATAGTTGGCTATGAATACATTCTTTCAAAATTTTAGACACTAGGGACAATATATTTACAGGTCTCATGTTCAGTTACCACCTTTCTGAATGGAATAATGTATGCTTTTCTTTCCAATATGAATGAACGTAAAATTTTTATATTGACTTATTTTTAAGAATAGTGATGAGGTAAGCTGTAAAAGTAGCTGACTTTTGAGATATTCTGCTGGGAGGTTATCAGTGTATGGAGAGCTAGGTATGTAGTTTTGGCAGGAGGAAGAGGGATGGATTGTAAAGTGACAGTAGATGAGTGTCTAGGGTGGGGGCAGTCTGTATTGCGGATTACAAGTGGATTCACCTTAGTAAGGTTCATGTATTTCTACTGCAGAAGAGGTGGGAAAAGGGTTTGGCTGACTTTGTTTCTGAGTGTAATATTTCTCAGATAGAAGAGCAGAATTTTTGGGGTTGTTTTGAAAATGGGTATATTATTTTTCTTCTGTTGGTGGAATCGGGTGGTAGTCGCACTACAGAGATTTATGCTTGTGGGGGGTAGGGATAAGATACAAGTTTGCCGGGCAATTCTGTTGGCTCTTAGGATTATTGTTTTGTATTACAGATCATATTTGACATCTAGGAGAGATTATTTTCCAATAAATTCAGATTGCTTTCTTTGGAAATGTAGTGAGCAATTATGCTCAACCTTTTGTGATTGTTCAGTTTAAGAAATGATACAAGAAGGCTCCGAATTATGTCTCTTTAGTATAATGTGAGGGTAAGATGAGAATTCATATGAATTTGAATATAAAATGTCTATGCTTCCTGCTTCATATTTTCAGTCTGCCCTAATAATGTAAGAGTCTGGTGGTAATATTTCTGTGTCCTTTGTGTTGGGTTTAAGGTAGGTTTCAGTGATTACTAGAGTATCTGAAGTGTAACAGGAGATTCAGGTATGGAGTTCTGTTATTTTTATTGTGAATGCTACAAAGATTGATAGTGACTAGATTACAGTTTTAACATAAAAAGTATGATTGCTGACTTACTGTATGTGCTGAGATAGGGCTGACTTTTTAGAAGGCTGGAAGAAAGACAGTTGGAGTGCATATCTCCCTATGACAGTGATTTGGCAAGTGCTGTAGTGATGTTATACTCAGCTTGCTATCTATTCTTAGTTTTAGTTTTGATTTTTGAGGGATGGATGGACAATTAAGAATATTATACTTGTATTAATGAATCCGCGGTGGTGCAGTGGTAACATTGTTGCCTCACAGCAAGAGGTTCTCCTGTTCGATTCTCAGCCAGTGTGTGGGGAGTGCCTTCTTTGTGGAGTCTGCATGTCCTCCTCGTGGGTCGAGTGGCATTCTGAAAGACATGCGTGAATGGGCGTGCCTTCGTTGAAGGTTGGGCGTCAAGCTGGCAACTCGGCACTGTGAATATCTACTGCCAATCATTAGCGGACTGGAGTTCCGCTGTGGCAACCCCTAACCGGGAAAAGCCGAAAGACACAACATACTTGTATTAATAAATGAGGAATACATTATAGGATGGGTGAAATTGTGGTAGGTGACTGATGGTAATGTTGGTAAGCTGTGTTTGTGGGAGAGATGTGTATAGATATTAAGCTTATATAATAGGTTGTAAGATGAGAAAAGAGAAGAACTAAGCTAGTGAGCATTTTGATGTATAGTTAGTGTAATCAAAGGTAATGTCATGTTTAATGTGTGGCAGGTCCAGGAAGTGGCGTTGTGAAATGTTTGGACAATAGCAATGATATGCAGGGTAGAGTAGCAGAGTCAAATTGACGGGTTTATTTGGAGGTAGAAGTTAGAAGAGTGGAAAGTACAGTCATGAGAATGTTGGAGAGTGGCATGGACAGGATACAGTCTAATGACCATGGATAAACATTGATTGATAGGAGTAATGATAAAGGGGAGAAAAGGGTGAGGTGAGAAGAGCTGTAAGGGTGTTACTACAATTTTCAGCAAGGAAGTAGTACAGAAAATGAAATGGGAGAAAGCATAAGTAGGGAAAGGATTAAGAATGGTTTGAGGTGGCAGATGACTTGCTACAAATGATCTTGGAAGAGACTTATGAAATAATTTATAGTAGTACAGTACTATCTGTGTAGCTGTAGTTAAGAGTGTAAGATATGCAGTGATTCATAGGGATGAAAAGGGTAGGGTGCAGTTATTTTACATATAGAGTAAAAGGGTGTGGGTAGGAATTTAGGGGTAGGGTAGAGTGTAAGAGCAAGCATGAGTTAAGTG
Organism: Protopterus annectens; assembly: GCF_019279795.1. Taxonomy (NCBI): domain Eukaryota; kingdom Metazoa; phylum Chordata; order Ceratodontiformes; family Protopteridae; genus Protopterus; species Protopterus annectens. Next base: position 1,703,206,189 of record NC_056741.1, on the reverse strand, counting down.
AGGGCAATTGAAGCAAGTCCCAGTCCTCCTGACCCAGGTACTTAGCCAGGATGAATCAGTGAAGGGTACTACTGCAGAGAAGGATATTGGTAAGACTAACGGAGAATGGAAACAAGTGGCATGAAAACAGAATTTGTTAGTAAAGGATTTTTTTTCCTAGTATTATGTTATGTTATATGTGTATAAATTGACAATAATGTTTAGCTACATTGTTATTTTTATTATCTAATTTTGCCATGTTTCATTTTATTATGAGTTTTAAATGTTCATGTTTACCTTGTAAATGTTTATATCTTGCTTGTATAATTTGTCTGCTATGTATGTAACTATCTTTGGAGCCTTTCTCCCCGGGCCTCCACTGAAAATGGGCTACTAGCCCAGTCAGACTATCCCAGTAAACAAATGTAAAATAATAATAATAAATCATAAAGAAGATTATTTTACTAAGGAATATTTCAACTTTATTGTACAAAGGAAGACTTTCAAATTATTGAACTTTTAAAGTCTTATTTTTCCTCTAAACATCAGGTTTCTATGACTAATGTAAAAAAGAAAGTTCCAGTTAATTGTGTAACGAGAAAACATGAAGAAAGTGGCCAGCCTCCATCTGAGCTAATGGAATTCATTACCAAAATATGAGAGTTCTGAATGTAAAATAAGGATAAATCAGGCCACAAATATAGAATTATAGCAGACAGCAAAGTAACAAATCTCAGTTTATTTCCAGAAATAAATGTAATTTCAATGCAAGAGATAAAAATCCTTACAACAGTAATCTGCTGGCAGCAACATATGTGCTTGTAGCACTGCACTAAAGAGAAAGTTTCCAGTGCAAGGATTGTCTTATTCATACAGTTTGTAACTGTATAGCTCTATCCTTTAGCTATAGTTGTAGTACGCTGTGGTCTTAAATCAATGGCGAACTTTTAATTGTCCAACTGTTTAAAGAGTTGCCCAAAGTCAGTAATGTGCTAGTAATGACTTGTTCACAGTAGTGTTCCTCTAAAGAGATACGTGCTGGTGGCAAGGGTTAGTTTATTCATGCCCTTTGTTACTCTTTCCTTCACTTGTAGTCGTAGAAAATCTCCTATGTGATTACTTATGTCAATACTGACATGTTAAGTGTCCAGCTGTAGGTTTACAGGGATTGTGTAAAAGCAGTAATTTGCTGGCAGTAAGTTCTGTGTTGTAGCACTCCACTAGATAAAGAATTGTTAGTGGATGAGGTTGGCTTATTCATGCAGTTTATAACTCTAATTTTCAGTTGTGGTAAGCCTTCTATCTAATTGCTTAAACTGATGACAATGTTTTAAGCACTGAACAGTTTAAGATCAGTTGTGATTGGAGGGCTTGGCCGCCTTTGCTAATTCAAATATGGCACTACAACAGGATAGAATATAAATGAGCTCCTCATGGAGGGGAGTCCCTACATTGTGGAATACCTAACAGAAGAGGGGCAGAAAATGTATGAGTGTTTAAGCAGCAGTGATGACCCTCTGCTTTTATGAGGATTTAGACTTGCATGACTGCTACAGGTTTTAGTTGCTAGAGCCATATTTATCTGAAGTAACAGCTGTTATTCCGTAATCAGTGTTCTCCAAATTTATATTCATTTCACTTTCTAATGGGATCTTACCAGACAGTGAGCATAACAGCAGTTTTAACAGAAGAGACAAGCATCTGGTCCCAGGGGATATAAATTGGTTTCTATAAGGCATGCAGCATAATGTTTAAGATCTTCATCTCATAGAACCTGGATGTAGGGTTTGATCCTCATCTGTGGTCACTTCAAAGTTTGCATGTTCTCCCCATTCCAGTGGTTTCCTCCCACCACCCAACCACTGTTGGGTGTTTGCTGTGGTGGACTGGTGGGTAAAAGGCTCTGCCTCAAGGGTGGATGGTCCTAGGTTCAAAACCAGTCATCTCATTTGGATTTCAGAAGTCTGCCAACCGAATTCACCAAAAAAATTAATGGACCAGGCAGTGGCACTGATTCTGGGGTACTGCATCCTGGGGGTGGGGGTTCAACTGCTTTAGGCATGAATTGTAATGCAGAGCATCGTTTAGATAGGAGAACATGGACTACAGACTGCACGCTGTATCTGGGCTGTCCACTCAGTGGCGTAAAAATTGTAAGTGATAAGGTCATGTTTACTAATGTTGCTAGAAAATAACATGGATATTTGCTGGTCTGAGGGAATGGCCTACTTTGACCTATGCCAGGGACTCATAATAATGGTGGGCAAGATCTGTGTGTTCTCTTGGCCAGTGAATGCCACTATAAAGCTTAGAAGCCCTGGGTTAGTAATCTGATGTCTAAACCAATGTCCGTTTGCCCAGACTGAGTTACTGGTTTAGTTCTTTTGAGCTAAAGCAGGACATAAAGCCAAATCTGACAAAAATTATCTAAGGATTGCAACATTAAACTTCATTAACAGAACTGTGCTCAGAAGTGGATGACAGGATGATAAGAGGTAGGCTGGGTATTCCATGCATCTAAGAGCCTCAGTAGGGCAGTGGCACACCCATGTGTCAGCTTTGGATCCCCACAGTTCACTACTCAAGAGGAGTATAGACAAAATGTTTTGTAAATCTTGATGAGAGAGAAGATGTTATTAGAATCAAGGTAATGGAAATTCATTGCATTCTTCATGATCTCTGCTTATGCTTCAGGTAACAATTGCAAGACCTCCTTAATCAAGCAAGCCAAATTAAGTTGGTCTTCACTGAAATGAGTAAGAGGATTCACTGAGTCTGCATGGCTTGAGCAACAGTAATAATAAAGTATAGGCCATTCTGGACTTTTGTTGGACAAATGGCTTAATGATGGGCAATGTTGGAGCTTTTCCCTTGGAGCATTGTCTGAAAATGTATAGTGACCCAGTCGGATCTTCTCAGTAAATAAATGTCAATTAAATAAAGCACATGGCTTGCAAAGAAAGATGCTCAGCATGCAACTCCGTTAGGCATCATTGTAGTAAGAAAGAACATTGGAGTCAAATCAGGCATTGCAAGGTCATCCATATTAAAGAGGTGGCTCCAGCTTACACCACTGGTAGCTACAGTTATGCAAGTAGTGCCTCCAAGATCAACATAGACTAGGATGCAAGTATGAAAGCTGACTGGAGCAAAATACAGGAGTTCAAAGAAATAACCATGTCCCAAGCAACCTCAGGGAACAGAAGAAATAGATTAGAAGGTGAATGGCAGGGTCTTAAAACAAGACATGTGAAGATTACAGAATATAGCATGTCAGGTATGAAGATGTATAGAGAACGCTGGCAGTGGAATGTATAACTCCAGGAAGTAGTCAAAGAAAGGAGTGTAGGAAGAAGTTTGCAACCGAACAGACTAGTGAGAAATACTGGTTGGCTAAAGGAGACTGCACTTGCAGTGAAAAAGTGCAATGGGTCAGAAGTCTTGCACCATAAATCAGAGGCCGACTCAGATGTTGACACAAAGATCTACCATGTTGCAAGATAGTGACAGAAAGGCAAAGACAGTAGCAGATGGCATTTATAGGTGCCACCGGTAATATTCTGCTCACCAGTCCAGAGGACATAAAGGGCAGGTAGAAGAAGTGCTTCAAGAAGTTTTTGAATGAAGAACCTCCACTCCCCAAAGCTGTACTACTGTATACACAGCCTGTAATGACAGAGTAAGGAGAACCCATCTAAGAAGAGATGTGAAGTGCATTGAGGAACATTGAGGCAGGGATAGTGGCATGTGGAGAAGGAATCACAGTAGATATGGTCAAGATGTTGGGTTAGTTAGGAGAAAACTAGATCATGAGGAAAGTTACCATGGTATACAGAGTGCAGCGTATCCCAGACTACTACAGAATAAGCATTCTAGCACCAATTTACAAAACCAGAGACTTTTCACAGCTGCAGACAATACAAAAGTACCACTCTTCTGTCACACTGTATGAAATTGTCAAAGAAGGTGATTGAAAAAGTCTCAGAGTAATATGGTGGATATATGGGACATACGTGGTTCAGATTCAGATCTAGACACATTAGAACTGATCCAATGTTTGTTGTGAGACAGGATAGAAATAATGCAGGTTTTATACACAGATAAAAACTGAAGACTCGAACTCCACCAGCAGCGATGAATATCCCCAGACCAAAGACTGATTTTTTAAGTACTTTTGTTCTTTAATTTCATTAGAGCTTCATCAGAAAAAATCTAAACTAATCTAAACAGTACTGGGTTTGTTGGTGTTCAGTTAACAGTACTGGATTCGTTGGTGACTTTAAAACTATGCTCGAATATTTAGGGTATGTTCCTTTAATTTGATTTAAGTGTGATGTAAGCCATTGCAACTATCTGTTGGTCTGATTGGATCACGTAACCTTTTTGGGGGGTTATTTAAATGGCATTGATTCAGTTTAGATTTTTTTTGATGAAGTTCTAATGAAATTAAAGAATAAAAGCACTTAAATCAGTCTCTAGTCTGTGGATATTCATTGCTGCCAGTGGAGTTTGTTTGAGTCTTCAGGCTTTAGTTTTGAATTGCTGGTGCAGTGTTTTTATCAGTTTTTGCTCGTTTCCTTCTGTTTTCTTCAGTGGCAGATGCAATGTTATCCCAGGACACACTTTTAAATCTCAGTATGTACACTGTGCCAGATTCTGTTTCTACATTGACAGAACTGTCCACCATTATTTCTGGTGCAATTTGTGATGGATTATTGGTAATTTCAAGGATTAATTTGACCTCTGGACAGAAATTTGGGACTACAATTCCTTCTGCATCTGGTACTGTTAACCATGCAAGCTGACACTGGCGTTTCCAGCAGTGGTTTCATGTCTAACAGTCTCAGTGTGCTTGAGTGCATATTTAAGCAGATGAACAACCCATTTCTGTTGGAAGGACAAAACACCAATGAATTAACTGCAAGTTCTGTGTATTCTATTAACGAGTTAAACAGCTGTAAGCATAACAATTTAACCTTGAACAGTTATTTTGTAAATATACAGCCCTTTACCCGGAAGTATTATACTTAGAAGAATATATTAGATGTGGTTGTATTCCTCAGGGTCTGTGTGTTTTTAAGTTCCCAAATTGTGTTCATTATGGAGATGAGTTATTCAAGGAGCTTGTCACTTTAACAGTACCAGTATTGCTGTTATGAAAGCTTTGGTCAAGCATTACAGCAATAAGTTAGTTTACAGGTACACATGCAGACATTTGATGACAGGATTAAAGCTTCTAGCTGTTTTGGGTCTTTGTCAATTTTATACAGTGGTACAGGAGTTAAAATGGAGAGGCTAAGTAAGAGCTAGTATTATCACCAGAAAACAGGATAAGCTCCAGAGGGACATTGGAGCCTATGGACAAAGCTCTGCTTATCCATTTAAGATCTTGCATGGAGTTTCTTTGGATGTTGACATTGGTCAGAATTTAACTACTGCTTCTAATGATGTAAATAGATCTGATGCTCAGAACATTGATAACATCACTGTGCATGCTGAAGTTAGCTACCCGCATGCACAATAGACACTACTGGCTCTGTGTTGCCTGCATCTACACATGGCTCTTTATTAGTGGACCATCTGGGCAGTATAAAGACCCTGAATTGGTCTAACAATCAACAAGGAAAAGGGAAGGGCAAGGGGAAGAATCGAAAAAGAATTAACTTTTGCAGTGACATTTTAAATCAACAGTTTTGCATTAGACAGCAGTGCCTTGTTGTTGTTGCAGAAAGGTTTTTCATTTTTGCCTGCTCATTCTGTTGATATTACCAAAGTGCTAACAGAATTGAATCTTTTTTTAAGAAAGCTTAATTTACAGTACATCATGGATAATGTATTGACATTATGTAGTACTTACAATCCATCTTTGATTGGCACTCTTCAGGCTTTTCAGAATATTTGTGAACACGATTTGAGAGTTGTGCTGAATTGAAATTTATAATCTGACAATCCTTCAACTGATGAGAGAGCTGCTTTAAATTGTTAGATGAAAAATAGGGATGTCGGGGTCATGAAAGCAGACAAGAGTGGCCTGCTGGTGATCATAAACACCTCTGATTACACTTCTGCCATAAATAATCTACTGAATGATGAGTCCTGTTATAAGGCTGTTTCCTGTGATTTCATCCGTAGCAACTTTTGTACAGTAGACAACACATTATATGGTTTATTTTGGTAAGGTACATTGGACTATCACACTTATTGCCTTTTGCATGTAGAATTTCTGAAAATGGCTGTGCTTTTCAGATTTCCTAAGGTTCCCAAAACCCAAACAATTCTTCATTTTAGACCAATTTTGTCTGCTGCATCTTTGAAGACTGAGCCTATTTCTGGCTGGCTGGATAAGACTTTGAACCCTATGTTGCAAGCTTCTCAGTTTTATCTCTGTGATACATGGTGTTTGTTAGAATTATTAGGGAATTTAGGAGCTCCTGAGATTCCCTTTTATTTTGCTTCACTTGATGTAGCTTCCTTGTATACTTCCATCAATCAGAAGATTGGCATTGATTATTTGAGAGAATATTTGGACGGCTGTACCGCTTTCACTAGCCACGAAGTTAATAACATCTTTCTCCTTAAGGAATTATTTTTGGACAACATTTTTTTTAGCTTTGCTGGGAGATTATTCATGCAAACCTTTGGTGTTGCTATGGGGGCTAGGGTGGCCCCTGTGTTTGCTAATTTGTTCATGGTGATGTGGGAACACAAATGTGCTCTTCGGCACCCTAATTCAGACAAGATCTTGCTCTATAGATGTTACATAGATGACCCTTTTCTTTTGTTGGGAGGCATCTATGAAGAGTTTACCTCCTTTGTAAATGACTTAAATGAAAGTACTAATTTTCTGAAGCTTAACAGTGGTAGCTTTGATATCAGTATTAACTTTTTGGATATTCACTTAACTTTTGATTATACTAACAAGGTATTTGTTAGCCAAATTTTAGTAACTCTACATTTAACAGTTAGTATTTGCACAGTGACCACTTGCATCATATGCATTTGAAATCAAAATTTAAGGGCAACTCATATGTTTGAGCAGGCTTACCACTGAACAGAGTGTTTTTCTGAGTGAATTATCCAAGTTGCGCAGTTTTTTATTGATAGAGGTTATGGCGTGCATTGGCTCAAAAAAATAGAGGAAGAGTTTCTTTTACTAAGGAATACAAAAGCTTGCCCCATTTTGAGAAAACCTTTTTCATCTGAAGTTGGTGGTTCTACCCCACTGGTAGTGAATGTTGAGAGCAGTAAGACTTGTTTCAGCTTTTCTTTTGCCAATTTGTAATGACGTGGATTATTAAGGAATGCATTATTGACAATTTTAAGGTGCTTATGGGCAATGTAGATTTGGCCAACATTATTGGGACTAAGCCTATTTTCACCTTGACGAAATCCCAATGCCTTAAGTCCAGTTTGGAAAGAAGTGCAGCCACCTCTACAATGAAAAAAAAAATAGTTTAGCATATGGCACTTAACAGTTGAGGGCATTGTAAACAATTTAGATACATTGTTAATGCATCTTCCTCAGAGTTCAAATCTTGTGGCTATTTATTTTGTGCCAAAGATTTGACTGCCACTCCAACTGTGTTGGGTACACTGCCAAGTGTAATTCATGTCAGAGTTTTTATATAGACAAAACTTATTAGAGCACTCAACAAAAGAATTTGAGCATTGTTTGGCCATTAAAAAGAAAGACTTTTCAAATGCTTTGGCCAGGCAGTGCTGTGTCTTATACAAACTTTAAAAAGTTATTGGATTCAGTCAACAGTACTGGGTTCATTAGTGACTTTAAAACTATGCTTGAATGCAAACAAACAGCCTGGCGGATAAAACTTATTGCCTGGCCTTAATGAATCTATTAATATTTAATTAACATTTAAATTTAAATTTTTAATTTTTATTTTTTTATTTTATGTTTATTAGTTGGTAGTCTTTGTATATTAATGTTTAGTGTATGTTCCTTTAACTTGCTTTAAGTGTGATGTAAGCCATTACAAGTTTCTATGGGTCTGATTGAATCATTTGACCTTTTTGGAGGGTTATTTAAATGGTATTGATTCAGTTCAGTTTTTTTTTCTGATGAAGCTGTAATGAAATTAAAGAATGAAACAGCTTTAAAAAATCAATATTTTGTCTGTGGATATTCATCGCTGCCACTGGAGGTTGAGTTTTCAGTTTTTAGTATGAGTTGGTGGCGCAGTATTTTTTATCAATTTTATACAGATATCTAATGAAACAAGGACAAGAAGACTCTCAGAATGATTGCCAGTGTGAGCCCAGTCCTGCTTATACTAGTGATGGATTGCATGAACAGGCAAGTCAGTGCCAAGGGATCGACAAAGCTAATGTATGCAGGCACTGTACATAGACTGTGAACCAGAATTTCAGCAAATGGTAGTTTACTGAAATGCAAAACTAAAAGCACATGGGTTGAAACTGAGAACTTATAAAATAGTGGTCATAATAGCAAATAATGGAGATCAGAATATGCTGGAAAGTGAGACAGAAGCAAAGCAAGAGAAAAGGTCAACAGCTTCAGGTGTCTAGGAACAGTGACTGAGGAGACTAGAAGTCAGAATGAGGAGGTCAAAAGTTATAATAAGAGATGCTGCAACCAGTGTCAGTGGGTAGTGTGTGACAGAAGGATGCCAAAGAAGCTGAAAAGTAAGTTTATAAAACGCTGGTGCCACCACTACTGTAGTATGGTAAAGAAACCTGTGCAGTGTAGGCATTGCAGCTGAGGAGGTTTGAGGAGATGGAGAGGAGCTACCTAAGATGAGCATTGTGGGACAGACAAAGAGATGAAAACATCAAGGTCAAAACCAAAGTAACTCATTGCAGAGATGATATGAAGGAAAACCGGTTATAATGACATGTGCAGTGAATAACTTGTCAGTGTCTGCATTCTGATGGACTTCCTAAATGTGAAAGGTAAGTAACATTTGGTTGGACAGGGCACAGCTGCATCTCTCTTCCTGTCTACCTTGCTGCTGAATAAAGAGAAGCTACATGAAGTGAGACATCTGAAAACATAATATAAATTCGGGATTCTGCAAATACGTACAATTGCTTGTCTACTCTTAAAAGCACAATGATCAATAAGGCAGATAATCCATCAAGTTCCCACTATGTCATTTAAGATGGCCAGCTATTTCTTGCATTATAGATAACCCAACAGTTTAAAACAGCAACTGCTTACCAGTGGTGGACATAAAAAATGATTATTTCCTGCCTCCTGCTGTTGACAATTTAACTGTGAGGATGCTTTCTGCTGACATAGTATGTTGGCTGCAGATAAACAGATATGGAATTCCTACACTGTAGTGCCAGAAGTGGCTAATGCCTGACTTAATGTACAAGAAAAGTTTGGTGATTTAAAAGATGCTTCTAGTTATGTGCTTCTGTTATATGTTGTAAGGTGCAATTAACATCCTCATTATTAGTTACTTGAACCAGATAAAGAAGAACATAATCACTAAGGATACACACTCCAGCTTGGTTTAGTATGATAGTGCTACACAATGGGAAAGAAACTACAGCATTAGCTGCAGGACTAATGCAACTACATATGCTTAGCCTATGATAAATACTGGCATAATAAAATAATGAAAGAGGAATCAGTAGATCCTGACCCTCTACCTTAAAAAGGGGTACAAGTGTGCTAAATAGGTGGCAAATGTGGTTATATTTTATTATATTACTTTACATAAAGTGATAGTAGAAGGAGATTATTCAACTACCTAGTATGTTCATTTGAGTGCATGCAAAAGATAAATGCTGTTTCATCCTACCTGGAGTTGTCTCCACTCCCTTACAGTTGAGAAAACCCTCAGGATGGAGTTGAAAGACCCTAGCATCATGCACCCCTTTCTGTGTGTGCAGTCTGCTCAAAGGGTCCTCAGCAGTCTCACTGAAATATCTGATGTCCATGTTAAATACTGTCCTCTTTTTTTACTAGCATGTAGCACAGTAGGAATATAACCTTTTACTAGCTATCCTGTAACACAGTGGAAGTATAACCTTCCTTGCAGTCAGCATGTAGCACAGTAGGAGCATAACTTCCCTTCCAGCCAGCATGTAATGCAGTAGGTGTATAACCTCCCTTGTACCAGCATATAACACAATAGGAGTATAACCTCCCTTTGTACCAACATGTAACAGTAGGGGTTTAACCACCTTTCCTACCAACATGTAACACAGTAAGAGTATAACCTCCCTTTGCACTAGCACGTAAAGCAGTAGAAGTATATCCTTCCAGTTAGCATGTAACAGAGTAGAAGTATAACCTCCCTTCTAGCCGGCATGTAACACAGAAGTATAACCTCCCTTCTAGCTAGCATGTACTCAATAGAAGCATGTACTCAATAGAAGTTTAACCACCTTTCCTACCAGTAACACAGTAGGAGTGTAACCTTCCTTTGTACCAGTACATAACACAGTAGGAGTGTAACCTTGCTTCCACCTAGCATGTAGAAATATAACCTGCCTTCATACCAGCATGTAACATGGTAGGAACATAACCTCCCTTCATGCCAGCATATATAATACAGTAGGAGTATAACTTCCTTTCATACCAACATGTAACACAAGATGAATATAACCTCTCTTCCAGCATGAAACACAGTGGGAGTATAATCTCCCTTTTAACCAGTATGTAAAGTAGTAGAAGTATAAAATCTTCTTCATTACCATGTGTGTGGCATGTGCTGGAAAAGTGTGTGGTGCATGGCATGGTAGGGATCTCCTAACCCAGTATTTTCTGTATCAGGCCCTTTAACTTGATTTGGGGTTTAAAGATTGAGGGTCAAGACCAGATTTTGTGAATAATATCTGTATTCGTAGCTCCACATATGTCACAAGGAGAAACGGGTATCTGTACTGGTGTGGGGCTAAACCCCTATCCCTTTAGACAGAAAAGAGTGAACTTCTCATAAATATGACCATTTCCTAGCTTGGGTTATCAAACAGTGTCACTTGTTAACTGTCGAGCCCATATAGTTTGGGTTCTTCCTAAACATATCCTTAGCATAATGAACATTGTTCCTAAACCTATTATTAACTTTCATTATCTCCATAAATAGGAAAGAGTACATTTCTCCCTTTCTGAGGTTCCTGTGCATGGTGTCCTTGTGCCCAGAAACCCCTAACATCATTCATTTTAGGCAGCAGAGCTAGTGCTAATTTGTTTCAAAAGGAAGAGCCCATAAGAGTCCCTGAGGTTTAAGTATTTCCAATGATCCCTAGATGATGGGCTCCACTTAAGTTGGAGATATTTAAAAGCAACCACCCTCTTACTTGAGGTCCCATTCCTCTGGTTCTCACTGGATGGTGTCACACTCTTAACAGAGGGCATCTCTAAAGGAGGTTTGTAGAACTGCAGATGAAATCTATCCACTTCCTTTGTAGCAGACCACATTTCTAGTAGTTTGTCAAGTCAACAACTTTTTGGAGAGGGTCTTCTCATACTAGGTAATGACCCAGGGGGACTCTGATCTTATGAAGGCAGCTGATCCTGCCCACACTGGGGGATTAGCAGTACCATGGTTGTTTATGTGCAGTAATGTGAAGCCCAACTCTACAAGTGCCATTCTGGTGTTTCTAACCCTAAGCGTCACAGGCACAGTCTGTCAACTCATGACCTGAGGCTCTACCTTTGATTGTTACATATGAAATATAAAAGAATGGTAACATAACTTTTTATGAAGCCCAAAAATATGCCTATGCATGTAATAGAACAGTGGCACTGCAAATATTTTGGCTGTTGCCACTCTGTCCATCTGCTGCAAGTGAAGCTTAAAACAAATGTGAGCCCAAAGGAATAGCTTCATCCATAGAGGTTCCAACTTGCAAACCACCATAATGCCCATATCAGGAAGTAATGTGATGCCCAGGTATTTGAGAGAGGTAATAAATCACTTAAATAAAAAGCAGCTTCTCTTCAGAGTACTGTAATTTCTTTGCTGCTGCATTATCGGCAAAAGCATGAGGTTTATTAGGGTTTAGTCATGTCCAGAAAGGCTTTAAAATTCCTCCAAGATATTTAGCAATGATTGAAATGTTCTCGCAGGGTTTTGGGAAAGCACCACTTGGTCATATGCAAAGAGTAAAGACAGCCCCCATTAGGTTTCCATCCATTCAACGTCATTGAGCAATTTATCGCTGGAAGAACTGCCGAGGGATAATCTGTATTCCTTGGTGAGTGCCCCATTGCAAGAGGGAAAAGCTAGATAACTACATTGTTGCTTAGCCCTGCTATTATTAGGTTGGAGTACAAAGGGCTTGTATAGAACATAGAAATGTCTTCAGAAACCCCATAGTGGTCATTATTTCCCTATAAGTGTTCACATATTTTAGTGTTGAAGGCCTTCTTAAAGTCCAGCAAAAAGGTCGCTGCGGGATCTGGAAACATGAGGCCCTGAATGTATAAACAGAGTTCTCAACTAGCCTACACTTCATCTACCCTTAACAAACCCCGCTTTTGTGGGCAAAATTACAGAAGGCAAGAGTGAAGCAAGTATTTTGGCCAATATAAAGGTGTAAATCTTAACATCAGCATTGTTTAGAGAGGCAGGTCTATAATTAGTGACTAGATTTTGATCTGTACTGTCCTTAGGAAGAACAACAATAAAGGCAATGTTTGAGAAGTGATGTAACTGTCCTTTCTCTTGGTAGTTCCAGAATAGAGCTTTCAGCAGGACCAGAAGCAGAGGGCACTTGACTTTAAATACTTTTATCATGGAACCTGTCATAGCCTGGAGCTGTACCAAATGACATATGTTAAATAGCCCTTTCTGTCTCCCATGACTCAAGGTGGTCAAGCCAGATGTGCAACTTGTTGGAAGGATATAGAAGGGCAAAGTGGCCTTCCAGCAAATTCTTTGACTATACTAGCATTCTCACCCACAGTACCATTCTGGATGTATAAAGGTCTGATAGAACTTCAGAAATAGGGCACTAATATCTTTTGTTGTAGTTGCTACCCTGCCCGTCTCTTGGTCCAGAATCTTAGATATTAGTAGTATGTAGTTGCCTGCATTGTGCCTGCAAAGCTGAGAGTTTAGATGGACAGTTACTCTGAACCCCTGGAATGATTGTATAGGTGGTGTTAGTATAGGTGCCCACTCTCATATTTCAAGAGAGAATATTGTTTATGGTCCATAGTGCCTGCTGATCTTTAAATCTAGTGTTACACTGGAGAAAAACCTCATTCACCTGCATTCTTTGTACATCTAACTTTGCTAGCAAGTTTAACTTCGCTACCAGGCACAAGCTTTTGAGGTCTAACTTTAATGTGTCCTACCAGACCATAACATATATGGATCCCAGTGAGTTGCTGTCTAGGAAGAGGCGTACTCTGCTGCATGACTTCTACTAAACCTGTATTTTGAAAGATAAGAGGGTTAACTGTCCATAGCTTGCTTTTTTCTTCCTCAGATAAGCCTAAGAATGTACACAGTGCAGCAGCAGTATCGTTGAAGTGGGTGAGATTATTTCAGCATGGACTTCCTGCAATAATATATCTTCTGATGTCAACTAGTAATAAAGCCTACTGGACTGCAACATATTAGAGGCAATGTAGGTGAACCTGTTTTCTTCCAGATGCAAATATCACCATGCATCCTGTATTCCCAAATTATCAAAATAATGCTTAATAACTTTCTGCGTTTGCGTATACTGTTCACTGCAAGGGGAGGCAAGAACTGGGGAAGGCATTTGATAACAGGGAGGTAAATAACTCTGTAAAGAAAGAAGTGTGCTTAGCATTGTTGTAGAACAGTACCTTCCCAGTTGGTCTGTGCAGAAGTGGGTATACCTTGTATGACTGACATGCCAAATGGCTGTGATGTATTCAAATGTTGCTTGATTGACTGCCATGCAGATTTAACAGTGACATTGTGCATACATTGGTTATTGATTTAAATATCTGTCAAGCATGGTACAGGACAGAATGGGAAATTTACCCTTTTTCTCAATGTAGTGCGATCTCGGAGTTGGTATATTTAATTTGCAGGGGGGGGCTTGACTCCTGCAAAAATATAAAAACAAAATTAAATTACTTGGAGTTATATAGTGCTGTTTCTTTAGCTTTAGCTAACTGTACTGCCCTCTCGAGCTTACATCCCAAATACCTGATGAATATTCATGTGACCTATGAAGACATCAACATAAATATTCATTCATTATTCAAACATGTCAAAGGGGTGTTGGGTAGTGGGTGGGGTTTAGACAGGACTTGCTACTACACACCCAGGGAAGTACTGTTCTACATCATCACCAGGTGTGGGACATTAAGGGTGTATATTTTATTTATTTATTTAACATTTGTTTACTTAGGAAGTCCGACTTGGAACGAGCCAATTTTCAGTGGAGGCCCAGGGAAAAACCCTCCAGATGCATGTCTTTATTAGCTAAATTATTATCTCCCTGTCCGCTTCCACGTGTTACTCATAAAACAGTACCATCTCTAATACTAGATTTTACTTTAACAGTCTTAATCAAAATAATAATTCCAGCCTTGGCATGTACATTCAAATTATCATAATATTTCTATTTAGAAAAAAACTGCCTGTTACTCTGACAACAAGTTTACATTTATGCATAACCACACCATTTGCGGCAAGCCAGTTTAAACATCACTGCATTACATTGTGTTTAGTTTTAAAATTCAAGCCGTGCACATCGATGGTAACATAAAAAAACATCTACACAAAAGTGAGTAGCGAACAAACCAATAAAATGCAAACTAAAAGACAAACCAAAGGCTGCTAAAACCCTTCTGTTTATTGATACAATGAATAAAAGTAAAATCTGATAAGCGCTTTTGTCTCAAAATATAAAAAGTGCTGAGTCTTCTTCAGATAATGAAATGCAATATGACCATCACTTTTATTCTGTCCCAAAATCAGCTGAATCAACTTGGAGCCCAAACTTTTAAAGAGCTATACTCATTAAAAATACCTCTATTCATAGCCGTTAACTTAAGCAAACTATTAATAGAGATATTTTCATTTAAACATGATGGCATGGATGCATCCAACAAAAGTTGCCACCATAATTCTTGAGTCTGTAGAATTAGCGGCCAGGCATCGCCTCTTGAATCAACATTAACCTTCTCAAGAATATCAAACTGAAACATGATCACTTTTCCTTACAGTATGTTGATATAAAGCATTAGTTGACTTTATTCTATTAATTTCAATTTAAATTTTTTATAAATAATTTAATTGTATAACATTAAATGGTTAACAAGTTGTTTATATCTTGCGTCTCTCAAAAGCTTGGTCCCTGCACCCCCAAACCTCATGGCACTTCTGGGCTTTAATAATGTTTTTTTTAATGATTATTGGACCATGAATTTATACTGAAGTTGCTGGCAATGCCAAAATAGCTGCTAACTTTTATCAGCTGATCTGCCTGTACAAGCACATCCTGCTCAAGTGCAGCATGTTGGCCTAATCTGGTTTTACTGATTGCATTAAATGCAATAATTTGTTATGTTTGTATATTTTGCCTCTTATAACCTGACTCAGTTACAGCCCTATGGCCCTTTAATATTTAACAATCCTTTTTAGCTAAGAGAACTCTGTTTTATCCCTCAGTGAATTATGTGCTCTGCAGTCAGTTTACAATGCAGAACTACTTGGCACCATTTTTAATTAAAATAGTTCCATTCCCTGGTTATTGCACTATTAACACACTGTCCTGCTGTGATCTGCAGGCATCCTCTTTACTTGAGTAGTTTTGTTCCCCTAGCATCTTTACATCCCTTACTGTTTTATTCCTCCCCAAAATGGATTTTGTCAGCTGCCCTAGCTGATGTTCAGAGTACAATCTGCAGCAAGTTAACTAATAATGCTTTCTCCTCTAGAATGCACTGTTTGGTAGATTAGCTCTGAGTTTTCATTTTTGCTGAGGTTATATTTTTCTTAACAAAATGTGTTGTCAGGTAAGAACTGAAGATGAGGCCTGGAAAAGGGACAAAACAGTGATACATTTTAACATATCTGGAAAATGAATGAAATATCTCTGCAGGAAGTTCAGCTTGATAACTAAATTTTAAATGTCAGAAATATGCATTCTTAAAAATCCATTAGCAATTATATTGTTAATAAAAAAATGGCATTCCTGACAATCTGAGAGGATTATTTTCTTATTTAATGCAGTGTAAATAGATCATTGTTTTGTCCTAATTTTAGTATAGAATTAGCCATAGCTAACCTATTCTTCTAATGTTTGCTCTCTGATTATTTGCCCTTTCTTGCAGTTTAATATCCTGGATGTTGCAGCGAGATCCAAAGAAGAGGGCATCACTGGAGCATATTGAAAGCCATCCCTGGCTGCAGGGAGTAGACCCTTCTCCTGCCAGTCGCTGTGTCCTGCCCCTCACATCCTATAAGAGTGTATCGCAAAAAGAGCATGAGGTGATCATCCAGGCGATGACATGCGGAAACATTGCAGACAAAGAAACCATTCAAAAGTAAGCAATACAGGATGACAGCTGATAAATGGGGTATAAAGGGGTTTGAAGTCCATCTACTCAAGCATGCTGGGGTGGGGGGATGTTGCCCAGCTAGCAACAGAATACAAACATATAGTGAATGCTGCTATTTAGACATCCAGTAAATGCTTTAGGTAAGATGAGCAATATTCATGGCTGGGGGAGGGGGGACTCAACAGGCCATGTAGGAGAAAGTGTGCTCCAACCAATCTGAGTAAGTGCTATGCTTAGTCTAACCCCTGAGCATGTCTTTTGAGCATGTCTTACCAGAATGTGAGTGCACAGGGTGGGGGTTGTCTTTCGAGCCACTCAGAGCAGAAGTATCACAGTGACTATACAGCACTACCCAGGGTGGTTTTGCTGTAAAATCTGCAAGTTGTTTTATTGCTGTAACTGGAAATCCTGAGTCTTTGCTGCTGTGATTTTACTGAGGAAAAGTGAACCTGAAAGTATTGTGCTGCCTTCATTTAACATGGTTTTAGTTACCCCTGGTAGTATTAGAGATAGGGGTAAGATGTCACTTGCCTTTCTATTTGTACTACCCCATTGTTCAGGTTGGGCATTGGTATTTTTCTCCAAGTAAGTGGACTCTTTTAGTTCTTTTCTTAGATTTGTATTTATGGAGGTTTCTGTAGATGATAAATAATCTTTAGAATAAATATTTGATTTATTGCTTGCAAAACTCATGACGTATATTGCAGGTCTATTCAGTAACATTATAAGGTAGCACCTGTAACATGCCCTTTGTTGTGTCTGAATAAGAAAGGAAGGATCTGTACTGCCTTAGGTCTGGGAACTTTTAAGCTGCCTTAGACAGGGATGATGGTCTAAGCAACATATAGTAATGAAAATGTGCACATGATGCAGACTGCAGAGTAAGTGACAGTATTTATCCACAAGCTGAGTAAATCCCACTATACCTTACACTTTGGACCAGGTTGCTTTTCTTGTGCAGCACACCAGTGTTAATATTTGATACTAAATGTATTTATTTATTTGTCATTTGTTAACTGGGTTGGTCCAACTGAGTCAAAAGGCCCATTTTCAGTGGAGACCCGAGGAGAAAAGCTCCAGTTGCATTTTACAGTCACACACAAAGTAATAGTCAATATAAAAAAAAAACAATTCAGTTGTATAAAAAGGAATTATCTCAAAGTGAGTTAATACAACAAAGATAAATAACACAAAGTTGTTTTGCACAGATTTTAGTAAAAAATGAAATAATGTACATTATCAACAACATGGAAGTGCCATTAGGAGAAGAAAAATGGAGTTATTTATACTTAGAGGGAGGTGTGGAAGTTTTCCATGGAAGAGGGGCAAGAAAAGAAGAAAGGGAAAAAGATGGTATGTAGAAGGAACAGGTTTCTATTATAGATATTTATTACATGCACTCACATGATTTGGAAATAGTTTACTGGTTACAAACAAATAAAGGCATGACTGAAATAATTTCACGTCACTGTTTAGGTGTC
The DNA here is from genome assembly GCF_019279795.1 of Protopterus annectens. Taxonomy (NCBI): domain Eukaryota; kingdom Metazoa; phylum Chordata; order Ceratodontiformes; family Protopteridae; genus Protopterus; species Protopterus annectens. Next base: position 1,703,188,240 of record NC_056741.1, on the reverse strand, counting down.
AAAGGCTCTTGGCCAAACATTACAAAAATGTAGCCACTTTAAAATCACTTCCCAGATTAGAGTGGTTTGTTAAGTATCTGGTTTTCAGCTCAGTAGCTTGGGAAGGAACGCTGAATTGTCATTTCAGTTTCAGGGACAGATTAATAGTTCCATGGGAACAAATTCAGAAGAATGTTTTTAGTAGCACACCCACATGCCTTTTCATCTCTCTTTGTTGTTGTACTCTATCCATCACTGATCAAGGCATCTGCTTTACTGATAGCTGTTGAGTGTATATAGAAGCACAAAGTAGTAGGAAACACTTTATCCTACTATAACTTTAAAGGTAATTCTGGTTAAGGGTTAGTTACCGTGCAACAAAATAGACCTCTTTGAATGTGAATATAATACATTTTTGTGTCTTTTATTACTGCAGAGTGGTTTACATTTCTCTGGTGATCAGACAAGGGCACTGGACCAATCTGTATCTTCTCTTATTCATAGCTGAGGATGTTGGTTAGGCTGGAACTGTAGGAATATGCCTTTCTTCATCAAACTAGTCCAGTGAGATGCTTAACTTCAACCTCTTCTACTATCAGTAAAGGAATATACCGAACTTCAGTTTAACATTTTCTCTAACATGAACTCAGGGTGCAAAGCTTACCTGTTATAAAACCCTAGCCTTATGTGTTAACACTGTAAAATTTGAACCCAAGTGTGTAGGCTATGGCTAGAACACACATGTATCAGCACTTCCTGTACCATAGGTAGCTGTGCTACATGTTGAGATGCTGACATTGTTGCCATGCAGTGAGTTTCAGCTTTGGCCCCTGACTGCTGTGAGATTTCGTATCAAGCATTGCATTCGCCCACATTCATGATTTTTAATAAATTACTTTTTCTTTTCAGTCCATCAGTGCTTTTTGTAAGATATTGAGAATACGATAGATATTTGTATGAGGGAATAAAGTTCTGTAAAAATGCTAGTAGGCACCTTATTAATTTGATTTCTTAATGGACTAGTCCTACAGAATACTGCACTGCTTTTTGTTGGGGAGACCTGTGTGTGCCAGCAATGAAGGCTATTCTATACAAGGCAATTAAAGCTTGCCTTATGGGTGTTGAAAGCAATTGTGGAGTGTACAGAACCATAAAAGTTTACATCAGATGTGATATGTGCATTAATTGCTTGTGGAGTAGTGGACTGCTGTGGTGTAGAAACTACTAACATTAATGGAGCAAGTAACCAGCTCAGGAAAAAACTGATGAGTCAGGCAAGGGTGCCCGCAGGCAGGTGTAAGGGGATGCACTTGTACCCCCATTGAACCGGCTGGCCAGGAAGTTAATTTTCTTTTAAATAAAAAAAAAATCTGTTGTTTTTTTAAGGGCACTCTTCTTTAAGAATGCCTTTTGCATCCAGTTGCACAGATGCTGCTGCATCTGTTCGACCAATAGTTTGTCTTCATCTTCCGTGCCTGCACGGAATTGGAATTCCAGAAGATGTTTCGACTGCGGACAAAGGTACAAATGAGAGGTAGGTGTGTGATGTGTGATGTGTGTGTGTGTGTGAAATAGGTATGGGTGTGTGAATGTAAGAAGTAGGTAGGTAGGGGTGTGTATGCATGTATGTAAGAAGTATGTAGGTAAAGGTAATAGTGTGTGAAAGGAGTAGGTAAGTCTGTGTGTGTGTTTGTAAGAGGGAGGTAGGGGTATGTGTGTGTTTAAGTAAGAGGGAGGTAGAAGTGTGTGTGTGTGTGTGTGTGGGGGGGGGGGGTCATACCTCGCAAGTATCCAAATTTTTGCCTCATATTTTTGGTTTTCTCATAAAATTGTGTTTTTTTCTGGCAAATCACAGAGAATTGAAGTTAGAAAATAATGGCAGATATTTGAGATTTAGAGTTTGTGTCCTCAGAAAATACATACTAATGCAAACCTTTTTTTTTTTATCCACTTTCTAAGGAGGTAGGGGGATGTATGTGCATATCATACCTCTCAACTGTACAGATTTTCACAGAATGTTCAGATTTTTGCCTTATATTTTTGGTCTGTTCTTCATAATTTTTTTTTGACAAATGACTGGGATGACCTAAGAATTAAAGTTACTAAATAATGACATGTATTTGAGTATAAGACATCATATCCTTTAGAAAATGCATTCTAACACAATTCCTGTTATTTTACCAACTTTCTAAATGTATCTCTAGTTGTGGGCCTTTGTCCCCAACATTATAACAGGCTTTGTCTAGATTTATTGTGCTAAGAGATTGAGAGGTTTGTGTGTGTGTGTGTGTGTGTGTGTGTGTGTGTGTGTGTGTGTGTGTGTGTGTGTGTGTGTGTGTGTGTGTAAGAAGGAGGTAGCATACCCTTCAGCTGTCCAGATTTTTGCCCTATATTACTCCTAAAAGAATTGAAGTTGCTAAATAACAGGAATTTGAGTTTGACATCATATCCTGTTATTTTAGCAATAAGAGGTTGAGGTGTGTATGTGTGTGTGTGTGGGAGAGAGAGAGAGAGAGAGTGTGTGAAATGCCCTATTTACATACCTCTCAACCTCCTAGTGCAAGAAATCTGGACAAAGCCTGACAAAATGGGGGAGGGGGCAAATTTTAAATATTGCTCTTATAAACTTAGAAAGCTGCTACAGGGTTTGTTTTAACATACATTTCTTGAAGGATTTTACGTCTGAAACTCAAATGCATGTCATTATTTAGTAACTTCAATCCTCAGATCATCCCAGTGATTTGCCAGAAAACCACTCATTTTGTGAGGAATAGAACAAAATTATAAGGCAAAAATCTTCTGCAAAAAATCTGTACTGTTCAGAGGTATGCCTGTTAGAAGGTGGAATTTATTTTCAAGTACATTTTCAAGGAATTGTGAGCTTCAAGGGAAGAGAAGTTTATTGCTGCTCATGCTAAGACTGCTTAAAATGTGCAACTGCTTTGTTTAGCAAATGGTATCACTATTGTGGTGTAGAATTTTAAAGTAGTGTTACTAGTACAGCAGGTAGCATACTTGCACCTTAATGTAGAGGGGTGTGGGTTCTAGTCCCACAGCATGTAGATTTGTATTTTAAGGGGGGTGGGGTGCTGCAGTCCTTAGTATGTCCTCCTTTGGATGAGATGTCTAGTAACTGTGAACCTGTTTTTCAGCTTGCCACCCATTCCCTATTGCAGTATGCCAGCTTGCCATTTATTAATGTGACATAGGCAATTTATTCTTTAAGGGTAGCAGGCACTGAATTTGTAGACGAAACACTGATATATAAAGTTGTTTTCTAGCAGCACCCTCTCCATTACTTTCAGATCTCTTTAATGTGGAATTATTCAGATGACTTTTATTTCTGCAGAGATTGTGGATGTTGACTGTTATTGGTGAATTGTAATAACAGAAATATGAGTGGTCTTTTATGGTTGAAATGTTCTAAACTGAGCAGTTTGTCATTATTGATTCATATGTTTTGTTTTATTGAAAAATGTTCAAAACTATACATTTAAAACACACACTAACAAGTGGTGCTGTATTATACAAGGGATATAATTCAATTATACATTATAATTAATAAAATCAGGAAGGTGAATCAAAGAACTTTTACATGGTTCTAAAAATGTGTGCAAGAGGCCTATGATTTGAAAACAGCCCAAAGGTAAGCTTTAACCTGCCACTGGCCAGATGCATTTTCTTTGAATGTGGGCTTCAATGCTGTTTCATTGAATGTGAGTTTCAAAGGCAGAGAAGTTTTAATGCTGAGTCCGTTTCATTGCAAGACTATTGCTTAGTTCAGCAAATGTCTATCAGTGTTTGTGCTATAAAGTTTGAAATAAAAGTTATAAATGAAATCCAAATATCTGTAATCAGTGTAGAAGTAAAGCATAAAACAGTATGAACAAAGCAAAAAACAGTATGAACATTGATAGTTTTGAACAGTGTTTATGGCAAATGGGGAGAAATAGCCAAGTAATGGGACACTGGAATGGCTGCGTGGAGGGGGCTCTGCATGGGGGCACTCTGGATTTGCACCCCCCCTGCAAAAAATCCTGCAGGCTTCCCTGGGGGACAGGTGCAGGTATCTACAAAGTTTTGGGCAGCAGTGTAATCTGTCTGACTACAGAAGCAAAGTTAGTTAATACAGTTACCTCTTGCTAAAATCTCAATACCTCAGTATGAAGGTATGGGATTTAATTTGCTGTTAAACAGTCTCTGCTCTGGCAGTATGTAAATGATACTACTGTTATCTAGTCAACTTCAATATTACCAACACTTTAATCTCTCACACAAGAATTTTTTACTGCCTCTAACTCCAAATGTTTTAAAAGCAAATACACAATATAAATATTCTTTGCTGTCTATTCATATTGTATTGAAAATGAAAGCATGACTGAGTAATGGTAAACCCTTGATGTTTCTCTCAGACATTCTTTCTGTAAGTGATTAGGAGTAAATTTTTTTTTTATTTGGACAAGTAATGGTAACCCCTCTAAAACCCCCCTGTATGTTGGGGAAACAGATTCACTGTAGAATCATTTGCCTTTTCCTTCAATTTAATTCTTCATTTGTAGTTCTAAGTTGTATCACTTCACTGCCATTGTTGGTATTGTAGTATTCTTGAAAATTTTGTAACTACCTTGTGGTAGCCACCTCTGTACTGTACTGTAATTTTCTGTATTGTATTAGCCTATTGGACCTTTTCTCCCCTGGCCTCCACTGAAAATGGGCTCTTGTCAGCCCAGTGGATTTTCCCAGTAAACAAATGTCATAAATAAATAAATAAATAAAATAAAGGGAATGAGTAGCACAACATTGTGGTGAATATTATGAGTCTAATTATTGAGGTTTAACATTTTGTAGTCTTATGTGAACTTTCAGTTAGAGTTGAAATTTTAAAAGCTAAAACAGTGTTACGAAAACAAAAAACATGCTTCATTTTAAAGTCCCTCATAATTAAAAGAATGAATAGTAAAATTTTTTGGAAAGCATTCATATTGGAACCATATTAATTAGAGGACTATCTGTCTATCTAACTATATGTGTGTGTGTGTGTGTGTGTGTGTGTGTGTGTGTATATATATGTGTGTGTGTGTGTATATATATATGTGTGTGTGTGTGTGTCTGTCTGTTTTTAATTATTGACAAACAGAAGCATCAAAATGCAGATAGTTACAACCAATTACAAAACTTTAGTTTTTATTTTTATTATACATTTGTTTACCTTGATAGCACACTGTTATTTATTTATTTTTTACATTTTTAATAGCATATTAAACTGTTATTTTATTTTATATTTCTCCACTCTAGTACACTGTTATTTTATTTTACATTTGTTTACCAGCATAAGGCACTATTATTTTGTTATTTGTCAATAGGGTTAGTGCACTGTTATATAATTATACATTTGTTTATGTCAGTAATATGTGGTTATTTTATGTTACATTTGTTTTCTCTGTAGTACTGTTATTTTATTTGAAATGTTTACCAGCCTAATACACTGTTGTTTTAATTTACATTTATTTATCAGGGTAATGCATTATTTTATTTTACATTTGATTATCTTAGTAATAGTTTGCTATTTTATTTTACATTTGTTTACTTGGCTAGTACACTGTTATATTTTACATTTGTTTATAAAAGATAGTTTTATTATACATTTGTTTACCTCGGTAGCACGCTTATTTTATTTTATATTTGTTAGCTTAGGGTGATGTGCAGACCTGCAGTAATTACAGAGGGATAAAATTGATCAGTCACAGCTTGAAGTTATGGGAAAGAGTAGTGGAAGCTAGGTTAAGAAGGGAGGTGATGATTAGTGATCAGCAGTATGGTTTCATGCTAGGAAAGAGCACTACAGATGCAATATTTGCTCTGAGAGTGTTGTTGGAGAAATACAGAGAAGGTCAGAAGGAGTTGCATTATGTCTTTGTGGACTTAGGGTGCCTAGAGAGGAGTTGTGGTATAGTATGTGGAAGTCGGGAGTGGCAGAGAAGTATGTAAGAGTGGTACAGGATATGTACAAGGGTAGTGTGACAGTGGAGAGGACTGCGGTGGGAGTGACAGATACGTTTAAGGTGGAGGTGGGATTACATCAAGGATCAGCTCTGAGCCCTTTCTTATTTGCACTGATGATGGACAGGTTGACAGATGAGATTAGACAGGAGGCCCCGTGGACTATGATGTTTGCAGATGACATTGTGATATGTAGTGAGAGTGGGGAACAGGTTGAGGAGACCCTTGAGAGGTGGAGATATGCTTTAGAGAGGAGAAGAATGAAGGTCAGCAGGGCTAAAACAGAATATGTGTGTGAATGAAAGGGTTGGTAAAGGAATGGTGATGATGCAGGGAGTAGAGTTGGTAAAGGTGGATGAGTTTAAGTACTTGGGATCAACAGTTCAGAGTAATGGTGAGTGTGGAAGAGAGGTGAAGAAGAGAGTACAGGCAGGGTGGAATGGGTGGAGAAGAGTGTCAGGAGTGATTTGTGACAGACGGGTACCAGTAAGAGTGAAAGGGAAGGTCTACAAGAGGGTAGTGAGACCAGCTATGTTATATGGGTTGGAGTCAGTGGCATTGATAAAAAGGCAGGAGTCTGAGCTGGATGTGGCAGAGTTAAAGATGTTAAGATTTGAACTGGGTGTGACGAGTGTAGACAGGATTAGGAATCAGTGTATTAGAGGGTCAGCTCAGGTTGGACAGTTTGGAGACAAAGCAAGGGAGGCGAGATTGCGTTGGTTTAGACATGTGCTGAGGAGGAATGTTGGGTATATTGGGAAAAGGATGCTAAGGATGGAGCTGCCAGGTAAGAGGAAAAGAGGAAGGCCTAAGATAAGGTTTATGGATGTGGTGAGAGAGGACATGCAGGCAGCTGGTGTGAAAGAGCATGATGCAGAGGACAGGAAGAAATGGAAACAGATGATCCGCTGTGGCGACCCCTAACGGGAACAGCTGAAAGACGATGATGATTACTAGCGTAGGACACTGCTATTTTATTTTACCTTTGTTTACAAGTGTAGCACACTGTTATTTTATATTATATATGTTTGCCAGAGTAGCACACTGTTATATTGCATTTGTTTCCTTGGGGTAGTTCACTGTTGTTTTATTTTACAATTGTTTATGGGCTAGCACACACTTCACTGTCTAATTTTTCATTTGTTTACTTCAGTAAATACATTGTTATTTTATTTTACATTTGTTTATATCTGTAATACTGTTATTTTATTTTACATTTCTTTACCAGTGTAATACACTGTTATGTCATTTTGCATTTGTTTGCCAGCTATATACACTGCTATTTTATTTTATGTTTATTTATTGGGGTTGTACATTGTTATTTTATATTTGTTTACCTCAGCAGTACTTTATTTTATTTTACATTTGTTTTGCAGCATTACCTTTGTTTACCAGATAAATACACTGTTCTTTTATTTTAGATTTGTTTACCGGGGTACTAAATTGTTGTTTTATTTTAAATTTAAATTAAAATTTTATTTTAAATTTAAATTACCCCACCTGGTTATAGCATTACTAGACTTGATCGCACTAACAAGAAAGGAGGTGGGGTAGCCATTCTGCATAAAGCGAAACTAAAACTGATTCCTCTAGACCTTACTCTTACCAAAAATCCTTGTGCGGAAGTTATTTGCTCTAAAATACAACTCAATACCAATAAATCCATTAACATCATCTGTGCATATCTCCCCCCAGGAAACAACATCAACACCCTTGAAGATATACTCTACCAACTTTCTATCAAACTTCCACAGGAAACTCTAGTCCTAGGTGACTTTAATATAGATTGGCACACCTGCAATAACACTAACCCTACCTCACATATCAGCCTCTCTGGCTTCAAACAACTTATCAATAGCCCCACTAGAATCAATAAAACAAACAATAAAGCTACTACCTTAGACTGGATTCTAACTAATACCCCCCAGCAAACCTACCAAACAGGCATCCTTCCTGACAACCTTAGTGACCACTCACTTACCTTTATCATTAGAAGCAAAACAAACCTAACCTTACCTACAACTTTTAGAACTCTTCATTCAAAAAAACATTTTAACCCTGATCAGTTTCAAGCTGAACTATTCCAATGTCATTGGGCCCCTCTAAAACATCTCCCACTCAATAAAGCTGTGGAACACTTCAACTCAACATTCCTAGCAATACTTAATCAACACGCCCCAAGTCGAACCATTAGAACTAAAACTAAAACTGCTCCCTGGCTAACCTCAAATACAAAACATAAAATCGCCCTCAGAAATAAATCTTGGCATAAGTGGCGTTCCACCAAAAGTCAAATAGACCATCAAAAGTTTAGAGAGCTTAGAAATAGTACTAAAAAAGCCATCCTAACAGACAAAAAGAACTATTACTTTCAACTTCAAAAAAACACCAAAAATGAACCTAAAAAATTCTGGTAGAGTATTAATAGTCTCCTGACCCCAGGCCAAATAATTACACCAAACCCTCAGGATTCTGACCCTGACAATCCCACAATAACAGCCAATAACTTTAATTCCTTCTTCACTAATTCTATACAAACTCTAGCCAACCAACTATCTCCTGATACTTCTCAACTATCTCCAAATACCTTAATAAATACCATTCCTCCCCTTCACCTACAACCTGTATCTACCTCTTATATACAATCACTCATTCAAAAACTCAAACCTACCACCCCTTCTGCAGACAAACTTCCTGCTGAATTCCTGCAACTAGCAGCAAAGGCCATTGCTTACCCTGTCTCTATCTTGATAAACAGATCAATAAAAGAAGGTATTTTCCCAGCAATCTGGAAAATATCTCATATCATACCCCTCCATAAAGGAGGCAAATCTTACGACTACTCCAACTATCGTCCCATAGCACTTTTATCCCCCTTAGCTAAAATCACAGAAAAATGCATACATAAACAACTGCTCAACCACCTCCTCAAGAATGGCCTTCTGGCTGACACACAACATGGTTTTAGACCTGATCACAGTACTACTACAGCTCTTCTCTCCTTCACCAACACTATTAACTTAAACCGCAACAACAATAAACTTACATCTTCACTTTTCATAGACCTTTCAAAAGCCTTTGACATGGTTAATCACACACTTCTCTTGCACACACTAAAATCTCTGGCCCTGGAGCCTTCTTCCCTTACCTGGTTCTCTTCCTATCTTGCAAATCGTCAGCAAGCTGTACTCTGGAACAATTCTCTCTCTACTCTCCTTCCTATATCTTTAGGAGTACCTCAAGGGTCTATCCTAGGCCCTCTTCTCTTTTCTATCTTTATTAATGACCTTCAATCATCTCTACCTAATACTACCTGCATACAATATGCAGATGACTCCACTATAATCTGTACTGCCTCTTCTCAAACTGAACTCCAGTTTCAAACACAATCAGCCTTCTCAACTGTTGAACAGTGGTTCTCCAACCGCTGTCTACTCCTTAACCCCAAAAAAACTAAATTATTACTCTTCCCACCCACCCGTAAATCTACCTTGACAAACTTCTGTATTACTTCAACTGACAACACAGTAATCTCTCCTGACTCCTCAACCAAACTTCTTGGTGTTATTATCGATAATAATCTCAACTATGATTGCCACATCAACACTACAATAAAAGCTGTTAATAAAAAGACTAGATCCCTATACAGAATAAAGCCCTTCCTCACACCTGAAGCTAGGATAACCTTAGCCCAAACACACCTTATCTCTACCCTTCTGTATGCTTCCTCTATTTACACGAATCTATCCAAAAGTAACCTTAAGAAACTTACTACATCTTACCACAATATTGCCCGTTTTGCCACCTCCTCCCAATTCAGAGCTCATCACTGTATAAACCTAAAACAACTACACTGGCTGGAACTCCCTAACAAGCTCATTTTTCAACAACTCTTAATAGCATACAAAATTTTACACCAATCTTCTAAAACACCAGCTCTTTCCAACCTCCTGACTCCTTATATCAACCTGAAACAACTACGCTCCTCTGATAAATCACTTGTTAATAGTACCAAAATTATGAATTCTGCAGGCAATTCCCTTTTCTCTAACTCAATAGGCAAAATATGGAATAATCTTCCATCTACTTTGTCCTCTTTGCCTACTCTCCAACTATTTAAGAAACAACTTTCCATACATCTTAATAAATTCTGGCTTTGCTCTTGTACCAACCCAGACTAGCCTGTAGACACCCTCATATTTCTTATAAACTTTTTCATCCACTTGCATTTCTTCTTCTACTCCAACTGAGTTATTATCCCTTGATTGTAAATATTACTTAACTCACTAAAAAAAAAAAAAAAAAAAAAAAAAAAATTTGTGTTTAGATTTGATACCTTATTAGATTGTTTTGCTAGTTCTAACCTATGACCTCACTTAATTAGTTAAGATGTTTAATATTTGTACTTACATTTTTTCCCTTTGTATAATACAATTGTACTTGATCCTTTTATGTATTTCCAATAACTGTTTCAATCCTCTGGAGCTTTTCTCCCCGGGCCTCCACTGAAAATGGACATTAATCCAGCTGGACTAGCCCGGTCAACAAATGTAAAATAAAATAAATAAATAAAATTAAACTTGTTTATTGGTGTAGCACACTGTTTTATTTTACATTTGTTTACCTGACTATACACTGAACACTGTTGGTTATTTGCAGGTAGAACGTGAGTTACGAAATAAAAGCAAATTTCCTCTTGAGAACAGTTAATCAAAGCACTACATTTTGAATAGTAGTACGCTTCTGGAAAGGCTGTTTCTAAGGTAGAGGCTATGTGCTAACCCTGCCCCTATTCACTGCCCTACATCTTTTCTTAGGAAAAAAAACTTTCATAATATTACCAGTGCACAGGACACCTACATACACACATGACATAGAGTAGCACACATGCACAACACTAAATCTATCCCTCTCCGTAGTCCTTTGCTGCAACCTTAATGCGCAAACACATGCACACACACTCCAAACCCTAATGCCGAAATGTTCAGTATATCTGAAAGTTTTGGCATTAAAAAGCCAAACCCGCACTTACCTTAACCACAAACAGTGAATCTTCCCCCTTTTGACGTCTCCGGAACTCATACCTCTCAACCTCCAGATCAGAGAATCAGAGACAAAGGACCTTAAAATCAGACATTCAGGGACACCTCATTAACATAAGATATGCATATTTAAGTAAGTGCATTAATGGACACACTCACCATTCATTCAATTACACAAAGACAGGGCATCATTTTAAGCATTTTTTATTAGAGAATTATATACATTGACATGTCAAAATAGAGGATTATTCATATTTTTCATGAAAACTGTATAAAAATTAAAGTCAGACATGTTCAGCCCCCCCCCTCACAAATACCCTTACAAAATGGCGCTTATATGGAACAGAAGCAATACATGGTATAAGGCAAGTACATTCAGACTACTGATTCAACTTCAGCATCTTGGCAGGCAGCGTACGTTTCTGCAGCTGATGCCATGGAAGAATGTTCTTTGTTGTCAGCCGCTGTTGGTTTTCTTGCTGCTTCCAGCATGTCCTTAGTATGCTTTATACAGCAGCAGTCATTGTCCGCGTTCACAGTACCAGACATTGTCCTTAGGATGCTTTACACCTGAGCAGTCATTGTCCTCGTTCACAGTAACAGTCATTGTCATTAGGATGCTTTACACAGCAGCAGTCATTGTCCTCGTTCACAGTACCAGTCATTGTCCTTAGGATGCTTTACACAGTAGCAATCATTGTCCTCGTTCACAGTACCAGTCATTGTCCTTAGGATGCTTTACACAGCAGCAGTCATTGTCCTCGTTCACAGTACCAGTCATTGTCCTTAGGATGCTTTACACAGCAGCAGTCATTGTCCTCGTTCACAGTACCAGTCATTGTCCTTAGGATGCTTCCCACAGCAGCAGTCATTGTCCTCGTTCACATTACCAGTCATTGTCCTTAGGATGCTTTACACAGTAGCAATCATTGTCCTCGTTCACAGTACCAGTCATTGTCCTTAGCATGCTTCCCACAGCAGCAGTCATTGTCCTCGTTCACAGTACCAGTCATTGTCCTTAGCATGCTTTACACAGCAGAAGTCATTGTCCTCATTCACAGTACCAGTCATTGTCCTTAGGATGCTTTACACAGCAGCAGTCATCCTCCTCGTTCACAGTACCAGTCATTGTCCTTAGGATGCTTTACACAGCAGCAGTCATTGTCCTCGTTCACAGTACCAGTCATTGTCCTTAGGATGCTTTACACAGGAGCAGTCATTGTCCTCGTTCACAGTACCAGTCATTGTCCTTAGCATGCTTTACACAGCAGCAGTCATTGTCCTCGTTCACAATACCAGTCATTGTCCTTAGCATGCTTCCCACAGCAGCAGTCATTGTCCTCATTCACAGTACCAGTCATTGTCCTTAGCATGCTTTACACAGCAGCAGTCATTGTCCTTGTTCACAGTACCAGTCATTATCCTTAGCATGCTTCCCACAGCAGCAGTCATTGTCCTCATTCACAGTACCAGTCATTGTCCTTAGGATCCTTTACACAGCAGCAGTCATTGTCCTCGTTCACAGTACCAGTCATTGTCCTCGTTCACAGTACCAGTCATTGTCCTTAGCATGCTTTACACAGCAGCAGTCATTATCCTGGTTCACAGTACCAGTCATTATCCTTAGCATGCTTCCCACAGCAGCAGTCATTGTCCTCGTTCACAGTACCAGTCATTGTCCTCGTTCACAGTACCAGTCATTGTCCTTAGGATGCTTTACACAGCAGCAGTCATTGTCCTCATTCACAGTACCAGTCATTGTCCTTAGGATGCTTTACACAGCAGCAGTCATTGTCCTCGTTCACAGTACCAGTCATTGTCCTTAGCATGCTTTACACAGCAGCAATCATTGTCCTCGTTCACAGTACCAGTCATTATCCTTAGCATGCTTCCCACAGCAGCAGTCATTGTCCTCGTTCACAGTACCAGTCATTGTCCTTACGATGCTTTACACAGCAGCAGTCATTGTCCTCGTTCACAGTACCAGTCATTGTCCTTAGGATGCTTTACACAGCAGCAGTCATTGTCCTCGTTCACAGTACCAGTCATTGTCCTTAGCATGCTTTACACAGCAGCAGTCATTGTCCTCGTTCACAGTACCAGTCATTGTCCTTAGGATGCTTTACACAGCAGCAGTCATTGTCCTTGTTCACAGTACCAGTCATTGTCCTTAGGATGCTTTACACAGCAGCAGTCATTGTCCTCGTTCACAGTACCAGTCATTGTCCTTAGGATGCTTTACACAGCAGCAGTCATTGTCCTCGTTCACAGTACCAGTCATTGTCCTTAGGATGCTTTACACAGCAGCAGTCATTGTCCTCATTCACAGTACCAGTCATTGTCCTTAGCATGCTTTACACAGCAGCAGTCATTGTCCTCGTTCACAATACCAGTCATTGTCCTTAGCATGCTTCCCACAGCAGCAGTCATTGTCCTCGTTCACTGTACCAGTCATTGTCCTTAGCATGCTTTACACAGCAGCAGTCATTGTCCTCGTTCACAGTACCAGTCATTGTCCTTAGGATCCTTTACACAGCAGCAGTCATTGTCCTCGTTCACAGTACCAGTCATTGTCCTCGTTCACAGTACCAGTCGTTGTCCTCGTTCACAGTACCATTCATTGTCCTTAGCATGCTTTACACAGCAGCAGTCATTGTCCTCGTTCACAGTATCAGTCATTATCCTTAGCATGCTTCCCACAGCAGCAGTCATTGTCCTCGTTCACAGTACCAGTCATTGTCCTCATTCACAGTACCAGTCATTGTCCTTAGGTTGCTTTACACAGCAGCAGTCATTGTCCTCATTCACAGTACCAGTCATTGTCCTTAGGATGCTTTACACAGCAGCAGTCATTGTCCTCATTCACAGTACCAGTCATTGTCCTTAGGATGCTTTGCACAGCAGCAGTCATTGTCCTCGTTCACAGTACCAGTCATTGTCCTTAGGATCCTTTACACAGCAGCAGTCATTGTCCTCGTTCACAGTACCAGTCATTGTCCTCATTCACAGTACCAGTCATTGTCCTTAGGATGCTTTACACAGCAGCAGTCATTGTCCTTGTCCACAGTACCAGTCATTGTCCTTAGAATGCTTTACACAGCAGCAGTCATTGTCCTCGTTCACAGTACCAGTCATTGTCCTTAGGATGCTTTACACAGCAGCAGTCATTGTCCTTGTTCACAGTACCAGTCATTGTCCTCGTTCACAGTACCAGTCATTGTCCTTAGGATGATTTACACAGCATCAGTCATTGTCCTCGTCCACAGTACCAGTCTTTGTCCTTAGAATGCTTTACACAGCAGCAGTCATTGTCCTCGTTCACAGTACCAGTCATTGTCCTTAGGATGCTTTACACAGCAGCAGTCATTGTCCTCGTTCACAGTACCAGTCATTGTCCTCATTCACAGCACCAGTCATTGTCCTTAGGATGCTTTACACAGCAGCAGTCATTGTCCTCGTCCACAGTACCAGTCATTGTCCTTAGGATGCTTTACACAGCAGCAGTCATTGTCCTCGTTCACAGTACCAGTCATTGTCCTTAGGATGCTTTACACAGCAGCAGTCATTGTCCTCGTTCACAGTACCAGTCATTGTCCTCATTCACAGTACCAGTCATTGTCCTTAGGATGCTTTACACAGCAGCAGTCATTGTCCTCGTTCACAGTACCAGTCATTGTCCTTAGCATGCTTTACACAGCAGCAGTCATTGTCCTCGTTCACAGTACCAGTCATTGTCCTTAGCATGCTTTACACAGCAGCAGTCATTGTCCTCGTTCACAGTACCAGTCATTGTCCTTAGGATGCTTTACACAGCAGCAGTCATTGTCCTCGTTCACAGTACCAGTCATTGTCCTCGTTCACAGTACCAGTCATTGTCCATAGGATGCTTTACACTGCAGCAGTCATTGTCCTTGTTCATAGTACCAGTCATTGTCCTTAGGATGCTTTACACAGCAGCAGTCATTATCCTCGTTCACAGTACCAGTCATTGTCCTCATTCACAGTACCAGTCATTGTCCTTAGGATGCTTTACACAGCAGCAGTCATTGTCCTCGTCCACAGTACCAGTCATTGTCCTTAGAATGCTTTACACAGCAGCAGTCATTGTCCTCGTTCACAGTACCAGTCATTTTCCATAGGATGCTTTATACAGCAGTAGTCATTGTCCTCATTCACAGTACCAGTCATTGTCCTTAGGATGCTTTACACAGCAGCCGTCATTGTCCTCGTTCACAGTACCAGTCATTGTCCTTAGGATGCTTTACACAGTACCAGTCATTGTCCTCGTTCACAGTACCAGTCGTTGTCCTCGTTCACAGTACCATTCATTGTCCTTAGCATGCTTTACACAGCAGCAGTCATTGTCCTCGTTCACAGTACCAGTCATTATCCTTAGCATGCTTCCCACAGCAGCAGTCATTGTCCTCGTTCACAGTACCAGTCATTGTCCTCGTTCACAGTACCAGTCATTGTCCTTAGGATGCTTTACACAGCAGCAGTCATTGTCCTCATTCACAGTACCAGTCATTGTCCTTAGGATGCTTTACACAGCAGCAGTCATTGTCCTCATTCACAGTACCAGTCATTGTCCTTAGGATGCTTTGCACAGCAGCAGTCATTGTCCTCGTTCACAGTACCCGTCATTGTCCTTAGGATCCTTTACACAGCAGCAGTCATTGTCCTCGTTGACAGTACCAGTCATTGTCCTCATTCACAGTACCAGTCATTGTCCTTAGGATGCTTTACACAGCAGCAGTCATTGTCCTCGTCCACAGTACCAGTCATTGTCCTTAGAATGCTTTACACAGCAGCAGTCATTGTCCTCGTTCACAGTACCAGTCATTGTCCTTAGGATGCTTTAAACAGCAGCAGTCATTGTCCTTGTTCACAGTACCAGTCATTGTCCTCATTCACAGTACCAGTCATTGGCCTTAGGATGCTTTACACAGCAGCAGTCATTGTCCTCGTCCACAGTACCAGTCATTGTCCTTAGAATGCTTTACACAGCAGCAGTCATTGTCCTCGTTCACAGTACCAGTCATTGTCCTTAGGATGCTTTACACAGCAGCAGTCATTGTCCTCATTCACAGTACCAGTCATTGTCCTTAGGATGCTTTACACAGCAGCAGTCATTGTCCTCGTCCACAGTACCAGTCATTGTCCTTAGGATGCTTTACACAGCAGCAGTCATTGTCCTCGTTCACAGTACCAGTCATTGTCCTTAGGATGCTTTACACAGCAGCAGTCATTGTCCTCGTTCACAGTACCAGTCATTGTCCTCGTTCACAGTACCAGTCATTGTCCTTAGGATGCTTTACACAGCAGCAGTCATTGTCCTCGTTCACAGTACCAGTCATTGTCCTTAGCATGCTTTACACAGCAGCAGTCATTGTCCTCGTTCACAGTACCAGTCATTGTCCTTAGCATGCTTTACACAGCAGCAGTCATTGTCCTCGTTCACAGTACCAGTCATTGTCCTTAGGATGCTTTACACAGCAGCAGTCATTGTCCTCGTTCACAGTACCAGTCATTGTCCTCGTTCACAGTACCAGTCATTGTCCATAGGATGCTTTACACTGCAGCAGTCATTGTCCTTGTTCATAGTACCAGTCATTGTCCTTAGGATGCTTTACACAGCAGCAGTCATTGTCCTCGTTCACAGTACCAGTCATTGTCCTTAGGATGCTTTACACAGCAGCAGTCATTGTCCTCATTCACAGTACCAGTCATTGTCCTTAGGATGCTTTACACAGCAGCAGTCATTGTCCTCGTTCACAGTACCAGTCATTTTCCATAGGATGCTTTATACAGCAGTAGTCATTGTCCTCATTCACAGTACCAGTCATTGTCCTTAGGATGCTTTACACAGCAGCCGTCATTGTCCTCGTTCACAGTACCAGTCATTGTCCTTAGGATGCTTTACACAGTACCAGTCATTGTCCTCATTCACAGTACCAGTCATTGTCCTTAGTATGCTTTACACAGCAGCAGTCATTGTCCTCATTCACAGTACCAGTCATTGTCCTTAGGATGCTTTACACAGCAGCAGTCATTGTCCTTGTTCACAGTACCAGTCATTGTCCTTGTTCACAGTACCAGTCATTGTCCTTGTTCACAGTACCAGTCTTTGTCCTCGTTCACAGTACCAGTCATTGTCCTTAGCATGCTTTACACAGCAGCAGTCATTGTCCTCGTTCACAGTACCAGTCATTGTCCTTAGGATGCTTTACACAGCAGCAGTCATTGTCCTCATTCACAGTACCAGTCATTGCCCTTAGGATGCTTTACACAGTAGCAGTCATTGTCCTCGTTCATCTTTATTGCTAATAAAGAGTTTAATGTTTTTCGGACAAGTGACTGTGAGCTCAGTTTTTACTTTGTGAACCATGTTGAATGCCCGTTCTGCTTCACTGTTTGAGTGTGGTAAACAGTGAAATTCTCATTAACTTTTGAAAAGTTAGGACGTCTTTTACTGGAGGGCTCCCAAGTACCATTGACCTGTACTTTACAAAATTAGATGTCACATTCATATGACCAGTCAGTCATCTGATATACTGAAAACTCATCTTTCAGTTTGCATTGCTCCACTCGTGAGCTACAAAAACTGAAACGAGTGCCAATATCTGCTATCGCAGTTGAAGAAAGCTGCAGTTTCATAGCTGGATCCAATAAACTGGCCATGTTCTACAGCATTGCAGGGAAATGCTTTTTCATTTTTAATAGCACTGCAGAGTAAAATTGTATGGCTCTCTTGAATAGTTTCTGCTCTACTTTAGTACCCCTGATATCCGAATTTTTGTCCAGATATGTTTTGGCATCAGGACCAATATGAATTTTGCCATCTTCTAAGATTTCCTGCACTTCAAGAATTGCATCAATGCTACTTATATTGCCCAAGAACTACCTTTCAGTTGGTGGTTTCAGTACCCTACTGGCATATGCCTGAAGTACTTTGTGGATCTCATTATGCAATGTGAGAAATTTGCTTTCCCTGCTTTGCATTAGGATATTGAAATTATGCAGTGGTTCAATGGCATAATGCAGAAAGAAGAGTGCCAGCTTGATGTCATGGCTCTGCAGTCTGTCAGCTATTAGATCCACTTTAACAGACCGTGGTTTAAATGACAAGAAGTATGATCTCAGGGCGGGCCACAAGGCAAGCATTCTTTTTATGACTTTTGCCAAACTCAGCCATCGAGTGTGGGTATACCTGATCATTTTGAGAGGTTCAATATCCAGAAACAGTGCAAATTCCTTCAGCTTCTGCTGACGATGTGCACTGCTGGAAAAGTGACAATCATTGTCAGATATCAATTCCTCTACAGGTACAGCCATTGCCTTTACATCAGATTTGATACATAAATCTGCAATGTGGCACAAACAGCCCATATTGAAAATATGTGGATTAACCTCTTTTAATTTGGATAGCACCGAGTTCCGCTTGCCAATCATGGATGCAGCATTGTCTGATGAATAGGCCACCATTGTTGGTCACAGGAATGTCAAACTTGCTCAGAGTCTCCATTACACAGTCATAAATGGCTTGGCCAGTTCCACTGATACAAGCAGACATATCAAGAAATCTTACAACATTTTTACCAGTGGCATGGAAAAAAAAAAAGTAAAATCACAAGCAACCTTTCATCCCCCATATCTGTACTTTGGTCGAGGTACAAACAGTATGGCACTTTCTGACAAGCTTGTGCAACATTCTGCTGATGCTTAGGCCCCATTACATCTCTCAAAATGCAGGCAGCCTTTGTTGGTCCACAGGTCATTTTTTGTACCACCTTCGGATCCATGCCGTACCTCTTCATGTACTTCAGGAAATGATCCCCAGTCATAAATGGCAAGTTGTGTTCAGCAAGTAGGTCCATTAAGGCTACTTCAGCCTCCAGAACTTTAGCATTGGTTTGCTGAGTGGCAAACATTTCTTGTCACCTTCCTCCCAGTCAAATGTTTGGTGATCATCTTGTGCTTCTCAGTGTCCATATGCCGCTGCAAATCATTCCTCCTTCCATGTCCGACATTAATATCAGTAGCACAAGTCTTGCAAAATGCATCGCCTGGACCACGCCTGCTTTCCATTACCCAAAGGTAACCTTGGAATGTGGTCATTCTCTTCTTCTTTTCAGAGGCAGCATCTTCAGAGAAGAAAAAAGGGGGTGTAATTAGAAGGCTTCAAGGTAATTCACAGGTGTGCCGTGACGCTACACTTATACTTACAGTAAACAAAGCTGGTATGATGGCAAACAGTTGTCAAAAATATTCTTACCCTTCTGAGTTGTTGCACTATAACAGTACAAGAAACTTTGCGTTGTACCACCTTCCATTGTGGCTTGTACCACACTGTTCTGTGATTCAGCCATGCCTTTGCTTCTGAAGAAAATTAATGATTCAGATAAAAGATGGGAATCCAGTCTAGGAACCTCTAAATGTGTGTGCAACTCAGTAAGACCGAATAATACACAGCACCGCACATACTTATGCGAGTAAGTATTATTGGAAATCAATAATGCATCCAAGAAATATTAAAAATAACTCAATGCATCCAAGAAAAAAATTATTGCAAATAATTCATAACATATCCAGGAAGATTTCATTACTGCAAATGACTATGGATCCAAGGAATAAGACATTACTGCACATAATTCAAAATGCATCCAAGAAAAAAATTATTGCAAATAATTCGTAACGTATCCAGGAAAATGTCATTACTGCAAATGACTATGGATCCAAGGAAAAAATACATTACTGCACATAATTCAAAATGCACCCAAGGTAATAAAATGCATCCAAGAAAAAAATGATTGCAAATAATTCATAACGTATCCAGGAAAATTTCATTATTGCAAATGACTATGGATCCAAGGAAAAAGACATTACTGCACATAATTCAAATTGCACCCAAGGTAATTGTTGCAAATGATTCATAACTTGTCTAAGAAAATGCTTACTGAGAATGACTCATAAGAGACCCAAGAGAAAAGTCATTACTGCAAATGTTTTGTTACATTTCCAAGAGAAAGCTCATTATTACAAATGATTCATAATAAGTTTAAGAAAATGCTTATTGCAAATGATTCATAAGAGGCCAAAGAGAAAGCTGATTATTGCAAATGATTCAAAATGCACACAGGAAATGCAGACAAGGAGCATGTTATAAAACTGAAATCATGGATACGATTCTGTAGAGCATCAACCTAGTTCTTATTGCCATAAATCAGGGCCATCCTGTGAATCAACTCAAAACCTATGTTACCGTGCCAGTTACGCCAGCAACTATGTCCATACTTCAACTGTCTAGAAGTTCATAGAATTTCCAAATGTTTACCCCATACCTTTGGACTGTTCCTCTTAAACGTTGTAGTTTGCATGACTTTTGTGGCTAATCAGTGAGGACTGAATTCACTAAATAATGGCAACCATTTCAGTTTCATAGTCTAGCAACTTTATAATTTCATAAGAGCCGTACTTAAAATTTGTCACTCCCACCCATTATTTTTTGATTTGACCAGATGTTTTCAATATGAAATAATATGAACACAGCATAATAGTAACAGGACTGCCAGATGAGTTACTGGACATAGTGTTTTCACTTGATCTTCCTCTTTGTTGGGCAATTCCATTCCCTTCCAAAAGTACTTGAAAAAATCCTTTGCAAATAATTGCATACCAGCAGCTATGGTCTACAGTCAGACATGCAACACAGCTTCAGAAATGCCTTTAGCAGTGCAACTGCCCTTCTAACAGTTACTGACTCCATGTATAGAAATATTAAGGAAGGGCTCATTACAGCTGGAGTATTCATGGATAAGACAAGGGCATGTGAAACCATAAACTACAACTTGGTCATCACCAAACTGAAGCATTTTAACTTTGGTCAAAATAAAATTAATCGTTTTTGAGTTACTACAAACATGTCCATTCTAACAACTAACTTTCATCTTTGGGCACCCTTAATAATGATGTCCCTCAAGGTTCATCTTGGTGCCTTATTGTTGTCTCCTTAATAATGATGTCCCTCAAGGTCCATCTTGGTGCCTTATTGTTGTCTGTTTTCATTAAGGATCTTATCAGTGACCTCCCTGAATTAAATCACACAGTGTACTCTCATGATATACTCTTTTTCCAAGCCAATATATGTACCTCTGATCTTCAAAATCAATTTTAGTAACTCTTCTCTGAACTTTGTTGACGGGCTAAATCCAGTAAACTAATGACCAACCACATAAAGGTGATGCTCTTGCCCTCCTCTTCCCTCAACTGCCCCAACTACCAGGCATTAACACTGCAGACTATTATTCCAATATTACCCCATCAGTAGCTGAATACAATTACCTTTATTAAATTTGAGTTTTTAAGTGTCATGGGTGCACATACATTAACAGAAAAGAAAATAAGCCATAACAACATTTCCATTATGCACATATATTTTTTATTTTTTTGTTCATTCCAATGCTATATAAATTGCTCAGTTCCTGCCTTCATATAAATTTCACTCTTCCTCCTCATAAAGATAATTCTGTATATATTGTTTCCTCAAATTCCACTTATTTCTACGTAGTTTGCTCCATCCCTTTTTTTAAAGATCCCCATCTCTAGTTCTTTTATCTCCTTTACAATATTCCATACTTCAGTAATGGCAGACTTTACATTTTGACCTTTACATTGTAGTAACTGCTGCTTTGACAGCCAGTAGCATTAAACTTAGTAAAACCAAGATATGTCTAGAAAGTTCAGATCCTATATCTCATCCAAAAAAATCATTTCTTTAGTTACAATCATACCATTGCAAACACACCAAGGTTTTATTCTTCATCTGTCCCTATCCTTAATCATACACATTGATATCATAGTTAATAAAATACTCTCCCAGCTTAAATTCTGCTATAAAATCTTACATTTACCCTTGCCATCTGTCCCAAGTCTCACATCTACTTTTTCCATCTACCCACATACATCTTACAAAAATGTTCACCTCCCTGAACTTGAATATGGTCTCCGGCCCCTTTACTAATCTTTTACTCTGTCTCTAACTGCTCCAAGAGCACTGCCTGATGCTTCTCGTGGTCCAGTCATACAACTGTATTGATAGGTACCTTAAACTGTCCAACCATATTACCTATGTCCTCCAAGAACTGCACTGGCTGCCTGTGTTTACGATTCTAGTTGTAACTCTCCATGCCCTTCATAGTTTGGTCCATATCTGGTTGCAAGAGTTTTTCTGCCTTAGACCCCTATTAGTTTACTCAGATCATAAGGTGAGAGGCTATTAGTTGTTGCAAGGACTGGGAAACTTCAAGTAGGCATTCATCTGCCTAGCTGGTGCATGATTTATGGCATCTACAACCTTCCCTTATGCACGTTTGTGAGCTAAAGGTCTCATTCTGGAGATCTCTTAAATCCTATCTCTACTAGAAAGTGTCTCTTGGAAAAACATTTTAAAACACACATAGGGACACTACAAAGCTATCACCACCAGACCTGAAATTTGTCTTTGAAAGCCATTTTAGCTCTTCACTTTATATTAATCTAAATCCTGGTTGCTGTCATTTGTTTTTATACACTGTGATTATGCTTAAGCATCTTAAAGATAAAAAATGAAGGCTAAATTTCATAAAAACACAGGAAACAGTACACCAGTTGAAATCTGAAACAGATTTTTCTGGACTCTGTCCGACTTCAAATGAACTAGGAAGGTAAACCCAGCAGTGGGCCAGCATTTTTTTCAGTGAAAGAGGGTGAGAGGTGGACAGGAAAGTTTCAGATAGTAAGTTTTACAGTTCTCTATTTCTGTCATACAACCAGCTCTGCTGCGCTAGCTACATATTTACAGCTCTTATTTTACAGAAAATAAATATGCTAATTCCCATGATAAAATGCAGGCTCTAATCTCTGCAGCTCACAGTTGCAGAGATAAATTTGCCTTACTTATCAATTGGCCTAGAAGACAAAGCATTTAAATTCCTAACTAAATATATCTTGCTTTATGATGATGTTGCAGAAGCAAAACTGCATTTACAGTACAATAAAAATAACACCTGAAATCACTCTCTGGGAGGTATAACACATGTCCATCTTTTTTGTATCACAACATCAGAACATCTGCAAATATATATACATTACAAAATTTTTAATATATTAAAACTGTCCAAAATTCTCCAAATGCCTCAGATATTGGACATTAGGACTTGGATTTTCCAGACCCAAGATTATGTAAAATGTGACTGCTGTTTTCCATCTTCTGCACTAAATATGGCTTAACCAGATATCAGCTACAATGTCTAGGAACTGCTATCTCTAGAAGGCTGGGATGTCACAAAAGGAAAGAGATAATGTAAGAATGTTATAAGTGGACATTGTAAAACTTTTATATACTGTATGATTTCCTTGGACAAGAAAAACGAACATTAAAAAATGTGCTGCGCAAGTTGTAAAAAAAAAGAGAAGCTCTTGAGTAATAAATGAGGTTTGAGGTTTGTAAATCCACTCCAGTTCTAATTCTGACAACCTAATACATTTATGTCTTTTGTGACTTTGAGAAGCTCTGTAACAGGTATGGTGCTGAGTATTTGTGGTCCCCTTCTTGGTACCCAATATTATTTAGTTTCCCTCAACCCCCCCCCCACACTCTTCATCCCTGTTTTACTTACTCAGGGTGCAGATGACTCATTTTTGAAAGAAGCAGTCCATTTTATTTTCATTGACATAGAACGGGAAAGTAGTTTAAATTATTAGCAAGCAGACAACGTGATCAACGCACTTGACTCCCAAGATCCAAATTTCAGACAACGAATCTAGCTGAAATCATAATACCTATACACAACCAGACGGTACCCATCCTGTACTACTATCATCCTCTTAGACATACAGAAACTGATGTCACTGACCTGACCACAGACCTCCCGGGAACAATTCCTTCCAAACCCCACAGGCACAAAGAACAGAAATGGCACCATGGCAAGGCAAGCTGCTGGAGCTCTAAAATTCCCCCTCCGCTCTCGATGTCTCGACTCTAGTCTCGATCAAAGTGGAATTAAGGTCTTCTCTAGGCTGCCTAAAAAATGGCCGCATGATATTCCTTCCACTTCCTTCTATTCAAGTAACATGAAGCACACCACGCTCACTCAGTCCCCAGAGATTGGTAGCCTTCCACCATCCATCGATGCTGTTATATGCAGACTGAGCAGACCTAATTGAGCCCTCCATCCGCCAGGTCCGCTGCAGCTGTATAACTTCCCAATTTCTGCTTCCACATCCAGAAATGTTCGAGGTGCATGCTGGCTGGCTGCATGCAAAACAGGTGCAGTAAAGCAAAGCTGTGATTGGCTGAGACTTCTACAGCCAGAACAGAGCGTGCTTTACTGTAAATCTTGGGTGTACTTGCACCCAAACTGGGCACTTGGGGAAAGTAAGCTTATTTAAGCTTAAAAACGGATGTTCCCGGTTAATTCAGGATGATTGAGAGCTATGCTGGAACTTGACAATGAGTGGAATCAGCAAAGTTCTGAAGCACTTGATTCTGTCAACAAACAAAAGGGATACAGTGTAGTACGTAAGATGTCCTGTAGAGTAAAAAGCACTATAACAAACTGGCAAAGAGCTAAGCAGGGTGCTGATGTCTATGAGATAGGCATCACTAGCAGGAAACAGAAAGTTGTCATCATCTTATGTAGGCAAGATACACAGCCTGTGAAGAGGACCACATACAGTTCTTTATTATTTATCATACCTGATGAGGAAACACTACAAAGATGGCAGCCACAATAGTGTGATTTTATTTTATTTTTATTTATTTATTTATTTTTTACAAAAAAGCCATAAAAAGAAAGGCTGCAACAGTTTAATATATATATTATTATAGGAATGTAAAAGAGGGGGATATGCTTAAAATGTACTTGGAAAGAGTCCACTGCCTGTAAGGCTACACACATTAAAATAATAGATGAAGTCTTGGATTCACAGCATACAGGGGTAAAGCCCTGACAGTAACCCAGACAGCCTGAGTTCAGGTAAAGGCTCAACGTACTTCAGGATTCAGGCATGGGGGGACAGATGAATAGCTTATATATTGACTCGCTCATCCCTGGAGGGAGGAGGGGCAGTCCTGTCTGACGTATTACTGGAACTCTAGAGGATAAGAGTCTCATTCAGTGGATAATTAGATGATGTGTACTTGGCATCTGCCTACCTGCTTTGGCAGAAGTTCTCTTAGGATGGTATACTTTTCTGGGAGTGGCTTGTATGGGAACATGCATGCCCTTCTCCTGGAGTGGGGTCTTGCACAACACAAATGACAGTTCCCAAGGGACAGGAAATTGGGTCTCATTACAAATCTCTTATGGGCTGCACATGTGACAGACTCTCATGACTGTTTTTTACCCTAGTAAAGGAGGAATGAATGGGCCTAACTGGTCATGAGGAAGCTGATGGCCGGCAGCAGGAGATAAACTGTACAGGCTGCAACTATCCCTGTAATCCTGGATGCTGACAGTATGGTCATCTAGAGATTCAGCAGCAACCACTGAGATTTACAATTGCAACTTCATGAAGACCTTTTATCCTTTATAATGTGGCTCACTTCCACGGTAAACAAAGTCTGTGAAACTGGAACTCAAAAAAAGTATCTATGTGGCCCCCTCATATTGGACATCAAAGATTAAAACAATGTCCTAATTATGTCTTAATTGAAACAACTTCATCATTCAGATCTCTCTGTGGCTTGATCAAAATAATAAACTTTTACTGTCATGTTGGGAAAAGTAAGGCAAAAGTCAACCATTTACTATTCTGCACATGCAGAATTTCCTACTTCTCACTTCCATCTAGAGCAGACTGTGGGGCATAGTTTTTTTTTTTTTTTTTTGCTGAATCAGTTATTAAGGGTAGACCATATAGTCTACCCTTAATAACCGATGCACCAAAAAAAAATATGCCCTAAAGTTATTCTCACATAAAATTTGCCCGTTCATATCCAACTTCTCCAGCCTTGAACACCACTACCTTGTCATCAAGATGGACAACTGGCTTCCCATTAAACACATTCCCTACATCCATCATGTAGCCTCAGAAGGTCCTCGCATTCAGGGCCCTTATGAAAAACATGTTGGGCAAAACTGCAGTCTTTCTGTGTGCTAGTCACATTAAACTTTAACAAGCACTTCCTTCACAATTAAAAGAACTGTCCTCATGAGCATAATTTAGACACGCTATGCAAAGTCCACCTTATCAGCCAAAGTTGCTGCCACTGACTCAAATCTGTTCACATCACAAAATTGTCTCATTAAATATGGCTAACCATCCCTTCAAATGACTACTAATGACGCTGAACATAAGCTTCAAGCTTTAAATAAATATGTATGTAGCCCACCTTTATTCTTCTCTTACTTTGTCTATCTTCCATCTACTTCTTCCTGTACATTCCTATACTGTCCTTCAGCATAGCCTGCATTGTAACTGTACAGTGCAACACTGTGCCTGTAATTCATTTTTGTGTGTGTAGTTACTTTTTTTGTATTTTCTGTTGGTCACCAGGCTCCACTAAATCTTCCCACATGAGGACCGTCATTCACTGAGCCTAGGTACAGGTAGGAAGGTTCCGGGACATGGCATAATGTCATCAGTGAGACCAGGTCAGGCATTTTATGTCCCCACGCCTTTGCTGATTGACATTTCCCTGAAAACTGGGCTTGTGTTACCCTACACTTTGCACTAGCCTGTCACATGCTCCAATCCTGGCATTTAATGCATGCATGAGCTCTGCCCTGTGGGGTTTTCTGGAGAGTTGTCTCTCCTGTTTCTTCAGTTGAGGAGACTGAAGATCTGTAGGCCAGTGTAACTGAGACAGATAAGGATAGATACCGCTTTTCATCCTGCAGTTCTTCCCTGTCTCAGTGGATATCTGAGAAAAGAAAAAGAGCCTTGGTTCTTTCCTTCCCCCACTGAAGCCATTTATATGTACCATGCATTCAGCCTCGAAGCATCTGTGTGCTTCCACAACTTTAGTAAGCACTGCTTTGTGTTGCCCAGCTAACAGTAGCAAGATCCTGATGAAGTATTCACAGGCAGACTCATATGTGATCACTGTGGTCTAAGACCACAATAGTTTTCCACATTGCCAGTAAATAACAAGTAGAAAGCAGTGGACAAGAAGGACAAAGGATTTTTTTTTGTGCAACCATATTGGAATTTTGAGCCCCACCCCATACTTCATCTCCCATGTCCAGACTGCAGTCCTTCCTATTTGAGCACAGAGTGAAGTACCTTTTTTCCTTTCCTGAGTTTGGACTAAATGAGGAGGGTAGTTAAGGCTGTGCCACACCTTTGTGTCTGCTACAGCACTGACTGTGGTGATGCTGTGTGATGACTGCAGGTTAAAGCATGTGACTGTGCTTGGTGGTCAGACTGTGGAAGACCATCAAAAATCAAGTGGTTGTACCTCCTCTTATGTGGTCCAAGCCACCCAAAAGGATAACACTGTACTAAACCAACAGATGCAGTACTGACTACAGTCTATAGTTGATCACGGACACAGGTGATAATCCAAATTTGCTGTGGGTTGGAGAGCCTTAGCCATGGAACAGTGAGTTCTAGACATGGTCAAAGATGCCAAATGTTAGCAGTCTTAGGTCTTTCTGCAGTAATGTTTCATTGTGAAAGATCAAGCTTCTTCTACAGAAGATGTGGGTCACACCTCTATTTTTTATAGTGACTATAGAGGATATACCTTCTGTACAGTCTGATTCTGAATAGAATGGAAGGATTATTTTCCATTTTGGACCACAGCAGCTTCAATGAGCACATCTGGCTCATCACATTTCAGATGACGATGCCCTAGGGACTCGTGCTACTGCTGCTTTTGATTGTATTGTGTCTCTGAACATGAATGACACTAATATGGCACATTTCTGTTTACACAGAAAATTCCTTCAGTTATCTCTCTGTATGTGAGTACAACATTCTCTACTTAGTACTACTGTATGGATTTCCTCAGATATAGTAGTATATACCACTGTGTTGGCTGTAGTGGTCAGAGCCCTATGTGGTTCGTATGTGGTCTCCTACATGAATGACAGGACTTTGAATGAATCATACTATGAAATGCTCTGGTTGCCACCATGGAGTGATGAGGATTCCCATGGTTCATAGGGGTGATCATACTTTGTGAGAAGTTCTGTCTTTTGCCATCTCAGAGGACAGTCTTCATAGATGGAGCGCACTCTCCACTGTCTGTCATTATTGCTTAGGAAAAGAAAGGACATCATGAACTTCATATCCTGGGTGACACAGCTGGTCTGGCTTTTTGCACCATCATGACCTCATGGCCACCACAATTTTCATGGTTTCATTTGAGCACCTGAGAATGCAGATTTTGGTGTGCATTGTGAGGAGTCAGTAGCTGCAGAACCCCCACATACTTCTGTATGTTCTCCTGGTGCTATATCTGTGTCTCTGGGCCCTTGTGCAATGTGAAGGCCTCACCAGTCTCTACACGAGCTTCCCATTTCAGCTTCTAAAGATGGATGCTTCACAGGAGGGGTAGACAGAGAGAGATCATATTGGCTGTTGTATGCTGCAGAATAGCTGGCCCTCCTGGAGAAGGGGACGCTATATTAGCTTACTTGAAGCTATGTCCAGTTGTCCTGGTTGTGCAGCCTTTAGAAGGAAGGGCACTGTCAGAGCCCACCCAGTTTAATTGTCCTTTCTGTAGTACCTCAACAAGCAAGAAGCGTGTAGTTGTGCACCTTAATGCAAAGAATTGATTCTTATCTGGCAGTGAGCCATAAGTTAAAGGCATTGCTGCTTTCACACTTCGCATGCTTCCCTTTTCACTTCTGCAGTACTGTCCATTGATTGTCAGTTGATAACCGTGTCTGGTTTGAGTCTTCCAGAAGTGAGGCGGTCAGATATTAACTTATTTTACATATGTGAGAATAAGGTTCTCCTTCTCTGTCTGACCTAGCAATGCAGAGGAGGTAGTTAATATTTGATGCAGTCTCTGATTGCAAGGAAGATTCCCATTTCACTTCCCCCTCTTCTTTCTCATTTTATGCTTCATCAAGCCTACATTTTAACTCCTTCTAGTGTCCAGTAAGGGTATGGTTTATGGTTTTCATCTCTCTGGGATTACAGGATTCTGATATTTCTAGTCAGCCATTCCCCAGACATATTTGCAGTCACAATTTCCAGCATAAATCCTGGATAGTGCCACTGAATCTGAGATCCCACCAGACCTGTCAATTTGGGTTGTCAAATAAGTAAGGCTTTAACAAAGACTTTACCAGATAGATATACAATTAGTATAAAGAAACCGCTGTATATCTGAAGGTCCACTCGTTAACTCAAAAACGGGCTAACAAAAACAATATAACGAGTGAATGACCACCACGAAAACTTTAAGATTTATTGTAAATGAAAAAGATAAGCGCTTTCATGTACTACCAGGTACGCTTCATCAGATCTTACAACACATCCATTTTACTTGCTTATTATATATAAATCATCCAACAATTACAATCCTTTCAAATTGACTAATTGAATAATTGCTTAAAGTCAGTGACTAAGCAACACTAAATAATCCATGAGCGCTTAAGTCGCAGTTGACAAAACTTCAAATGCATATATCAAAATAAAATAGAATAAAATAGAGTAGTACATCCAAAATGAAGTAGGACTTGTGTTAAAATCATATCTTCCTAAAGAATAAAGTAAAAATACACTCTACAAAATATATCAGTATAAACGTGTAAGCAACTAAAATGTGCATATATGTCATATAAAACTCTATCTTAAAAGATGAAACACAAAATAGCATCACATAAATTCTAAACATTGCTCATAAATCAAAGTAATATGTAAATCAGATAGATAGACAGCTAACTGACACCCACTGGAGTGGAGCAATAGTGCTAATACTGTCCCAACCCATCAGTTTATACGTGATTCTGAGCTATATTAGTAGGAACTCTTTAATTTATTTCTGTTATTGTCAGCTTTTTCTATTCGTCATGACCTTGTGGAGGACATGATTTTGTCACAGTACTGGCTTCCTATGCAGTATATTTTATTTGTATTAAAAATGTGGTCCTTCATCCTTACAGAATTTCTAACCAAACATATAAGCTACAATCCAAAGAAGCAATGCAGTTATAAATAAATAAATAGAAATGCAACATTCAAATGGTGAAGCAAATATTTTTTTTGAGAAGGTTATTATCTTTTCTTGTTTATGAACTTTTTTGTGTTTAGATGTAGACTAATGGAGAAAGTTTAGAAAAAAATGCAAGATTTCTTAAAACTTAGATATGAATGAGTTAGATTTCTGAAAAAAGGGTAAAAATTGGCCTGTGTTAAGGCTTAACGTTGTCTCCCAGTAGTATTTACTCAAATAATTCTGTATCTGTGCCTTTGATGAACGTCTGTCCACAGTGGGATTTCAACTTCATGACAAAAGGCTTGTCTGCTTCCATTTAAGTTGATTGATTTTGTGACATCTAAATTTATATCTTGGAAAGCTCTTGTACTGGTGTCTGTCATCATTGCTCACTGGATTTTGGAGCTGTAGTCTCTAATGTGTGGGAACACATAGCTCAGCTTTTAACAAGGACTTCTTGCCTCTTTATATCAACTCACATTTCTTCTCAAAGTGGTCCCCAAACCAATTCTTTCTTCTCTTTATTATCTTCACTGATGCAGAAAGAAAGACAGAGGGAGGGAGAGAGAGCGTTGGCTGCTCCAAGAATGTATCAGTTGCTGACATCTGTGGTGCTTGGTTTACACCTTCAACACCCTTTTGCATCTTGACCTTGACATAAAGGCTGACTTTGTTTTGTACTACAGCATTTCAGGATGTAATCCTCTGGTTCTTTCATATCTTGCTCTGTGACTGTGCTTTACCTCCTCCACATTAGTAGGTTTACTGCTTGAGATTAAAGCAACAAGGATGGTCTGCAGTACTAGATAAAAATACTATGTTTTTACTGTGTGCCCTAGCATTCACAGGTGGTGATACTGCCACGTCAGCTGAATCTGCCTCTGTACTGAGGAGATACCCCTGGCTGTGTCTCCAGCCTTTACCAGATGACTTTAAGGCCAAACTCTTGGATGCTTCTTTGGATCACAATGCCCTTTCTGGATCCAGGGTAGCTGATCTCTAAGTCACTTCAACAAAAGGGAAAGAGTTCCAGGATCTAAAGCATCTCCTGGTCTCTCCAATCCCAAAACTTCAAAGAAAGTGCCCGGCCAAGAAACAGTTTATTAGGAAGACTTCTAGGCCGTCTGCCCCTCCAGATCTAGAAGACCACACAGGAAGCAGACTACTCAGCCTAGGACACCTCAAGCTTCCGCCCAGACACCTCCCTTTCCAGAAAGGAGAGGCAGCATCTGACTGCCTGCCTCCTTTTCTACTTCCCCCTCCTCCCACCATACCTTTATCATCCCACCTCTCTCACTGCCTCCCTGCATGGACCCTAGTGACATCTGACAAATGTTTTTTTTCTATCCTGAAGGAGGGTTACTTCATGTCTTGGATGTCCCTCCCCCCAAAACATCCTATTCCACTACCTCCACCCTCTCAATGGTCTCTCCTCCCTGAGGTCCTAAACAACCTGCTGCTCCAAGGCACCATAGAACTCACCCCCTCCCCCCGCCCCTCTGCACAAGGGAGAGGCTTCTACTACAGAATCTTTCTGGTGCCCAGAGAGGAGGGACCATGGAGACCCATCCTAGAACTTTCCCACCTCAACCCATTCCTGAAGATTCCTTCCTGCAGGATGATAGCACTACCCGTTCTCTTCTCCCCCATCCTTCCCCAGGCCTTCATGGTGACCCTGGACGTCAAAGATGCCTACCTACGTCTTCCAATAAAACCATCCTCCAGAAAATTCCTCAGATTCAAAGCAGGCTGCTTGCATTTTCAGTTTTGTGCCTTGCCCTTTGGACTCTCCACAGCTCCATGGGTATTTACAAAATGCCTAGCCCCAGTCATTGCTTACTGCAGAATAAGAGGTATGCAGATTTTCCTATACCTAGACGATCTGCTAATCCAAGCAGCAGACAAACTCTCCTAGCCCACACAAAGGACCTTCTGCTCCTGCTGCTGTTCTTAAGGTTCCTCATAAACTTCCCCAAATCCAACCTAAATCCTGCACAAGACATTGTCTTCCTAGGATGCAGAATCAGAACAGACCTCAGGATGGCCTTCCTACCTCAGGAAAAAGTGCTTTCCCTGACCCAGCTCTTTCAATCCTTACACCCACCCTGATGGCGAGGCAATTTCTCAAACGTCTCGGCCATATAGCTGTCACAATTCCTATGCTGCCTGTGGCAAGATTACACATGAGAAAGATGCAATGGTATCTTCGCTCAGTATGGACCCAGCATTCTCACCCCCTAGAGTTCAGAATCCCACTTCTACCCTGCCTCCACCAAGAGCTAAAGTGGTGGATGGCCCAGGTGACCCTAAACCTGTGTCTTCCCTCTATAATTGCCCCCCCTTCTGAGATCATGCACACAGACACCTCAGATCTAGGTTGGGGAGCAACATTAGATACAAGGAAAGTACAAGGTTTGTGGAAAAACAAACACAAACAATGGCATATCAACATCAAAGAGATGTCAGCCATACTTTTGGCCCTGCAGGCCTTTTTACCTTTCTTCAGACAGGGCATCCTGAAGATCTTCACAGACAGCACCACAGTGATGTGATACTTAAACAAGTAAGGAGGGATCAAGTCCTACCTCCACCACAGACTGGCCGTTCAGGTATGGGAACTAGCTGTCTCCCAGGGGATCACACTACAGGCAGCCTACATCCCGAACCAGTAAAATTGCCAGGCAGACGTCTTAAGCAGAACCTTATCAGACAGTCATGAATGGATGCTGTCAAGGGAGGTATTCCTACAGTTGATCCACAGGTGGGGTATTCCACAGATAGACCTGTTCGCCTCCTCCACAAACAGGCAACGACAGAGCTACTGCTCCAGAACTTATAACCCAAAGACTCTTCAAACAGATGTCTTCTTAATGTCCTGGAAGGGGAAATACCTGTACGCCTTTCCCCCCTTCCCTCTGATACAGAGAGTCCTACTGAAAATTCAGCAGGACTCGCCAAAAATCTTGTTGGTGATACCCTTTTGGCCAAGGCAACAGTGGTTCCCCCTACTTCATCTGTCTAAGGGCAGGCACTACAAGTTACCTCATTCAGTGGATCTAGTCACACAGCACCAGAGAACACAGATGCATCCACAGTTGAGATCCCTACACCTCTTCCTGTGGCTGATAGGATTCTGATTCCTTTCAGACACCTATATAACAAGGACTCAGTCCTGCAGGAGGCCAGGAAACCTAACACAAGGAAATCCTATCCCTCTAAATGGAGAAGGATGTTCTTCATCTCACATTGCTGCAGTCCTTACACTTGGGGTAGTCCGCTGTCCTCGATCGGCCCGAATATCAAAGTATTAGGCTGAAGTCGGTCAAGGCGCTTAAGACTGACATCAGAACGTCAGGGTACAAATGCGCATGACCGACGTCATATCCTCAGTCTTTTTTGCCGCATGGTCCGATGCAGAAGCAGCGTTGCAAGTGCCGTTCGGCGTTCTGAAATTTTTCGAATTCGGAGTTTCAGACCGAGTCAAAGTTGGCTAAGTACCCCGTTGGGGAATATTTTGGTTTTTTCTTGCCTCAGTGGTTTACCGGATGTCAGAAAAAGTGAATAACTGTATTTCTTGTGGGAAACAGATACCGCATAGAGATTATCATACTTTGTGTATTCCTTGTTTGGGGCCTGAGCACGACGTTGTTGGGTGTCGCTTTTGTGCTAGGTTCAATAAACGCACAATTAAGCGAAGGTTAGATTGTGCCAGGTTGGTCTTCGGGAAGCGGTGCAATTATAATATGCCGTCGGATGCTCCGACGCCTGCTTCTTTGAAGAAGCGCAAAGACAAAGCAGCTAAACCCAGACTAGAAGAGTCGTCCGTACCGGACGCCGGTTCTTTAGAGGCATCAGTGGAACCGGTGGTTCCGCCGGAGGCTTCTCTGGAGTCCCAGGGGGAAACTTTGATATTGCAGGATGTGGCCTCTCAGGAGGCAGGTCAGGCTGAAGGGGCTTCTCAGGTTACTGTACTCCCCTCCCTTCCTAGGGTGGTTAGGCCCTCTCCTTCTGTTTCCAAGGCTTCTCCCAGAGGCAGGCCAGGTTTAGCTTTGGTGGGGGTCACTCCTAGCTCATCAGGATCTGTGCCCAAGAAGCACATGCTTAAAATGGCAGAAGATTTAATTACCTTGATTAGAGGTTCTTTGCCCCCTCCTGATAAGAGGCCTAGGGTGGAACCAGAGTTGGGGAGTTTTGAGCAGGCTTCGGATGTGTCAGAGTCTTCGGCTGAAGACTTGCAGGAGTATTCTCCTTATTCTGATTCTGATGTGGATGATTCTACTCCTTCTGCTTCTCCTCCAGAGGATTTTTCTTTTTCAGAGACTCTTCATTCCATGAGGGAGCATTTTAAGTGGGAAGGTCAGGACTTCTCTGATTCCAGGGAAAGGCTTAGGGAATTTTTGCTTTTGCCCCAGCATAGGCCTTTAGCTATACCACCTGTTCTGGATGTTGTGGAAGATGTGTTTGCAGAGGCTTCACTTAATCCTGATTCTTTGCCTCCTGCTCCTGTTAAACCGGACAGGTATTACAGGGTGCCTGAGGCTCATAAATATCTTTATAAGAGTCCTAGGGCGGACCCAGAAACTGTTAGTCAGGGACCTAAGGGTGTTAAGGCCTCTGTGGTAAAAAATCCGGTTCCTCCGGATAAAGAGGCCAGAGCTTTGGATAGATGGGGAAAGAAAGTCTATACTTCTTCCACCTTAGCTATGAGGGCTTTGAATTGCCAGTTTCACATGTTGAAATATCAAAATTATCTTCTTTCTCAATTGAAGTCTAAGGTAGATGCTCTGGCGGAAGGCATTGAGTGTAAAGAATTGCAAGATTTGGTACATGTCTCTGAACAGGTGGGCAAGCATTCTTTACAATGTGGTTTTGATGCTGTACAGGCCTCGTCTAGGGTTGCTGCCACTGGGTCAGTTCTTCGCAGGCACGCCTGGCTGAGGGATCAGAATTTATCTGACCATGTTAAGACAAGGATTTTGGATGCTCCTTTACAGTCTGATGTGTTGTTTGGTGCACCTGTGGAGTCAGTCTTGAAGAAAATGGAGGACAAGGCTAAGTCTATGCAGGCTGTTAAAGATTTTTTGCAAGTTCAGCCTCCGAAATTTAGTAGGAATTGGCCTGCTAAGGGGTGGACGTACCCTTCTTATGATCAGTCTAGGGGTGGATCTAGACGTGGTAGAGGCAGAGCTCAGAGCTCCTTCAGGCCTAGAACAGGGAGTTCACCTGCACAATCTTCGGGTGAGGGCAGGGGCCAGTCCTTTCGTAAACAGGCCCAATGACCTACCTTTTCAGCTGCCAGATCCTTCTTGCCTGGCAGCACCTTTGGGAGGAAGGTTGGCACTCTTCAAGGAAAATTGGAGTCTGGTTACCCAAGACAGATGGGTATTGGATATCATACACCGAGGTTACAGGTTTTATTTCCATACCTTGCCTCCTTTCAAAGGCATGCCGGACGTTCCTCCTCAGCAAAGACTAGAGGCTCACAAACAAATTTCTCTGTTGCTTCAAATAGGGGCCATACAACCGGTCCCTCTGCCAGAAGTGGGCCTAGGATTTTATTCTCGCCTGTTCCTAGTACCAAAGAAGGGGAACACGTGGAGACCAATTTTAGATTTATCTATCCTCAACACTTATCTGGACATTCCCAAGTTCAAAATGTTGACATTACAACAGCTCTTACCTCTGCTGGGCAAAGACCACTGGATGGTGACTCTGGATCTCAAGGAAGCTTACCTTCATGTTCCTATCAGGCTAAGTTGCAGGAAGTATCTGCGTTTTCGGGCTGGGACTTCTCATTATCAGTTCTCTGCATTGCCCTTTGGCTTATCTACTGCGCCCAGAGTGTTCACGAAAGTTCTGGCTCCAGTGATAGCTTTCTTCAGGCTAAGAGGAATACAGATCTATCCTTATTTGGACGATTGCCTGATTCTGGCCCAAGAAAGGGACGAACTTCTTCATCATTTACAGTACGTGATAGCAGTGCTAAGATGCCTGGGGTATTCTGTGAACGAAATAAAGTCCAGTCTAGTACCCTCTCAGGACATGTGCTTTCTGGGTGTGAGACTGAATACAGCATCCCAGATGGCCTTTTTAACCCCGAACAAACAAAAGAATCTTTCTCTGTACTTCCGTCAATTGTCTCATCAGTCCAGGCTGACTGCAAGGACAGTCCTTCAAGCCTTGGGGTTCATGGCATCTTGTATTCTGGTGCTTCCCAATGCCAAACTGCATATGAGGAAGCTGCAATGGTATCTCAAAAATGTATGGACACAGCACTGCCAAGATATGGACACTGTCATTCAGATAATACCTTGCATTCAAAAGGAATTTTTGTGGTGGGCTCAGGAATGTCACCTAAACAAGGGACTCTCTGTGACCCGGCCAGAGGCGAGTCAGATTCTTACGACAGATGCCTCAGACAAAGCTTGGGGAGCGCATCTAAATGGAAAATGGGTACAAGACACGTGGCCTGCCAGACTTCAACATCTACATATCAACTTGAAGGAGATGTTAGCAGTCCAATTTGCATTAATAGCTTTCAAAGATTTACTCCTTCCAGGGCAGGTGTTGGTTCTAACAGACAACACAACTGTCATGTGGTACATCAACAAGCAAGGGGAACACATTCTTATCCTCTATGCAGACAAGCAATGATTTTGTGGGAGACTGCTCTCAGTTTACAGCTGAATCTTCAGGCAAGGTTTCTGCCGGGAGCACAGAACTCCTTAGCAGATGTGTTAAGCAGACGAATTATGGATCCCCACGAGTGGAAATTGGATCCTCATGTATTTCAGAAATTGACAGTGTTATGGGGAACTCCAGACATAGATCTGTTCGCTTCTCCACTGAACCACCAGCTGCCAAAGTTTTGCACAAAAAGGTTTCATCCTACAGCTTGGAAAGTGGATGCTCTTTCATTCAATTGGAGCAAGCTTCATGTGTATGCCTTTCCACCTCTGCCTCTCCTCCCAAAGGTACTCCTAAAGGTCAGACAGGACAAGCCAAAGATGATTCTAATAGCTCCGGATTGGCCTCGACAGCACTGGTACCCATTACTGAGAAGTCTGGTACAGGAACCTCCATGGCCTTTGCCTTCGATTCCACACCTACTGTCTCAGGAGGACGGTCGTTTACTCAATGTCAAGCTCCACTCTCTTCACCTAACAGCCTGGCATATTCTGTTTTAAACCCTGGAGGGTGTCAGCTTCCACAGCAAGTTTTGAATGTTATTTTGGAGGCCAGAAGGCCTAGTACAAGGAAAGTGTACGCAGATAAATGGAAGAGATTTTTATTTTGGAGTACTGCAAAGGAATTTGATGTTTCTAAACCTAATTTAAGTGTGGCCCTTCAATATCTTGCTGAGTTGCTGGACAAAGGTTTGTCCTTCTCTTCTATTAAGGTTCATGCTGCAGCGATTTCTGCACATTATGACTGTGACCCACCTTTGTTTTCTCATCCTTTGTTTAAGCAATTCCTTAGAGGGGCAAAGAATTTAAGACCCCCACGTAGAGCTCCTACTCCTGCTTGGGATCTCAATTTTGTGTTGGAGAAACTTACTCTACAACCTTTTGAGCCTGCAGCTACTGCCGAGTTGAAATATTTATCCTGGAAGACTGCTTTTTTGTTGGCCATTACCTCTGCTAGAAGGGTTTCTGAATTACAGGCCCTTATGGCGGTTGAGCCTTTCTTAATTTTCCATAAGGATAGGGTATCTTTACGTACTAATCCTTCCTTTATGCCTAAAGTGGTTTCTAGTGTGGCTTTAAACCAAACTATTCATTTACCTACTTTTTATGCAAACCCCCAAAACAAAGGGGAAAAGATTTTGCACACTTTGGATATACACAGGCAGTTGCGATATTATTTGAGCAGAACTAAAGGGTTCAGGCCGTCTCAGCAGTTATTTGTTTCTTTTGCTTTGGGTTCTCAGGGCAAGCCTGTGTCAAAACAAACTATTTCTAAGTGGATTGGGTTTTGTATTGCTTTCTGTTATTCCCATCATGGTAAGGAGATCCCTGCTGGGATTAGGCCTCATTCCACTAGGGCTACTGCCACTTCTACAGCTTTTTTAAGGGGGGTGACAACTAAAGATATTTTGGAGGCAGCTACTTGGAGTTCAGTGCATACTTTCTCTAAGCATTACCATCTTCCACTTTACTCGAAATCTAGGGCTGGTTTTGCCACTGCAATTTTACAGGGCATTTTGGCAGCTCCTCCTGCTTTATAGCTTTGCCATCCTCCCTTACCTCTGCTTTGGGATTCTACCCAAGTGTAAGGACTGCAGCAATGTGAGATGAAGAACATAGTACAGTTTTGTACCTACCATAAATGTAGATGTTCGAAGATCTACATTGCTGCAGTCCAATTTACCCTCCCTCCTTCCCCTCTATAGTTAGAGGCAGTTGTGTGGTTTGGGTTGTAAATACTGTGGATATTGTATATATTGTACATATGTTTAGTGCAAGGGTGGTTGGTTGTTTTTGGCTGTCTTTTGGTTTTGACCTTTCTTTTTAGGGCCTTCTGACATCTGGGGCAAGAAAAGACTGAGGATATGACGTCGGTCATGCGCATTTGTACCCTGACGTTCTGATGTCAGTCTTAAGCGCCTTGACCGACGTCAGCCTAATACTTTGATATTCGGGCCGATCGAGGACAGCGGACTACCCCAAGTGTAAGGACTGCAGCAATGTAGATCTTCGAACATCTACATTTATGGTAGGTACAAAACTGTACTTTTTCTATCTGGTGTCAAAAAAAAAAAATGATAGAGCCGCTGGATAGCGACTTGCCTCTAAATTCATTCTTACCTGTGTGAACTGCTAAAGACAGGATTGTCTTACTCCTCCTTAAAGGCACATCTGTCAGCCATTTCTGCCTGCCTGCCTATGGAGCCCCCACTTGCTTATATTTACTTTTTTGCCTTGTTCTTAATAGTTACATGTATGCCATTTGTCTTGTTTTTAATAGTTGTATGTATGTCATTTATGTAATTCATACTTGGAAAGTCACTGAAACCGGAGTCAAATTCCTTGTATGCGCACATACTTGGCCAGTAAATGTGATCCGGATAGTCTGTGTGGCTATCTGCCTTCAGTATACACTACAGTGAGAGAAGGTATAGTGTTTCACATATTCTGTGACCACTGTCTGCTCACCAGTGAAGGAAGGTAGAATGTCATTATGTGCCTTCAGTACATGCTACAGTGACAGAAGGTATATTGTTTCACATAGTGTGTCTTCTGTCTGCCCAACATTGAAGAAAGATACAGTGTCATTATGTGCTTTCAGTATACACTGCAAGTTAGATAAGGGAAGGAATGCTGAGAGTGAAGGTTAAAGAACAGTTTGAGGTAAGTGTGCAGTGTAATGTGGGGTTCAGGTAAAGTAAAGTAAAATATCCAGTCCCACTGGGTCAGCCCTCGGCTCCTGTACCACTGCAGAGAACACAAACAAATCTGGAGTAAATGATTAAATGAGTAAAACAGGTACACTATACAGACACAAAAAATTCCTAACTGACAAAGCACCAATTACACTAGCCCAAATGCACCTGCTGCCCACCCTTATGTACACTGCCCCAATCCTTACCCATACAAGAAAACAAGACCTTGAACGACTCGAATCATGTTATAATAAAATTACCAAATTTGCTTCGAAACCCATTGCTGTCAGGCATTACAGGAACTTAAATGGCTAGAACCTCCACAAGTAATCAAATACCATCAATTAATACTTGTCTGCAATATTGTAAATCATCCCAACAAAACCAAATTCCTAAACTTATTTCTAACCCAGTACATGTCAAGTCACCCCCTCCGCTCTTCTGAAAAATATCTCCTCTGTATTTCCAAAGCCAATAACTCTGCAGGGAAAGTTTTGTTCTCCCACAATATAGCCAAAATCTGGAACAACCTTCCCCCTCCTCTGACTTCTGCTACATCAACTACTCTGTTTAAAAACTCTCTCAAAGTGCACCTAATGAATTCCTGGCTATGCTCATGCATCACATAAAACTCCTACCTCTTGTAACAACAAACTACCCACCCTAAGGTATTTCTGTTGCTCTTAATAAACTCAGGAATCCCTACTGCAAACCTGCAAATGTATTTTCTATATGCATATTAACCAAGAATTGTTTCTTTCTGTATAAAAAGTATTTTTGTCTATAATATTTTAATTGTGACTTGCATCAAATGTGTAAACTGTATTGTTACTTTTATGGAGCTTTTCTCCCAGGCCTCCACTGTAAATGGACCTGTGTCCAGTTGGACTATCCCGGTTAACAAATGTAAAATAAATAAAAATGATTTACAAAATTCTGCAATAGACACAACATCATGCTCACCATATGGAAATTATCTAGTCAGACTACACAAACAAGCAAATTCTTGAGAAAGTCCTGTACAGCTGGATCTTCCACATACAGCAGTATCCTCTCTCAAGAACAATGTGGCGTCTAGTCACTTCTTATGTCAAAAACAATACGGCTTGTAGTCGCTTCCTGTTTCAAAAAAACAACATGGCTTCTGGTTAGGTTGAAGTGCAATAATTGTGCTATGGGCAGTCACAGATAAAATTGTGACCATTGTAGACAAAGACAAACTCAACAAATCCATTTTCCTTCAGTTGATACCTCTCAACTGTACCGAATTCCTTGGTAAATACCAGTTTTGAGGGCAAAATATTGGGGTGCCACAAATTCCCGAGTGACCCCTTCAATTTCCGAATTTCCCAGGGGTTTTTTTTTTTTTTTAATCCTGATGTCATCATGTGCAGGGCGTGTGTGACGACATCAACATCGTGTAGTTCAGGCATCATTTTTCCACGGCTCCTCCAGGTAAGGCAAAAAAAAAATGTGTGCATATGTGCGAGTATGAGTGAGAAACGACAGCTTTTTAGTTTAGAGAAACGGTAACTTGCAGGCATCAGTGTCTGAATTATGCAAGACTAATGGCAGCTTTTCACCTATTTTAGAGTCATCTTTTTACTCTACTGTAGAGAAGTAGCAGCTAAAGGCATCATTATTTGAATTCTGTAAGAGAAACGGCACCTTTTTACTTTAGAGAAAAGGCAGCTTTGGCTTTACGGCTGCAGGCACCGTGTCTGAATTATGTGAGAGAACATCTTTCTACTTTACTTTAGAAAAAGGAAAAAAAATGTGTGTGTATGTGTGAGTATGCATGAGAAATGACAGCTTTTTACCTTAGATAAATGGCAGTTGCAGGCATCAGTGTCTGAGCTGCGCAAAATAATGGCAGCTTTTTACTTTAGAGAAATAGCAGTTGCAGGCATCATTGTCTGAATTCTGCAAGAGAAGTGGCACCTTTTTGCTTACTTTAGAGAAATGTCAGCTTTGACTTTACAGCAGCCTGCAGGGATCAGTGTAATTGGTGTGTGTGCTTTTTATTTTACTTGAGAGAAATGGCAGCAGCTTTGACTTTACAGAAGGTGTGTGTATACTTTACTTTTACTTAAGAGAAATGGCAGCAGCTTTGTACTTTTACTTGACAGAAAAGGTAGCAGCTTTGACTTTACAGCAGGTGTGTGCACTTTACTTTTGCTTGAGAGAAATGGCAGCAGCTTTGTAGTTTTACTTGAGAGAAATGGCAGCAGCTTTGACTTTACAGAAGTTGTGTGTGTACTTTACTTTTACTTAAGAGAAATGGCAGCAGCTTTGTACTTTTACTTGACAGAAAAGGTAGCAGCTTTGACTTTACAGCAGGTGTGTGCACTTTACTTTTGCTTGAGAGAAATGGCAGCAGCTTTGTAGTTTTACTTGAGAGAAATGGCAGCAGCTTTGATTTTACAGTGTGTGTGTGTTGAGAGAAATGGCAACAGCTTTGTACTTTTACCCTAGAGAAACGGCAGCAGCAGCTTTTGTGTGTGTGTGTGTGTCTGTCTGTGTGTATACACATTCATTATAGTCATGTGTTCTCACATTCTGTCTCCCAATTCATAGAATGGTCGCACTTCCTGGTCGCAAACCTTTGTGACTGAGCCATGTGGGGCTTTTATTGTATCTACATACAATCAGGGAGGTGGGTGGCATCATGGATGCACAGATGGTGTTAGCTTTCACTAGTGGTGTGCACTGTGGGCTTTAAGATTATTATACTAAACTATACAACACATACACACACAAATATATATATATATATATATATATATATAGTTGATACATCTGCTTTTCAGTCTGATGTCATTCACTATCTTTGATTATCTATCATTTTCCTACTTTACTTATTGTTATACTGATAATGTTAAGCTGTATAAAGATTTTTGTTTTTCTGCAGTATTTTATACATTTGCCTTTTGGTGCTAAATTGTTTTATATTTTATAATTATGTCTTCTGTGATGTGTTGTATTGCATCAGGATGTCTTGCATTTTAAAAACATAAAACATATTTTTGACAAAACAGACTGTGTACCAAACTCAATACCTTCTTTCCCATTTTATATTTAGTATGCTATGAGGAACAAATTAACTCCTAAAAGTCAGCCAGTTTCGATTTTCTCAGGGTTTAGAATTACCAGTTTATAAAAGTATTTTATAAATTTCTGAACAGACCTGCTCCACACCTCCAGTGGATGAGCCATTCCCAGGTTCAAAGAAAAGATATGCCAGGTATCATTTACATAGTAGTGATCATTCAGTCTCTATTGCTGTAAAGCAAGATACATGACATGAGCAAAAACACACTAACTGCAGACCCTACAGCTCTTAATCACTACCACTGAATTTGACTT
Source organism: Protopterus annectens (assembly GCF_019279795.1). Classification (NCBI taxonomy): domain Eukaryota; kingdom Metazoa; phylum Chordata; order Ceratodontiformes; family Protopteridae; genus Protopterus; species Protopterus annectens. Next base: position 1,703,145,315 of record NC_056741.1, on the reverse strand, counting down.
TTTAATTTTTTTTCAGGTAAAGCACTTTGTATGGTTCTCTTTCTGCCAAACAATGGATTTTGTTACTCCCTTTTTATAAATGGGAGTGTTTTACAGTAGCTTGTTGCTTGTTTGAATCTGGCAGGTGACTGGATTTTTTTGCAGCTATGAACAATATACAGCAAAGTCATCTAGAAAAAGTACCTATTGTCAACATTTTGTTATACAGTTAAGTCATGTGGACAGACTTTGTATTTATGGTCAGTCTATAAGTCCTCCTGTATCTGAAGGAAATGATTTGTAAACAAAGAGCAATCATTCAGACTGGTTATCAATTTTGCTGACAAGGAATCCTGAATATTTCTCCAAGACCTAGAAGATTGGGTCTAAATGAAATTACTTTTAAAATAGAATAAGCTTTCTCCCATTTTCAGCAGGTGATGTGCATATTTACAACTAAAATATTTGGAATTGCAGTTTCCTACCTGTAAATGCTTCACTGGTTGGAGACCTAGAGAGAAGGCAAAGTTTAAGTCTCAAGTGCATAACAACAGTATGTACCAGTGGCGGCTCATCCTATTGGACTGCAGCCCTCCAGCTGAAAACCAAAAATAAAAAAAAATCCCAAAACTCACGCATGAGTGAGTAGAAACTCGAATCCAGACTGCTCTTTCACCAGTCTGGATTCGGAAGAAGGCAGTAGTCTAACAGATGCCCCAGATGTTTATGCGGTTACAGGTGCATAGACTGGAAGGGGATCAGACTACAAGGTCTGCAGTCTGTGCTCAGCATTCTGGAACGCACACATGCGTGCTTGGCTGGAAACAGAACTAGCTGTTGAAGAGAATCAGGCTTTATGGAGGGCTGCTTACTGCTGAATGAGGAGTTATGGCTGTGTGAAAATGGACTGCTTTACTAGAAATGCGATGCAGGTACTTGCTTTAGGGGCTTTGCAACAGACTGCTTTACTAGAAATGCAATGCAGATACAACTTTGCAATGGACTGCTTTATTAGAGACTTATGAAGAAATGCAATGCAGGAAACAGTGTGTGTGTGTCTGTGTGTGTCTGTGTGTAAAATGCCCCAGTTAAACTGGTGGCTAGAGAGAAACCCAGATTCAAAACCACAACCTTGGATACAGGTAGCAAGAACCTGAATTCCCTAACCACCACTTGTGAAAAGCATTCAGATTTTTGCCTCATAGTTTTGTTCGGTTCCTCATAAACTCTGTGGTTTTCTGGATTTTCAGAAATTTGAATTTCAGATTTCATATTCTTCAGAAAGTACAATGTAACACAAAACATTTTATTCTATCAATTTTCTAAGTTTATAAGATCAATATTTGAAATGCGTCCCTGTTTTTGGGGCTGTATTCCCCCATTATTGGCTTTGTGCAAGTTTTCTGTGCTAAGAGCTTGAGAGCTATGGTGAGAACTGAATTCACTAAATGATAGCCATTTAAGTTTCAGTGTTCCTTTCTTTCAAGAAACAGCTGATTTGGCATAGTGGTATGTTGCTCTGACTGTAGTGCACAGGGTCCTAGATTCAAGACTTGGAAGTGAAATGCATGGTGGTAGCACAGCATTTTATTCTAGCAACTTTCCAAGGTTATACAAGCAATGCTTAAAATGTGTCCCTGGTTTTTGGGCTTTACAAGGAGCTAAGAGCTTCAGGGAAGAGAAGTTTAGTGCTGCTTATGCTGAATTAGCTTGCATTGTTAATAGCACAACAGGTAGTGTACTTGCTTTCGATGCAGAAGGCTGTGGGTTCTACTCCCACAGTATATAGATGCATTGCTGATACTGTACTGTGTTGTACTTTTAAAGGGGGTGGATGCTGCAGTCCTGAGAATGTCCTCTTTGGTGGAGATACCTAGTAACTATGAGCCTGTTATCAGTTTGCCATCCATTCCCTATTGCAATATTACTAGCTTATCATTTAACAGGCACTTTATTTGTAGATGAAACAATGAAATAGAAAGTTGTTTGCTAGCAGCAACCTCTTCATGAGTTACAGATCTCTTTAATGTGGAATTATTTAGATGACTTTTACTTCTGCAGAGATTGTGCATATTTACTGATACTGGTGGATTGTAGACGTTTGAGTAGACTTTTATGATGGAGATGTTCTGACCTGGGCAGTTTTGTCATTATTGGTGCATGCATTTTGTTTCATTGTTTATTGGAAAAATGTTCAAAGCAGTAAATTTAAAACACCCTCTAACAGCTGTACTGTATTATACAAGGAATATAATTTGATACAGTCTGGAAGGTGCATCAAAGAACACGTGTATGTTTTCTGTGCAAGGGAGCCTATGATTTGAAAACAGCCCAAAGTTAATCTTTATCTGCCACTGGCCAGATGTATTTTCTTTGAATGTGGGTTTCAATGAATGTGAGTTTCAAGGGCCGAGAAGTTTTAATGCTAAGTCTATTTTCATTGTGAGACTGCTTTGCTTTGGTTAGCAGATGTGTATTAGTGTTTGTGCTGTACAATAAAACTTTTACATGAAATCTAAATCATCATAGAAGTAAAGCAGTATGCATATTACAGTGTTTATGGTAAATGGGGTGAAATAGCCAAGTAATGGGACATTAGAATGGCTGCAAGGGAGTGGCCCCATTCAACCATGATTTATGAGGAGGGAACAACAGGAAACTCAGACAACCCCGGCTGAACTATCACTCTCAGCTGTTCAGATTTTCACAGAATGAATAGATTTTCACTTCTTATTTTTGGTTTGTTCCTTATAAACTTTGTGGTTTTCTGGCAAATCATTTAGGAATGAAGTCACTAAGTAATGACAGACATTGAGTTTCAGACTTCATACCCTTCAGAAAAATGCATGCTAAAGCAAGACCTGTTATTCTGTCAACTAAGTTTATACAACATCAGTTTTAGTACTGTCTGTACGATCCCCCAATATATTTGGCCTTGTCCAGATTTCCTGCATTAAGAGATTGAGAAGTACGCGCAAATAAATCACTTTATAGAATTAGGTATAGCCAAACCTCTCAACTGTCCCTGACTTTGGCTCAAAATGCTGCTTCCCCCTAATAATCCCTCCGCAATATGGCAATTTTGGAAGAAAATGTGGGGGGTTTACAATTAAGAAATAATTGTAATGATCAGAGTTATAGATTACTTTTATTTCAGAAATGCATGTAGATTCTGTTATTTTGTCAGCTGCTCAACTTAACAGTACTAGTATTAAAAAGTGTCCCTCCTTTGACAGGTTCTCAGCTGTAGTGTGTGGCCATTTTATATTTTTGCATCATATTTTTGGTCTGTTTTTCATAAAATTGTGGTTTTCTGGCAAATTAGTGGCAAATCATTAAAGATTGAAGTTAGCAAATAATGACAGACATTTGAGTTTCAGATTTCATACCCTTCAGAAAATCCATACTAATGCAAAACGTACTATTCTATTATATTTCTAAGTTTATAAGAGCAATGTTTAAAAATTATCCTTATTTGTGGGCCTTTGTCCCACTTCTGTTTATGAGTTTGGTCCGATTTTTTGCTCTGAGGTTGCGAGGTATGACAAATGTGTCAGGGCCATCACCATCAGCCAGCGACATTTCAAATTGTGACATGCTTCTTGCAACCCACTCCCCCATGTAGTGACTCTGGATGTGTCCAAGCAAGGCAAGGAGCAGCTATGCAGTGTAAGTGTGCAGAGTATCCCCCATCCAAGGTAGACGCAAGTACTATAGTGGCTTTTCGTCTGTCCTTGATTTTGCAGAATGTTCTGGTTTTCTGTCATATTTTTATACTGTTGATTTATGCTTATTCTTCTTCTTCTTTTGGCTTTTCCCAATTAGGGGTTGCCACAGTGGATCACCTGTTTCCATTTCTTCCTGTCCTCTGCATCTTGCTCTGTCACACCAACAACCTGCATGTCCTCTCTAACCACATCCATAAACCTTATCTTAGGCCTTCCTCTTTTCCTCTTACCTGGCAGCTTCAGCCTTAGCATCCTTATAGGTTCATAGATTAGTACTAAGCTAACTGCCCTTGCAAGCCATTTTAAGCCTAGCCAATTATCCCTTGTGGGACTTGAACCCTGCACCTTGTGTTTACAAGGCAAACACCTTAACCATTAGGCCACCCTCCCAACCCCTTAGGCCACCCTCCCAATATACCCAGCATCCCTCCTCAGCACATGTCCAAACCAATGCAATCTTGCCTCTCTGGCTTTGTCTCCAAACTGTCCAACCTGAGCTGACCCTCTAATGTACTTATTCCTAATCCTGTCTACCCTCGTCACACCCAGTGCAAATCTTAACATCTTTAACTCTTCCACATCCAGCTCTGACTCCTGCCTTTTTGTCACTGCCACTGTCTCCAACCCATATAAAATAGCTGGTCTCGCTACCCTCTTGTAGACCTTCCCTTTCACTCTTATTCGTCTGTCACAAATCACTCCTGACACTATTTTCCATCCACTTCACCCTGCCTGTACTGTCTTCTTCACCTCTCTTCCACACTCGCCATTACTCTGAACTGTTGATCCCAAGTATTTAAACTCCTCCACCTTTGCCAACTCTACTCCCTGCATCCTCACCATTCCTCTATCCTCCCTTTCATTCACGCACATATATTCCATCTTAGTCCAGCTGACCTTCAGTCCTCTCCTCTCTAAAGCATATCTTCACCTCTCCAGGGTCTCCTCAACTTGTTCTCTACTCTCACTACATATCACAATGTCATTTGCAAACATCATAGTCTGCGGGGGACTACTGTCTGATCTCATCTGTCAACCTGTCCATCACATGTGAAAATAAGAAAGGGGTCAGAGCTGATCCTTGATGTAATCCCACATCCACCTTAAACGCATCTGTCACTCCCACTGCAGAACTCACTGCTGTCACACTAGACTTCTACATATCCTGTACCACTCTTACATACTTCTCTGCCACTCCCAACTTCCTCATACAATACCACAACTCCTTTCTAGGCACCCCTGTCATATGCTTTCTCTAAGTCCACAAAGACACAATGCAACTCCTTCTGAACTTCTCTGTACTTCTCCATCAACACTCTCAGAGCAAACATCACATCTGTAGTGCTCTTTCATGGCATGAAACCATACTGCTGATCACTAATTATCACCTCCCTTCTTAACCTAGCTTCCACTACCCTTTCCCATAATTTCATGCTGTGACCTATCAGTTTTATCCCTCTGTAGTTACTACAGCTCTGCACATCACACTTATTCTTAAAAATCGGTACCAAAACACTTTTTCACCATTCCTCAGGCATCCTTTCATTTTCCAAGATTTCATTAAACAATCTGGTTAAAAATTCCACTGCCATTTCTCCTAAATACCTCCAAGCTTCCACAGGTATGTCATCTGGACCAACAGCCTTTCTATTCTTCATCCTCTTCATAGCTATCCTTACTTCCTCCTTGCTAATCCATTGCACTTCCTAATTCATTATCCCCACATCATCCAGCCTTCTCTCTTTCTCATTCTCTTCATTCATCAGCCCCTCAAAGTACTCCTTCCATCTGTTCAACACATTCTCCTCACTAGTGAGTACGTTTACCTCATTATCCTTTATCACCCTTACCTGCTGCACATCTTTCCTAGTTCGGTCCCTCGGTCTAGCCAATCGGTACAGGTCCTTTTCTCCCTCCTTAGTGTCCAACTTTTCATACAACTCTCTATACGCCTTTTCCTTAGACTTTGCCACCTCTCTCTTTACCATGCACCTCATCTCCTTATACTCCTGTCTACTTTCTTCATCTCTCTGACAATCCCACTTCTTCTTCGCCAACCTATTTCTCCGTATACTCTCCTATATATCCTCATTCCACCACCAGGTCTCCTTGTCCTCCTTCCTCTGTCCAGATGTCACACCAATCACCTTTCTAGCAGTCTCCCTTACTAGCTGTGTTGTAGTTACCCAGTTATTTGGTAACACTTCACTGCCACTCAGTGCTTGTCTTAATTCTTCCCTGAACTCCACCTCACAATCACCCTTTCTCAATTTCCACCGTTTGATCATTTGTGCTGCCCTCACACTTCTCCTCCTCTTCTTGATCATCAATATCCTCTTACAAACCACCATCCTATGCTGCCTAACTACACTTTCCCCCGTCACCACTTTACAGGCTCCAATCTCCTTCAAACTGGCCCTCCTGCATAGAATATAATCCACCTGTGTGCATCTCCTTCCACTCTTGTATGTCAACCTATGCCCTCCCTCTTGTTAAAATACGTATTCACCACAGCCATGTCCATCCTTTTTGCAAAATCCAATACCATCTGACCTTCTGCATTCCTTTCCTTAATACCATACCTACCCATCACTTCCTCATCCCCTCTGTTCCCTTCAGCAACATGCCCATTAAAATCTGCTCTGATTACCACTCTCTCACCCTTGGGTACAGTCATCACCACTTCTTCCAACTCACTCCAAAATGTTTCTTTTTCATCCATCGCACACCCAACTTGCGGAGCATATGCACTAACAACATTCATCATTACACCATCAATTTCCAGCTTCATAAACATCAATCTATCTGACACTCTTTTCACCTCCAAAACACTCTTGGTATACCGTTCCCTCAGGATAACCCCTGCCCTATTTCTCCTCCCATCCATACCATGGTAAATCAATTTGAAATCACCTCCAATACACCTGGCCTTACTTCCCTTCCACCTGGTCTCTTGTACACACAATATATTAACCTTCCTTCTGTCCATCATACCAGCTAGCTCTCTCCCTATACCAGTCATGCTGCCAACATTCAAAGTTCCTACATTCACTACCACACTCCTAACCTTTCTCCTCTCTTCCTGCCTTCGGGCATGCCTTCCCCCTCTTCTTCTCCTTCTCCTCCTTCGTCCTTCGTCCACCATTCAGAAAATGCATGTGCTGCACTGCCTGTTGCTCTGTGTTTCTGTAGCAAGGCTTTAATGACCATCAGATAAGCTTGTCTGAGATTGTAAGATGCAAGTAAGCTTTAATAAGCATACTGTCAAAGGATTACCAACATTGAAAGCCTTTTTGTTGTTACCATGCAGAGAATATTTACCTAACTAGATAAAGTATTAGCCTTAGGTACTGAAATGCATATGACAGTATTTGTAATAAAGGACAGGATTACAGTATTTTCAGAAGCTCAATGCATTTATTGGAGATTTGCAGTCATCTTTGCAGGCTTTACCAGTAAACTAAACAGAATGCCAGTCCTATCATGTGTGGTACATAACCTGTGCAGTAATCCTTTAAGCAATTTATCTTGACCTTGTTTCTTGTTTTCTGTTCATTTTTTACTTTGATCATGATTTCCCCGTGAAGCAAGTAGATAGATGTCATGCATCAGGTCTTTTTTGGATAAGAAACATTTTTTACAAGTGGGGGTATCACAGATATTGCTACTTTCAGCATGTTACTTGGTACTTTTATAAATTATAATTAGAACTGCAGTGCAAGGAGAAGTGGCTTGAGTTGAGTGCTTGATATACTTGATTTTGACTGGCATTCCAATAATGTATTTAAAAAGTAATTTATTTTTTCATGTCTCACAATCTTTTTGTTTCCATCTAGATATTATGTAAGCTGTTATGTAGCCGATGCATTGAAATATTTTTTTTCTTCTACACTTCATTTTGTCTTGATTGGACTCTCATAATTGGACTCTCATAATGATGGTTTGGCACCCAGGGCAACATATTTAATTTACGTCCCCTTTAAATTGATCTTAGATACATGTCATTATTTTCTGATGATGCCTATATTTTATTGTGTGACCTATTGGATATTAGACTGTACTGCAATATAACACTTGAGGCATGGTTTGATATTCACATGGCAGTACTTTTACAAAAAAATTCTGTTATAAAGCTACACCAGTCTTTTTGCATTTTTCACTTGAATTGTTTATATAAAATCTATGCATTTACTGTGGATAGAATCATCACTGCCTGAAAAAAAATGTTTTAACTACTTTCAATAACATTTGCAGATTTATCACTCCCCCTCCATTACTCAACCATAACAACAGCCAAACGGCTTCCAAAAAGTCAGGGCATACCTCTTATTGGTATCTTAGTTATTTAAACTCATGGACTAAGGTTCCTTTAGCTGGTTAGCTGCCAAGCTGTTCCACAAATACCTTCCTACAATCTCAGAAGCCAAGACCACAATGAGCCACTGTTCGAAACATTATCTTCCAAATTTCCTTGTACTAAGCTGAATTTTTTTACTCTTGGCCCAAAACTTTGGAACTCTTTTCTGTCTTATCTCAAAGGAATTACCTCTTACACAAAATTCAGAACTGAGGAGAGATGTTTACCCAATCTAAAATGTAAATACTTGCAAACAGGAGGCTGGGGCCATATTTTAGTTGTCTGTTCTTCAGTTTGTGTGTTTAAAAGTTGATATCCCACAATTCCATCAGAGTGGGTGGGGTTACATAATTATGTATGCTAATTTTATGTTAATCAGTGTGCTGATTTCTTCCTATTTTTCATAGGCCTTTGCCCAGATTTTTGATGTTTCCAGGTTGAGAGGTATGATTAAGCTTATAAAAGCCTTTAACCTAGTTGACTACATCATCATTCTCTACTGCATGAACAATACAGGTATTACCCCTCAGGGTTTTGCCTGGTTTAAAGACTTTCTCACAATGAAAACTTTAAGTAAAATTTTGTCCTTTTGTGTCTATAGAAGCACATATCCAAACAAAATCATAGCTGTCTGTACCAGCACTCCATCCCCTCAGCTCAAGTGAAGAGCAAAAAAGCACTTCACTGTATTAAGCAAGTCTCTACATTTTATACATTGATCGGCTTATTACACTCACATCCACGTTCCTGCCATCCCCAATTCGAAAACAGTAAAACTGCCATTCCTTCTAGTGATGCAGCAAGCAAGTGGCCAGATGAATTACACCTCCCCCTTCCTGCCCCAGCCATTCTAGTCCCATTTCTGCCATGCTCCCAGTTCTCCTTCCTCTCCTTACATATATGTATTAAAAATGCTGTTAAACTGCAGCACACTGCTTGCTGCAAATGTAGCAAACAGTTGCTGCATTTTATACCATGCCTGTACAGAGTGCTTTGGAGCTCATGTTTTAGTTTAAAAAAATCACTTTTTAACTGTAGCTGACAGTTGCTACAGTATAGACCACACATGGAGCTCTGCAACACTCAGTTTTCACCACAAATGCAATACTGGCATTTAAGAGAGTGAAGGAGAGCATGATGAAGGATGACTGATTATGCCACCCAACCCTTTGTACAAGGGGCAATTGCCCCTCTCGCCCCACCCCAGCTAAACTTCCTTGCCCCACTGCTCTTCTCAGTTTTTAAAACCAAAATTGCTCGTGGACTCCCCATATCCATCCACTTTTATATACTAATGACATTTTAATCTTGCCAAAAATCCATAGATTTCATTTTATTACAGTTAAGTAAAAGATTTTTGTTAATGAGTCATGTGGTGAGAGTTAGCAGATTTGGAGATAGTTCTGTAGGTCAAGTTGGTTTGAGCCAATAATAATAATAATCATAATAATATAATAATTATGAAAACAGTAGCCCCTATTTTACCTACTGAATTGCCAACTGGCTCACAGGTAGTACACATATAATCAAAACCTGGGAAGTTAGTCTTGCTATATTGCACAGCTTAAAAAGAAAGGGATTGTGTCTAGATTTAAGGGATTTAATTGTCCCCCTTTACTCAGCCTTCATTATGAAAAACATTAATATAATGACCCCTTTGGCATTTATTTGTCTGGGCACATGAAACAGCTGGAAAACCCACAGAGATCCTAACAAAAACGTACATGACCTAAACAACATGTCCTCCATATACCAACTCAAATCCCTGTCACTGTACTCCATATCCTACAGACTGCTAAGAGGTGACCTGTGTTTGGCATACAAGGCATCCTCCAATCCATTACTGATGGATTTACTGCGCATCAGCATATCAGATGGCATCAGGAATACCTGGCATAGGGATTTAAACCTCTTCCACAACATCAGCAAATAGTTGGAGAGACAGGTATATCTTGCAGAGGATATTGCTGCTGTGGAATAGACTCCCCATCCATATAAAACTAAGTTCATCCTTGTACATGTTCAAGTACAACTTAGATCTCATGTTCAAGTACAACTTAGATCTATGGATGGGAAACAGAAAATTTTCCCCAGGACTGCCCCCTGTACTACTAATAGGCAGAGGCAGCTCCTAAATGCTTTATCCCATGTGTAGGTCCCCTTAGATGATCTATGGTATGATCCCAGTTATTCTTATTAGGGTAATATATAATTATCATCCATGGGATCAGTAATGCCAATCTGTAACAAAATGGGATAGGTTAATTCAAGCACAAAAAGGGAAATTAGCAAGACCTAAAATGACCAGCAAGGCCAGCTAGCCTAGTACTTACCGTGAACCTATAAAAAGCTTTTACTTCTAATGGAATCCATTATTTCTTGCACTGTAAAAAAATAGTAACTCACTAAATATTAAAACCAAAATAATCTCCCAGTTGAAGCTACTTCATCATTCAAATACCTAGGTGTCTGGCCTAACTTATTACAGCCTTGTGACACCTCCAGGTGTTTCTGCAGCTACATCCTACTGATGCCTGTAGGCAATCTAATATTGCAGTAATTCCAAAATTATGTAAGATATACAGTACATACTCTTTCTTATTTGCAGTAGTGATTGACAGGTTGACAGACGAGATCAGACAGGAGGCCCCATGGACTATGAATTTTGCAGATGACATTGTGATCTGTAGTGAGAGTAGGTACCAGGTTGAGGAGACCCTGGAGAGGTGGAGGTGTGCTCTAGAAAGGAGAGGAATGAAAGTCAGCAGGACTAAGACAGAATATGTGTGTGTGTGAATGAGAGAGAGGATAAAGGAATGATGAAGATGCAGGGAGTAGAGTTGGCGAAGGTGGACAAGTTTAAGTACTTGGGATGAACAGTTCAGAGTAATGGTGAGTGTGGAATAGAGGTGAAGAACAGAGTACAGGCAGGGTGGAATGTGTGGAGAAGTGTGTCAGGAGTGATTTGTGACAGACTGGTACCAGTAAGACTGAAAGGGAAGGTCTACAAGAGGGTAGTGAGACCAGCTATGTTATATGGGTTGGAGATGGTGGCATTGACAAAAAGGCAAGAGTCAGAGCTGGACGTGGCAGAGTTAAAAATGTTAAGATTTGCACTCTGTGTGACGAGGATGGACAGGATTAGGAATCAGTGTATTAGAGGGTCAGCTCAGGTTGGACAGTTTGGAGACAAAGCCAGAGAAGTGCAGTTGCATTGGTTTGGACGTGCTGAGGAGGGATGCTGGGTATACTGGGAAAAGGATGCTAAGGATGGAGCTGCCAGGTAAGAGGAAAAGAGGAAGGCCTAAGATTAGGTTTATGGATGTGGTGAGAGAGGGCACGCAGATGGTCGGTGTGACAGAGCAAGGTGCAGAGGACAAGAAAAAAGGGAAACAGATGATCTGCTGTGGCAACCCCTAATGGGAACAGCCAAAAGAGGAGGAAAAAAAAGATTTACAAGCAAACTATAATATATAAGTATACAGTGAGTATGTTGCTCGTTTAACTGTGACAAACTACAGTATGTAAGTATACTGTACATTGCCATTTTAACTGTGGCAAACTGCAATATATAAGTGTACAGTGAGTGCATTGCTAGTTTAACTGTGACAGACTACAGTATATAAGTGTACAGTGAGTACATTGCTAGTTTAACTGTGACAGACTACAGTATATATGTGACAGACTACAGTATATAAGTATACAGTGAGTACATTGCTAGTTTAACTGTGATAACACTTTAGACGAAGGCTTGTATGCAAAATTAATAGACATAAGAATACAGTGAATACTTTACATGTTTATCTTGATAACACTTTACACAAAATTATAAATTTGACAAGACTTTTAACAGGGTTGGGAGGTTGGCATAATGGTTAAGTTGTATGCCTTACAAGGTGCAGGGTTTGATTCTCACATGGGGCAATTGGCTAGGCTTAAAATGGCCCACAAGGGCAATTAGCCTAGTAGTAATCTATGAACCTATGATACAGTGTCCCTGCCTCAGTGATAGGATATTTGCACAATACCATTTTTCATGTTTGAATTGGAAGAATACTTGTGCTGTTCAGCTTAGTTCATAAGGAGGTAGAAAGATAAGAGTAGTATGCTGCAGGTTTTCTAGTCTTCACAGCATTGAATGGCAGTGGGCATGTTAATGCAATTGAAGGAGAGATATAGGAGGGCAGATTGTATATTAGCCTTGGGTTATGCATGTGCATAGCCATAATTTATTTAGGTGTTCTTTTAGGAAGTCTTTAAAAGGAAGTAGGCTAGGAGTTAGCCTAATGTTGGGAGGGAAGGTGTTCCAAGATTTCGCAATAAAGTGTGAATATTGGGATTTTCCTGGATTTCTAGAAGGTTTGTAGATTTCAAGGAGGTTAGCTATTTTTCTTTCAACTTTACATAAAACTGTATGTATATGATTTTCATTTATAACTTTTAGTTATTGCCATTTGATAAGTGAGTGGGTGGACTGGTTACAGTTTGTCATAATCAAGCCCTTTTTCCCATTTTTCTACATGGGGTTGTAGGGAACATGTCGACTGCCTCCATCTTTCTTTCTCTCTCTTGATTCATTGCCACTTTCCTATCTTCTTCAACAGTCATGCCAGATTGTTGCAGATCTTCTCTCACACAATCCATTCATTTGTTTGCTGGATGCTCTCATTTCCTCTTGCCTTCTTCCTGTCTGTCCCAAATCATAATCACCAGATTAGGCATATGTGCAGTAAAGTAGAATACAAAGCACCATAATTTATTCTCTTTGACTTTCTCTGCATTTAGAGCTACTTGGGCTCCTACTGTGATATTTCTTCATTTGCCCTACATTCTGTGTCCTACCACCTGTCTCAGGCACTTCAACTGCTCTTCCTTCACTGCCCAGATTTCTGTACCATATAGTAGTATGGGTCACAGCACAGTTTTGTACACCATAGTTTTCAGCTTTTTTATTCTTCTGTCACACTACCCCTGACACTCTGTGCCAGTTTGTTCCAGATCTCTGGTTGTAGCTTTGACCTCTTCATTCAGATTTCCATTCCTCTCAACCACCCCTCCCAGATACGTAAAGCTGTTAACCTGTTTCACTCTTTTCCCGTCTATCTCAATTTTCAGTATCTTCTGATTTTTCCACTTTCTACCATTGCAACTTTATTATTTATGCTCAGTTTTATCCCTTGTGCCTTCAGTTTTGTATTCGATTTTACTATCATTTGCTTAAGTTTTTGTTCAGAGTCTGCCTGTAGTGCCACATCATCTGCATTATTGATCTGTCTCTTCTGACCTGTTTGCTACTGTAGTCCAGTACCATTATGGACAGCAGTGGACACAGCTGAATCCTGATGCACACGCACTTGCACTGGGAACCCCTCTGTGAGACCAAACACTGTTCTTACATGTGTCACTGAGTCCTTGTATACAGCCTGCACTAATTCTACCAGTATTTCTGTGAATTCAAACCACCTGAGGACTGCTCAAATTAACTTTGTCACAGTCCTAATAAAAACAAACACCCAAAGACATTTGATGACCTTTACTGTAATGGAAATGAATAACAAACATCAAAATTTATTAAGGCACACAGAATCCAACATTGCAACAAATAAGATATTAAACATAAGGGCAGCACACCCGCTCACCCTGAATAAGCAGCGCCCCTCACTTGCTCGCTTACCCTTGTAATCCTCGCTCACCTTATTATCAATTCCGTATTTCCATTCCAAATCCTAGTAATCCTAAGGGCAGCACCCACGCTCACCTTAATCTCATCATCAGTTCCATATTTCCATTCCATTTCACAAAATGGCTCGAGAAACTCCCACTCAACCTTAATCTAGTATCTAACACTACCAATACCTACTTGAAGGACAAATTAGTCACCCCAAAATTACCCCGCCTTATGAACAATCACCATTTCCCATCACCAGAGAACCTCATGGCCCTCTACCTACACCGTAAAGTAAATAGGTAACTGTACCCCAGAGTCCCACCTCATCTAACATGTCTACCTGCATACTTACCAAATAAAATTACCTGAAAGTTCCATACCCACTAATCCAGCAGTCAAATAATTCCATCACAGCTACATCCTCAAGCTTCTTATTGGTGCCCACCAACATTCCCCTTCTTGCAACCTCACAGTGTACTTTCCAACAACCTAAAACTCCATTGCAGTAGAGATCCCTGAACAGCCTCGACTGTCAACCAAATTTGTCAAATGCAGTGTATGGATCAACTTGACTTCAACAAGTACTAAACAAACAACCCTGCTCACTCAGCTACCCAAGTTAACCTAATAACAGAGCACCCATGGCTGTGGTAGAAGATAAAACATAGGCAGTTTCTATGTACAGCAGTAATCTTAAAACAGCTCTTAAGGAAGACCCCCCCAAACAAAGCCCTGTCAGGCCATCCCACTACAGCATAGCCAACCCAACCTCCCAGCTCCCTGTGTTTCCACGATCTACCCGCATACCTGCCAGGCCCCTTTGAACTCCTCCACTCAAGTCATACGCAAGTAAATTCCTGTGAGTCCAAAGAGCCACTCAAGGGTATCCATGACACCCAAAGTTAAGCGCCCAGAACCTGATATGCAGCATTAAGTAACACCTGCTTAAGAAACAGATTAATCTCCCAAAAACCTTCATAGATACCTCACTTGTCCTCTTATAAACTATGGAACAAATAGCTGGTTATCAGTAAATTCACCCCAGAGATTCTCCCCTTGTTTCTCTTTTGAACTAGGCATAAAGCATCAGGTGCTGCCCTTGATATACATTGACTAACTTGCCAAGCCTTAAACCACCAGTGTAGAATTTTTTTTTTAAATAATTTTGAACATCCTTGTTAAGATTGTTAGTATCCCATGAAAAGTGAACCACTTTACCTAAGTGCTCCACATTATATTATAGTTGATGACATACCAATGAAATGCACCACCTTTGTTCAGCCAACTCTGGATCACCTTGGGCTCCACTACCACTGGGCCGTACTTCTCTGATGCCTGTTTTGCAGATTCCCCCTAGGAAAGAAACAAACACTGTAAATTCTCTGTGCACAGTGAAAAAAAAAATAAATTTAATGATAACATTAAACACTATCCGAGGCCTACAATGTTTATCAACTGCCCAGACTCCAGATTGACCCAGAGCCTCCATCCCAAAGAGACTGGAAACTTGGCCGCTTCCCTTTTGAGTTGCTTTGCCCCTACAATCCTCTTTAACCCAACCTGCTCACAGCAGTGACCACTAAAGCATTTAAAACAAGCTAATTACCCCCATAACAGACCCATACCTCACAATAATTAACTCTTGCTCTTACAAACATTGTGTTTGTCTGAATGAAGTGTGCATCCCATGCACGCCAGTTCCCTACTGTCATCTGCAAAGAGGCTGACCCTAATTACCAGAAACCTCCACCTGTATGAAAACAGACCACATATAAAAACAGGCCACAGATCTGATGCATCATGATGTAATCCTTCAAACATCCACAGTAATATTCCCTTCCTCCCAAATCTCCCATTAATCCAATACCCCAGATGCAACAGCCACCTCAGTGAGCTACCACCCATGCAAAGTGCTGACCTGAACAAGTTGTCCCCGACAATCATTACTTTGCCTAAACTCAGTGTACCATCAAACAGCCAATACTCTCAACCTATGGTTTGCATACCTGTATGGGTTGTAAAATCACTGCAAGAGACATGAAGTCCGAAAGCAAAACGAATATTAAGTACATTTGCAGAATGTCATAAAGGTTCACTCTTTCACTCTGAATCCCCAAAATGGCTGTACACATCAGATAATAATTCCCTTGTAACCGGAAATATCTATTTAGAAAGGTCACAGATTAGGGTAGTCATAAAATAGCCTTCATTAATTAGTACTACTCGTAAGTCTTTACAAATCATTGAAGTAGTAGTAAATAAAAGCACATGGGTAATTGGTCATTAAATGCATGTCATCGCACTGTGTAATAAGCTCAGAAGAGCAAAAGAAAAGGAATCACAAGAAATGGTCTTGTTTGAAAGCTATTCAGAGGCATGACACTTTACAAAGTGAATGTTTTGCAGGAATGCCTTGAGTCTTGAATAGAAACTTAAAATAAACAGCCCTTACAGGTTCTGAACCCAGGACCCTGTACACTATAGTCACCACAGTTAACCATTAGGGCAGGCCATTTTAAACTTTTTTTTCTAGAGGCTCCTTTAGCTGTTTAAATCGTTGAAGTAGTAGTAAATAAAAGCACATGGGTAATTGGTCATTAAATGCATGTCATCGCACTGTGTAATAAGCTCAGAAGAGCAAAAGAAAAGGAATCACAAGAAATGGTCTTGTTTGAAAGCTATTCAGAGGCATGACACTTTACAAAGTGAATGTTTTGCAGGAATGCCTTGAGTCTTGAATAGAAACTTAAAATAAACAGCCCTTACAGGTTCTGAACCCAGGACCCTGTACACTATAGTCACCACAGTTAACCATTAGGGCAGGCCATTTTAAACTTTTTTTTCCAGAGGCTCCTTTAGCTGTTTAAAACTTTCATTTAAAGGCTCACTGCTGCTTTTCAGCTGTGAGAAACAATTCTGCAGTTTGTTTCTAAGTAGTGGGGATATTTGTAGCCTTTCCATATTCAGGCTTGTATTTGGGCCTAGTGTTTGTGGGAGGCTGTGTGTCTGAGCACATATTCAGGGACATTTTGGTTTAGTCAAAGCCATCAGGCATTTCAGTGAGAGAGAATTGTTTGAGGTCATTGGCTGACTGAGGTCACCTGGACTACAGCTTAGACTAAGCACCTCATTGGTTCTTTTGAGATTTCTTTCTTAAAAGCTGTCTCAGGTTTCAACTTTCTGTTACCTAAGAAGTTCAGTTGTGAGTGTTCCGCCATTTTACAGTGAGCTAATGGAAGGAAGGACACTGAGCAAACTCGGAGCTATAATATATAACATTAAGTATCCTGTTTTTTGTTTATTTTGTTCTTTATTTCTTTGTTATTTATAGCACTTTGTGTACTGTGTATTTTTCTAGCTAGTTTCACTGTGTGTGAGGTATTAACTGGAAATTGTCCACTTTTATTAAGCGTCTGTTGGGTTGTTTGTCTCTGATAACTTGTTGCAGTTAAACTCTTTTTTCGAGAGGCTCCTTTAGCTGCTTAAAACTTTCATTTAAAGGCTCACTGCTGCTTTTCAGCTGTGAGAAACATTTCTGCAGTTTGTTTCTAAGTAGTGGGGGTATTTGTAGCATTTCCATATTCAGGCTTGTATTTGGGCCTAGTGTTTGTGGAGGCTGTGTGTCTGAGCACATATTCAGGGACATCTTGGTTTAGCCAAAGCCATCAGGCATTTCAGTGAGAGAGAATTGTTTGAGGTCATTGGCTGACTGAGGTCACCTGGACTACAGCTTAGACTAAGCACCTCATTGGTTCTTTTGAGATTTCTTTCTTTAAAGCTGTCTCGGGTTTCAACTTTTTGTTACCTAAGAAGTTCAGTTGTGAGTGTTCTGCCATTTTACAGTGAGCTAATCGAAGGAAGGACGCTGTGCAAACTCGGAGCTATAATATATAACATTAAGTATCCTGTTTTTTGTTTATTTTGTTCTTTATTTCTTTGTTATTTATAGCACTTTGTGTACTGTGTATTTTTCTAGCTAGTTTCACTGTGTGTGAGGTATTAACTGGAAATTGTCCACTTTTATTAAGCATCTGTTGGGTTGTTTGTTTCTGATAACTTGTTGCAGTTAAACCCTTTTTTCTAGAGGCTCCTTTAGCTGTTTAAAACTTTCATTTAAAGGATCACTGCTGCTTTTCAGCTGTGAGAAACATTTCTGCAGTTTGTTCCCACTCTCCCTCCCTGTTGCTATAGTGTTTTTATAGTTGGTGGCCTTGCAGTTGCCCGCCCCTAGTGTAAATTTGATCTGGAACCCTCCTCCCAGTCTAGTGTCATTACCTCATTCTACCCAGTACAGGGAGAACATTTGAGAAGGCCAATCAGCTTAGTTTCTGCTGCTCCTTTCTCTCTTTCCACTAAAAAAAAAAAAAAAAAAAACGTTTTGTAAGCTTGTTTCCTGCCTTTCCTGTGGGTAGTCTTGCCTGGATATAGATTTGCGGTGTCCAGGACTATTTGTAGGCTTCTAGGGCCCAAGCCTTTCTGTGTTGGAGGGAAGCCTTCTAGCTTAATTTTGTTTCTTGGAACTAGCCAGTTTTTTGTTTCAGCGCTTGTTCAGAACTTATTGTAAGCACTAAATCAGCTACAAATTACTACAGCACTCAACTTTCCTCACTGTTTAGAGGAAAACAGTTTCTAGTACTTAACAAATAAGCACCTATCCAGGCATGTCTAAGGGTCAGCCCCCAGTGTTTTCTCCTGTCTACCTGATGAATCTGGGCATCTTGGGGTAATGCAGTAATTGCCTCATGTACACAGACAACCCTTTCCTCCTACCACCCAACACTACAACCTGTGAGAGATGCACTTATATAGCCAAACTGGAAGCAAAGCTCTCTTCACCCAAGACTGGACTAGACAGTCAAGAGGAGAAGGTAAACACTTGCGCCACACCACACTCAGCACATAGTCCCTCAAAACCTACACCACCAAAACACACACATAGAAACATAAAACATGCACCTACATTCGTGGAGGCTCTCAGTAAAAACCTGCCCAAGCAACAGGGACCTCCAAAGCAGAAACGCAAGCAACCTCCACCCCCCCAACACAACCCAAAATACTTATAGCCCACAAACTATGTGCCACTCAACCACAGCCCATAAGGCATAACAACTTACCCAACACTCTAGTCATAGGTGACTCTATAGTCAGGCACACTGATGTTCCACTCACCAGGTGAAACAAGGAGAAAGTTACTGTCAGCTGCCTGTCGGGTGCCAGGATCCGCCACATAACGCATGCACTCAGGTCAATCCACAACAAGTACAAATATGACTCTGTCATTGTCCATGTTGGTGCGAATAACCTGAGACATACCTCCTTGGACTACATGAAAAAGGACATGGAGGAGCTGTCCGATCTTGTATCCCAGGCAGGTATGACCCTAGCCCTGAGTAGCATCCTGCTTTCACCCAGAATGATACCACAGTACAAGGACAAAATGACTGACTTCAACAATTGGCTAAGCTTCTGGTGTCATTCTAAGGGGATCCAGTATCTTTCTGCCTGGGATGACATGATCAACAAGCCACGATGCTTTGCCAGAGATGGCCTGCACCTGTCGCCCTTGGGATTCCGGATACTGGCTAAGGCTCTAGCCCCTCCCTATAGAGCCTTTTTTAGGCAAGGTTCAAATGACAAATTCACCACCCTAACAGGTACAGACAAGAAGAGTCTGAAGGTATTGCTACTCAATGCTAGAAGTCTAAACCTCAAAATGCACTCTCTCAAGGCACTCCTTAAAATGGAGAACATTGACATCTGTGCAGTGACAGAGACCTGGTTCAAGGCTCCAGAGAGTACCCTTGCATTACCAGGCTATAATTCATACCACACCTTTTGGCTACCTAACCTGGACTGAAACACTAAAGGCAGAGGTGTGTCCATATTCATTAAGGATATCCACACCTCCAGGCTAGTTGCTCCACATAATGCATCCGAGATTATCCAAGTGCAACTAACTCTGGGCAAGACCGCAATCCAAATTGTAGCTTGCTACAGATCCCCCACCATGCCCCAGGATTCCCACTCCTCATTTCTTAATACACTGGAAAATATTAGGGTACAACCTAATACCCTAATAATGGGCGATTTCAACTACCCTACCATTAACTGGGAAAACTACTCATGTACCAACTCTTGTGCTCAACATTTTCTGGAATTCATAAATTCCAATGCCATGGATCAACTTATCCACACCCCCACCAGGGGCAGCAGTATCCTAGACCTGGTTGTTACCAACATGGGCAACTGGTGCTGCACACCAGAGGTCAATTCCTCATTGGTCAGATCTGACCATAAGCTAATCACCCTAGACATCCACATCCCTCCCCCACCCCCCATTAGGGAAACCACAGTAAAAAATTTCTCCAAAGCCAACTTCACGCTTCTTAAGACAGAAGTGGCAAACTTCACGACACCCATGCTGATGGACAGTAGAGGTATGACTGTTGAATCCTACACAAATGCACTTTATAAGCACATACATGAGTGCATGGATCGTGCAATCCCTAACAGAACCAAGATGCTATCCTCCAAAAAAAGGAAGCCAATCTGGTGGTCCCCTGCCATAAACATACTCTACAACAGAAGAATGAAACTGTTGCAAAAAAAGAGTAAAATCCCATGAATGGAGAAACTCCCTGGTCAGCTTCAGTAAGAAGTTGAGATCCCTCATAAAATCCTCCAAAGCTAGTTATGAAAACAAAATCGCCACTGACTCTAAAGACAACCACAAAGCATTTTATAGCTATGTCAAGAATCTCAATGGCAACACTCAGATCTGGTCTGAGTTGCAGCACAATGGCACTAAATATACAGATGTCATCAAAAGCTGAACACACTAATAAGCTGGAAATAACAGCAACCTTGAGTCCCGGTCTCTATAAAAACACTTTAATGTAGTAAAAACGAACCACCAGAAGACGATAGAACATAAAATCCACAATCCACAATCCACGAAAAGAAGATACTTAGCGCTTTCACCCTATAGATAGGGCATCATCAGAGTACGATTCAAAATTGCTAGTCATCCCTTATATACTATTGCAGAAAAACAATTAGTCAATTATCTAACTAATAGTCAAAATATAACAGAACGTGTATATCTTAAAGGTACAGAAAAAACAATAGTGAGTTTCTACAACTTGAATACAAATTTGTATTAAGTACGTATTTACAAATATTAAATTCATATACATATTGAAATAAAAAATCAAGGCAATTTATTAAGTAGTTGTTTTATGTTAGCTAAAAAGTAGTGTGTTGATGAAAATACTAGTAAAATTAAAAATAGTTTTTAAAATATACACAATGTTTGAATAATATAATAATCAATATTTAAACAAATATAATGTAAATATATAAATAAATATATAAATATAATAAATAAATATTACATATCAATAAATATTTTATATATTTTTTATATATTAAAAATGTAAGCACTATAAAAATCCTATAAAATTCTATACAAATGCTTGATAAAAGTGTTATAGAGAAAATAATGTAAAAAGATAAATCTAAATATTCTTAAATTTAAAATATGAACCAAAATATATAACTTAATTCATATAAAATGTGATCGAAGTTTGAGTATGCTAGAAATAGCTATTTGTTCGTTTAGACCAGGCCATTTGCTAGCATTCAACCTAAGTTGCCATAAACACTCTTTGGCTTCTAGTAAATTTTTTACATCTCCACCTGTGTGTATGTTAACAGGTACTTTGTCAATAACAAAAAACAAAAATCGTTTAAAATTAGTACAGTTAATACTGTGATTAAATAGCATATTGGTAGTCTTACATCTTTTGATATCACTAAGATGTTCAGTGACACGTGTTTTTAATCTTCTAATAGTTTTCCCTATATAGAATGCGTGACATACTGAACATGTTGCTACATATACAACCATGGTGGAATTACAATTGCAATGGCCTGGACATTTTAGAGTTTTTCCATAATTGTGAATTGTAATATATGGACCGTCATTAATAAATCTACACACATGACATGATCCACACTTACTCATCCTTGAATGCCTCAACAGATCACTATTAAACTTGTTTTCAAATAGTTTATTAAAATGTTTCCCTTTACTGTATGCAATTTTAGGTGTTATTCCTAAAATAGCTGCAATCTCAGCATCTGTGTCTATAACACTGGTCCATGCTTCTTGGACACAAATCACAATCTCATTTGTTCTATTATTGAATGGAATAATAAATGCGTCATTCCTGTTAACACTAACCTTGGGGGTAATCTCCTCAGATGTATCACACATAATAATAGGTTTATATGTCGTAAGCCTCTTTGTTTTCACCTCTTGGCTAATAGTGAAAACTAGATCATGGGGATATCCTCTTTCAAAAAACATACTCATAAGTATATCCAATTCCTGTTCAAACATTCGATTGTCACTAATTATTCTGGACAGTCTGACCATTTGGCCTTTAACCAAATTCCTCTTTTGATACAAAGGGTGACAGCTGTCAAAGTGTAGGAACGAGTTTGAGTGTGTTTTCTTCCTAAATAGGGTAGATACAATACTGTTATTAACAACAGTAAGCTTAATATCCAAGAATTCCACATTATTATCATAAATATAACTAGTAAATTCTAGAAAATCAGTAGTTTGTCCTAAAAAATTAATAAAATCGTTACACTCTTCCTTAGATCCCCCCCAAAAAAATTAAAATATCGTCCAGATAACGTAGGTACAGTAAAATCTTACTCCAAAAATCACTAGTAAATACAAACTCAAACTCCCATTGTGCTAGAACTAAATTAGCATAAATGGGGGCACATCTGGCCCCCATAGCTACACTTTTTTTCTGTATGTAATAGTTGTTGTTAAAATAAACAAAATTATTTTCTAAAACCAATTCTAGCATTGATGTAAGTAAACGGTTTTCAGATAAATTCAATCTATTATATCTGTTAAGACAAATTTCAAACATTTCCGTCCCCTTTTCATGGGGAATAACAGAAAATAAATTAACTACGTCTATAGTAGCCATCAAAAAGTTAGATTGAAAATCAAAATTTTTTGAAAAATCTCTGACTAATTCTAAACAGTGCCAAGAATCTCTAAGAATGTGTGGTAAACTGTTCATAATTCCTTTGCATTTATAATCCACAAATGCTGCTAGAGCTTCAGTTTTAGAACCTTTAGCTGAGACTATTGGTCTGAATGGGGGGTTTTGTATATCCTTGTGAATTTTTGGAATCCCAAAAATTGAAGGTGTAATAGGGAATTCAACAGAAATATACTTGTAAATATTCTGATCAATACTTGCATCCATCAAATAATCATATGTTAACCAATCAATTGTTGTGTAAGCTTTGTTTACTTCATACCTAGTCACTTTTTCGTATGTGTCGTCATCATCTAATAAATCTGTCATTCTTTTGTAATAATCAGTGCTCAACATAATGACTACCCCCCCACCTTTGTCTGGCTTCATTATCCTGTATTGATCAGAACTGGTTAGTTTTTAAACAAAACTGTTCAGCTGTAGTTAAATTGAATTTAGTGACAGTTTTCTTGTTTAAAACTCTTCTGATTTGGTTTTCATAAAGCTTCTCAAAGATTTGAATTAAATAATGTTGAGGGGGGATAAAAGTACTAAGACGCTTAGGAGTAATAAAAACTGAATCTGAACTCAAATTGTTAGAATGAAAAAATATTTTTAAATTTAAAAGTCTTGTATACAGCTTCAAATTAATCAACACACTACCAATATCCAAATAAAATGATGGTACAAACTTAAAACCTTTACTAAACAGTCCTAAATAGGTCTTATCAAAATTATGTTTAGTATAATTAAATAAACTAAAACCTAAGTGTGTAATTATAGAACAGTCACCAATGTCTTGGTAAGTAATCTAGTCATTTTTATTTTCATGGCTGTAAACTAAAGTGTTCGAGTAACCTATCTGTGCCAAGGATTCATTCTCTGTTCCCCATTGTTGTAATGATTGTGTGGGGGATATTTGTTGCTGACCTGTCTGTCCCTTATTCTTTCCGACCTCCTTAAGACTGGCTGGTCTAAAAAAACTGTTTGTAATTCTTCGTTGTTGTTACTATTATGTCTGTGTAAATGTTCAAAACCTGACTTAAAATTTTGCTTGTCATGATTAAAATCTCCTGAAGTATGATTAAAATGTTGCATGTTTTTGTATTCCTTAAAATGGTGGTTCGTTTTTACTACATTAAAGTGTTTTTATAGAGACCGGGACTCAAGGTTGCTGTTATTTCCCACTAAATGTACAGAACCAATGGATATTGCCAACATCCTGGCAGATAGGTTCAGTGCTAACTTTACCCCTCTGTCATCCCCTAAAGGGCCCATCTCTATACCAGAAGAATGCAAAGTTCCTGTAATCACAGTTGCACAGGTAAAAAACACACTATCCAAAGCCAAGAACACAGCATCCATGGGACCTGACGACATCCCAGGCTGTGTTCTACATGAACTACAGAACGAACTGGCACTCCACCTAAGTACCATGTTCAATCATAGCCTCACCTCAGGCTATGTGCCCACTGAATGGTGCACAGCGACAGTTATCCCACTCCTCAAAGGGGGAGCCACCACAGACCCCAGAAACTACCGCCCCATTAGCCTAAAGAGCCTGGTCTGCAAGGCTATGGAGTGTATCATCATGGAACTTATAAACAATGACATTGGTAATCTCCAAACTCAGGACCCCACCCAGTTTGGGTTTGCAAAATGCAGATCATGTCTCCTAAACCTGATAGACTTCTTTGAAGCAGTCACCAAAGCCGTAGATGAGGGTAAGGTGGTTCACACAGCCTATCTAGATCTCGCCAAGGCTTTTGACACCATCCCCCACTCTGGAATTATAGATAAACTCATTAAACTAGGTATAAATCCCTATGTCACAAGATGGGTTGCCAACTGGCTCACTGACAGAACCCACACTGTGAAAGTAGCAGGCTCCAATTCCAGCTGTAGACCAGTGACAAGTGGAGTACCACACAGGGTTCAGTCCTGGGTCCTCTCCTGTTTGGTATCTACTTCTCTGAAGTACAGGCCAACACAGAAGGTCTTTGGCTAATGAAGTTCGCAGATGACTGCAAACTAGGAGCCATAATCAAAACTCCAAAAGATGCGGACATCCTACAAAAGGGCCTTGCTGAGACAGATGCCTGGTGTCAAAGCCATGGCCTCAAGCTCCATGCCAAAAAGTGCATTGTCATTCCTTTTGGTAAAAACTCAGTACCCATGAACTACCACATAGGTGGTAGTCTACTTAACACCGAAAGTGTGATAAGAGACCTTGGGACACAGGTGGACAGTAGTCTCTCCTTTGATAATCACATTGCCACAGTAGTCAGGAAATCCTATGTGGCACACCTCATCACAAAAGGTTTCTCATCCAGGAAAAAAGAGGTCATTGCTCCACTCTACTCATCACTCATTAGACCCATTATAGAGTACAATGCCCTTTTGGTATGTACCTCACAAGACATCTACAACAACTGGAAAGGCCACAGAAATACCTCACAAAGAGGATTACCGGCCTCAAAGAGATGCCCTATGCAGACCGTCTCAAAAAACTGCAGCTTTACTCCATTGCATATCGCCTACTCAGAGGCGATCTCTGCCTAACACACAAAGCTATGGCAAACCCAGAGCTTTTAGACATGCTCCACTTAAAGAAATCCCAATCCCTACCAGCTACACGCTCTAGGGACCTAAACCTCGTCACCACAATAAACAGAACATGCTGGAGGGATAGATTCCTGTCCCAGAGACTTCCCATACTCTGGAACAAACTACCTATCTATATCAAACAAAGCTCCTCATTAGCACTGTTCAAGAAAAATCTTGATGATTGGATGGGAGACTGGAAATTCACCCCGGGGAACACTTCTGTGGCTCTGCTCGACAGTGGCACAGGAAAATAATTTTCTTGGGTGGCGAAAGCCAGGGTACCTTTGGCTAGGCGTATATAGGCCCTAGGGCCAATAGCCTAGCACCTGCCTATGAACCTATGAGCTGTATGAAAAGTGCAAAGATCAAATCACACAGGTAAAACAAGACCCAGTGGGGAGGGGGGGGGACACGATCTATTTAAATCATTTTGTAAGACCAAATAACTTCTCATGAAGACACATTCATAATATAGGTTAATTTTATACATTTCACATCATTAAAGCTAATAAATTTGACCACAGTATGTGCTGAGATGTATAGTCAGAAGGGGAATGCATACATTATTTCTTCACTTTCCCCTGCATTTTCGAACCACTGTTCAGTGTATACAGTCAGGCTGGCAGGAGTATGTTTAGAAATGCTGATTTTTTTTTTTTTTTTTTAATTTATAAACCTTGCAGCAGAGAAGACACTTCTGTGACTTGTTTGCCTACTTTGGTAGTACCTGTTCTTTCTGTACTGTGGATTGCTACACAAAATAGTAGCCAAAATTACAGGTTTTGCATACAACTGCTTGTGAACCCATGGGGATGAAAAAGAATGACAGTATCTCATCTCTTTGCATTTTAACCGAACTGCCCTTTATCCCTTGCCTTGGAGTGTACCCTTGCGTTTCATACACAACAAAAAAAGTGTTCTGTTTCACTCTCACCTTGGAACAAACGTATAACACTAAAACCTTTGGGGAAGCACTGATCTCAGCACTGCTTCTATCCCACTCACCAGCCCCAGAAATACATATGTAGAGCAATTAACTACCACGTCTCTGTGTTTTTTTTTTTTTTGTTTCTCCTTTTTTATTTATATAGTCGTGGTCCACGCATGTGCAGACAGCATCCGCGGCACCCTAAAAGCCCACGAAGTACCACTCTACAATTAAGTCACTCCACACAATTAGCCAACAAGGCTGCACGACAGGAAGCATACAAAGGCCCCAAAGTTAACACTATGACCGCGACTCAAGTAATGAGCTTTTGGAGCCTCTACGCCCACACTCAGTGACATGATCATAAATTACAGCTGCTTGCATGGCTGTGACTGTAGACCTCGGAGGCTTGACTGCTGTCAAATAAATGGTACATCAGAACAGCAAAGAAGGGGAGACCATCATGTTGAACCATTAAGAAGACATCCACACATGGCAAGTGTGTCTCTCTCATCCTTTTGTCTTTGTCTCGCCGCTCTCACGGCATCGTGCCATCTAACCCATCTGAACTGTTAGACAGCCCTGAACAACCTTCCCAACTATACAATGAGTATCTGCCCTTTTTTTTTTTTATAGGAAAGCCATCTTACCAGCTGAACTGCGCATGTACCAAGTCTCCACAGCTGAGGAGCACTCAGTACCGGCTCCTCCGTCAGCAGCTGCAGTTTTATTAATTCATATATTTATTTATTTTTGCCCCTAGCCCCCAGGGAAATCAAAGGGCCTAAAAAACAAAGGCATTCAATAATGTTTCAACAATTCAATGATTTTCTACTAAATATCCATAGAGCACCGCACCGGCGCCATTATGCATGCACATCCTGCAGTTAACGATCAGCGAGCCAGCAAATTACCACAAAACCTCCTCCATGGACCGCGCAGCACTAGACCACTAGGGAAAGTTAAACAAATAACAAAAAACTTAATGGCACAGCACTAGACCAGCAGGGAAAGCTAAACAGTATCAAGAAATGTAACGGCGCAGCACTAGACCACCGGGAAACGTAATATGACAAACCACACTAGCCCACCAGGAAAAGTTAATAAATACACAAAAACCTTCCTAATAACCTAACAAGCCACTTAACATACCTCTTTCACCCAAAAGCCGACACCACCACAGCCTCCATTTACTGGAAAACAAGCCCACACCAGTACAGCCTAACACTACATTTAAACTTTCTGATATAGCCATTATAAGGGGGAAAGAAGGAAAAAATAAAAAAAAAGCAATCCTTAAAAATCCAACAAAGCTGTACTCTCCTCACTGCTTATTAACTACCCAAGGCCTACCTTACTCACAACCTCAGGTCGTCTGGGACGTGATCCTACCGCACAATAAAACCACACCAAAATGTGCTTACTCATACCAACTTCCCTTACAAAACCCCTTCAGACCCACCCCTAAGCCTTACTTCACTTCCTCCCTCAGCTCCCACCTTAATTAACTCTTTCCTACCTGCTCCCTACCCACCCAAACCCAACCTACATATCACCCTACACACCCCCCCCACACACTTTACCTATCTAAGGTCGTCCCGTGACAAATTTGTCAGTTCCCAAACTTCACTTCTTGGAAACTTGTCATATGCTTTCTCCAAGTCTTGAAATTTTCACTTGGATGTTTTCCTCATATCCAGCTGCATATCAATTATCTGTCTCTCTGCAAACATCGGGACAACATTGGTTGTCCTACAGTGGACACACAACAAGTCTGAGGTCGAACTAAACAAGTTGCTCTCAACAGCCAGTTCACACAAATATACAGCTGTAGTAGCTATTGCACCAGGTACCACTCATAACCCATAAAATGAAGTCAGGGGAAGCAGTAGACTCGAAGTCACAGCAGATATGATTAAATGCTGGGTAAGTTAACTGCTCCCTTCCCATCTTACTTTCTACTACTCTGCATGGTCTTGAACACTGGTACTAATATGCTTATTCTCCAGTCATCTGGGATATGCCTTTCTCTCTGTAGTGCTAGGAGTATCTATAGGAGTTATTTCTCTCCTAACTTACCCAGCATCTTAATCATATCTGCTGTGACTTCTTGAGTCTACTGCTTCCCCTGACTTCATTTTATGGGTTATGAGTGGTAGCTGGTGCAGTAGCTACTACAGCTGAATATTTGTGTGAACTGGCTGTTGAGAGCAACTTGTTTAGTTCGAGCTCAGACTTGTTGTGTGTCCACTGTCTGTGGTTAAGGTTGGAATCCTATCAAGTATCACTGATAGGACTGCTACCCTGCTGTTTTTAACATTTTGTGTTTCCCCTTTTACTCATAGACAGAAGAGACACTTTCTGCTAGGTTTAACATTTTTTTTGCCATCTCCAGACTACTGTAGCTGCAGTTGGTGACCTAATTTCTTTGTTTTCATATGGCTGTGTCTTACATATAGCTACCCATCTTCAATTCACTGAGTTGCATTAACTGCCTCAGCTGGAGACCACACATATGATATAATGCTTGCTGTGAGAAATGCAGAAGACAAAGACTGTAACCAATGGAAAAAGAGGGGTCAGTGTGAATATGTCTGGGAGTAACATTGCTTTACACCAAAGGAGTTGGGGTGGATGACGAACTGCAGAAAATGATGCAAGGTAGGAGGAGGAACATTGCTATTGCCACAAAAAATGTCTCTCTGACACTGTACCTTGTATAGAGCCATATCCAAAATTCTGTCCTTTGTGGTTTATCTAGTACCAGTTAGCTGAAGGCCTCAAAGTCCAAAGACCTCAGTCAGCTGCTGCTTCCCCTCTAGCATGGATCTTGGAATTTGTCTTTTCCTTACAGATTCATAACCTCCTTAAGTACAATGCACTTCCTTCTAATGTATTCCATTATTCTCACCTCTACTCTCTCGTCTTCCTACCCTGACAAATGTGGGAGCAGTATAGTGTACTGACCCTTCAGCATTGCCACCCTTCATCTGTCTTTTCTGCCATTGTGCTAGCCTTGGGTTTTAATCGCAATCACACCTGTGCCCTCTTCATTCGTTTGTATCTCTTCTCTATTCCTATCCAGATTTTTATGCTATGTACTAATATTACCACATACCTATTAGCAGTTTTGCTCAAAAATTCTTCTCAAACAAAAAGTAATGCTTGACAGAATAGTGAGTTTTGCACCAACATGCATTCTCTGAGCAATAAGTAATATGAAACTGTAATATAATGCATTATTGACTCAGTGTAATCCTCACTAATTTACCAGCAAATCAAAATTTTACAAGGGAAAGTCCAACAATATGTGGCAAAATCAGGGACAGTTGAGAAATATGCTATTCAGCCATGCTCTGATTTGTCCTTCTTTGTTCCTTTGTGATATTCAATAGCCATGCTATCTTCCTTAGGTACCTACATTCTTCTCCTGTGACATACCATTATCTCTTCCATCTTAGTATAAAAATTAAATCACCTCATTGTATCCTTCCAACATCACCCCCTCCTCGTGGGAACCACTGTCCATTACAAATACTTCAGGCAGACCACTAATGCCCATCTAACCTACCAATGTACCAAAACAGTTACTCCCATAATAAACATCTAGGCTGTTCTTAAAGATATCTAAACTAGTGCCTGCTTTAATGTAATTTGGTAGTCTGTTCTATGCTTCAGCTGCTGTCTCAGAGAACTAGTTAGTACACTTCTCATTCTTATAGAATCTTCTAGTTGGAGGTTGGCATAATGATTAAGTTGTTTGCCTCACAAACACAAGGTACAGGGTTTGATTTTCACATTTGAAAGGAAATTGGCTAGACTTGAAATGGCCTGCAAAGGCAGCTAGCCTAGTGCTTACATATGAACCTTTGAACATGGGTTGTCTGACGATTCACTACTGCTTCTGGATAACCCCAAACATTACTTCACCAACAGCAACTGGAATGACAGAACAGCAGATTTATTAAAATAGTTACAACTTTGCCAGAAAATATTAGTGCTTTCATCTTACAATTAAGACTTCTTCAGATATGTGCAACAGAACAAGTACTCAGCTTAAAAAGACCAATAAGGTTACATGATACAGAAAACACATTGAACTAATAAGAAGGAAAGGAGAGGAAAAGCAGTTTAAAATGACAGGCGGTAATTGCAAAAAAAAACTACACAGAATACCCGCACAAACCTTGAAAATAACACAAAAGTGTAGCAAAACTAGAATAAAAATAATTTAATTCTTAAAGTTGTAAAAAAACAAATATTCAAGTCTAATCAAAAATATATATATAAAAAAAATCACTATCTCTTCAGCGCTCTCCTTTTTTAGAGAGCACTTAATACTGATAACCTCATTCAGTCCCAGTGGCACAGATGCATTTAAAAATATCTGCCACCACAACTCCCTCTTGTCCAGCAACAGGGACCAAGGGCCACCTGTGTGGTCTGGTCTCACCTGCAAGACCCAAAGGTGAAATTTATGCTCTGGAAATAATGTGATATGTCTGTAAAGGGCATGGATTTCCTTACATTTCTTGATGTCATAAAAGTGCTCATAGATGCATTGTTTTAGCTTTCTCTCTGTCTTGCCAACATAAAAAACAGAGCAAGGCCCACATCTTGCAATGCAAATCACACCACTTGACTGGCAATTAAATTTCCCTTTGATAAATAAAATTTTATCATTAATCTGAATACAATCACTGACCAATATGTGGCTACATTAGTCACATGCATTGCATTTAAACATATTGCCAGACATAAACTTATGCCTGATACTGGAACTCTCACGATAATTTTTAAAAGTACATCCTCTTATGTACAATCTTTGGTCAGGACCCCAATTTCTCCAACAGTTCCCAATCCAGTGTAATGTAAGTCCAGTTTTTATAAACAATGGACTCAATATATTTACTGTCACTGTTGAAAGTGGTGACCAGAGGATGGCAAAATTCAAAAAAATCATCGTTCTCAGGTAGCTCGGCTTTCTCAGGTTTGGGTAATCCGAAACATTCCCAGCGGTAGTTCTCTCTAAATGCCCTATTTACTGAATACTGTCTTCTCTTAAATAGCTATATGAGACATTGTAAAAGTTCAGATATTTAGTCTTTCATAATAATTAAAATTTTCACATCCATGGATGACCTTAGTATATTTCCACTGTAACCTTTCCCATTCACTCATGCTTGTTTTCTTATAAGGTTTCCATATTGTTATTCCATTATTCAAGTTTGGGTCTTATGTAAATAACAATCAGTAATTTCATTATTTCTGATTTCCTAGACTTTACATATCTTTTTTATACAAACTATAGCTCTATAACTGTCATTAACTAATTGGTTGAAATTATTAGAAAAACTCAAAGCTGCATCTACCCATATGCCCAGGTCCTTAAATGAATGTGCCGTGTCAATCACTGTGTGCTATATTAAATATTCACTTTTCAATTTATGTCTTAAAAATCTCATACACTTAGTTTTTGATGTATTTATCAGTATATTATTCTCTTGTGCCCAATTGGTCAATTCAACTTCTTTTGCAGACATGTAATCACTTTACCCATTTTAAGTCATCTGCATACAGATTGTAGAACACCTTAGATGGAAAAAATTGATCTGAAAGATATAGGGCCAGATTCAGGAAGCCTCCGTGTAAGAGTTATAACTCTTACACGGAGGCTGCAGTTAAACTGTGTGATGTCAGCATGTCATGCATATGCATGAGGTGCATGAGGCATGCTGAATCACACTAGTAACTCTTACACGGTCCGTGTAAGAGAGTAGGGGGCGTGTCTGTAGGCTAAGCTCTGCAAGTGGACATGCCCCCGGAAGACTAGAATGGCTGAAAGTAAACAGCCACGAGAAAGGCCATGAAAATGTGAATAAACACACTATACAACACATGCCCCGACTGGCCATCAGTGTATAAAGTGAAGAGATGTCATAAAAGTAAATTAAAACCTTTTTTTTTTTTGTTAAACCCCGTAAATGTTTGCTACTGTGTGCGCGGGTGTGCTACTAGCGCAATCACAGTTAGCAGTCAGTGGAAAAGGATATAAGAACTAAATATGCAAAGTAAGCCAAGAAATAATAGCTTAGCGGTAGAGTAGCCGCCCTAAGAGTAGGCAGGCAGGGTTCGAGCCCCTACAACAACCTTTTTTTTTTGTAAATAAGCACTAAAAAGCCCCCTGACAGTATTGTACAAATGTAAATGTATTCCCTTTTGTAAAATGGAATGAAATAGAGCATTTTGAAGTAACATAAGAATAAAAATAGTCAGAAATGTACTGATAGCTAAGCTGCCGTGAGACAGAGTGCCCGTAGCTGAGTAGTGTTTAAAAAGCTGCAAACTGCGTGCCCGTTGCCAAGCAGCGGGTAAACATGCTGAAACTGTGTGCAATTAGCTGAACATGTGTGTCGCTAGCCAATTAAGATTTATCCCAGCACACACCGTTTGCGCGCCGCTCCCACAGGCTAACTGCCAGTGCGCATGCGTTACCTCCGCGCAAACGAGCGCAGAACAGGTTTAAAGTGCTTAAAAGTGCTTTTGGCATGTTTGATTGACAGGTCCTCAACTCATTTCTGTCAGGAAAAGCAAAAATCAGTTGCCAGATTCAAACCCAGGATACCATGCACTACAGTCAAGGAACTAAACCACCAGGCCATGACAGCAATACCTAGAAATGCAGAAATAGCATATATATGGGATAAAACCCAGAATGGAGCATGAGAAAGCATTTTCAGTGAAGTAGATACAATTCCAAAATGGCCAATCAGAGAAATGTGCGGGGAAAAGCGGCATATATAAGCCCCATAGGCGGGAATACACAGCATAACTGATTGTAGAACAGACTTGCAGTCAGCATGAGTGGAGTAGGTGAGGGACGTTGCTTTCGAGCACAGCGTTGGGCGTTGAGGAGTCCAGATACATGGTCTGGCTCCTTGTCCATAATCACGAGGCCCAACTCATGCAGGGCCAGGTCTCATGGGGAGTATATAGGGCAGAGGCGTGGGACCAGTTGGCTCGTGATCTGACCAGTGCTACTGGCATTCCACGCACTGGTGAGCAGGTCCGTCACCACCATGCGGACCTGAAGAGACGCAAGCAGGACCAATTGAACCGTTGGATCCAGGAGGCCCGCAAATGCCCAACGCCCCACTACTGAGTAAGTTTTCCCAAAACA